>NW_027397066.1:134649036-134820584 GCF_003265705.2 Callorhinus ursinus
ATTTCCCCCCCTTCATTCTTCCCCTCCTGCTATCTTCTTCTTCTTTTCTCTTAACATATATTGCATTATTTGTTTCAGAGGTACAGATCTGTGATTCAACAGTCTTGTACAATTCACAGTGCTCACCATACCACATCGCTCCCCAATGACTATCACCCAGCCACCTCATCCCTCCCACCCCCCACCATTCCAGCAACCCTCAGTTTGTTTCCTGAGATTAAAAATTCCTCATATCAGTGAGGTCATATGATACATGTCTTTCTCTGATTGACCTATTTCACTCAGCATAACACCCTCCAGTTCCATCCACGTTGTTGCAAATGGCAAGATCTCATTCCTTTTGATGGCTGCATAATATTCCGTTGTGTGTGTGTGTGTGTGTGTGTGTGTGTGTGTGTGTGTGTGTGTGTGTGTGTATACACATACACATCTTCTTTATCCATTCATCTGTCGATGGATATCTTGGTTCTTTCCACAGTTTGGCTATTGTGGACATTGCTGCTATAAACATTGGGGTGCACGTACCCCTTCAGATCCCTACATTTGTATCTATGGGGTAAATACCCAGTAGTGCAATTGCTGGATCATATGGTAGCTCTATTTTCAATTTTTTGAGGAACCTCCATATTGTTTTCCAGAGGGGTTGCACCAGCTTGCATTCCCACCAACAGTGTAGGAGGGTTCCCCTTTCTCTACATCCCCACCAACATCTGTCATTTCCTGACTTGTTAATTTTAGCCATTCTGACTGGTGTGAGGTGGTATTTCATTGTGGTTTTGATTTGGATTTCCCTGATGCCGAGCGACATTGAGCACTTTTTCATGTGTCTGTTGGCCATTAGGATGTCTTCTTTGGAAAAATGTCTGTTCATGTCTTCTGCCCATTTCTTGATTGGATCATTTGTTCTTTGGGTGTTGAGTTTGATAAGTTCTTTATAGATTTTGGATACTAGCCCTTTATCTGATAGGTCATTTGCAAATATCTTCTCCCAATCTGTCAGTTGTCTTTTGGTTTTGTTGACTGTTTCTTTTCTGTGCAAAAGCTTTTTATCTTGATGAAATCCCAATAGTTCATTTTTGCCCTTGCTTCCCTTGCCTTTGGTGATGTTTCTAGGAAGAAGTTGCTGTGGCTGAGGTCGAAGAGGTTTCTGCCTGTGTTCTTCTTTAGGATTTTGATGGATTCCTGTCTCACATTGAGGTCTTTCATCCATTTTGAGTATTTTTGTGTGTAGTGTAAGGCAATAGTCCAATTTCATTCTTCTGTATGTGGCTGTCCAATTTTCCCAACACCATTTGTTGAAGAGACTGTCTTTTTGCCTTTGGACATTCTTTCCTGCTTTGTCAAAGATTAGTTGACCACAGAGTTGAGGGTCCATTTCTGGGCTCTCGATTCTGTTCCATTGATCTATGTGTCTGTTTTTGTGACAGTACCATACTGTCTTGATGATGACAGCTTTGTAATAGAGCTGGAGGTCTGGAAATGTGATGCCGCCAGCTCTGCTTTTCTTTTTCAACATTCCTCTGGCTATTCGGGGTCTCTTCTGGTTCCATACAAATTTTAGGATTATTTGTTCATTTCTTTAAAAAAAGTGGATGGTATTTAGATGGGGATTGCATTGAATGTGTAGATTGCTCTAGGTAGCATTGACATCTTCACAATATTTGTTCTTCCAATCCATGAGCATGGAACGTTTTTCCATTTCTTTGTGTCTTCCTCCATTTCTTTCATAAGTATTTAATAGTTTTCTGAGTACAGATTCTTTGCCTCTTTGGTTAGATTTATTCCTAGGTATCTTATGGTTTTGGGTGCAATTGTAAATGGGATCGACTCCTTAGTTTCTCTTTCCTCTGTCTTTTTTTGGTGTATAGGAATGCCACTGATTTCTGTGCATTGATTTTATATCCTTCCACTTTACTGAATTCCTGTATGAGTTCTAGCAGTTTTGGGGTGGAGTCTTTTGGATTTTCCACATAAAGTATCTTATCATCTGCAAACAGTGGGAATTTGACTTCCTCTTTGCTGATTTGGATGCTTCTGATTTCTTTTTGTTGTCTGATTGCTGTGGCTAGGACTTCTAATACTATGTTGAATAGCCGTGGTGATAGTGGATATCCCTGCCGTGTTCCTGACCTTAGGGGGAAAGCTTTCAGTTTCTCCCCGTTGAGAATGATATTTACTGTAGGTTTTTCATTGATGGTTTTTATGATATTGAGGTATGTACCCTCTATCCCTATACTCTGAAGAGTTTTGATCAAGAAAGGATGCTGTACTTTGTCAAATGCTTTTTCTGCATCTATTGAGAGGATCATATGATTCTTGTTTTTTCTTTTGTTAATGTATCATATCATGTTGATTGATTTGTGGATGTTGAACCAACCTTGCAGCCCAGGTATAAATCCCACTTGGTCATGGTGAATAATCCTTTTAAGGTACTGTTGGATCCTATTGGCTAGTATTTTGGTGAGAATTTCTGCATCCATGTTCATCAAGGATATTGGTCTGTAATTCTCCTTTTTGATGGGGTCTTTGTCTGGTTTGGGGATCAAGGTAATGCTGGCCTCATAAAATGAGTTTGGAAGTTTTCCTTCCATTTCTAGTTTGGAACAGTTTCAGAAGGATACATATTAATTCTTCTTTAAATGTGTGGTAGAATTCCCCTGGGAAGTCATCTGGCCCTGGGCTTTTGTTTGTTTGGAGATTTTTGATGATGGCTTCAATTTCCTTAGTGGTTATAGGTCTGTTCAGGTTTTCTATTTCTTCCTGGTTCAATTTTGGTAGTTGATACATCTCTAGGAATGCACCCATTTCTTCCAGGTTATCTAATTTTCTGGCAAATAGTTGCTCATATTATGTTCTTATAATTGTTTGTATGTCTTTGGTGTTGGTTGTGATCTCTCCTCTTTCATTCACGGTTTTGTTGATTTGGGTCCTCTCTCTTTTCTTTTTGATACGTCTGGCCAGGGATTTATCAATCTTATTAATTCTTTCAAAGAACCAGCTTCTAGTTTCGTTGATCTGTTCTACTATTCTTTTGGTGTCTATTTCATTGATTTCTGCTCTGATCTTTATTATTTCTCTTCTCCTGCTGGGTTTAGGCTTTATTTGCTGTTTTTTCTCTAGCTCCTTTAGGTGTAAGGTTAGGTTGTGTACTTGAGACCTTTCTTGTTTCTTGAGAAAGGCTTGTATTGCTCTATATTTTCCTCTTAGGACCGCCTTTGCTGCATCCCAAAGATTTTGAACAGTTGTGTTTCATTTTCATTGGTTTCCATGAATTTTTTAAATTCTTCTTGAATTTCCTGGTTGACCCATTCATTCTGTAGTAGGATGCTCTTTAACCTCCATGTATTTGAGTTCTTTCCAACTTTCCTCTTGTGATTGAGGTCAAGTTTCAAAGCATTGTGGTCTGAAAACATGCAGGGAATAATCCCAGTCTTTTGGTACAAGTTGAGACCTCATTTGTGACCTAGGATGTGATCCATTCTGGAGAATGTTCCATGGGCACTAGAGAAGAATGTGATTCCATTACTTTGGGATGAAATGTTCTGAATATGTCTGTGAAGTTCATTTGGTCCAGTGTGTCTTTTAAAGTCTTTAATTCCTTGTTGATCTTTTGCTTTGATGATCTGTCCATTTCAGTCAGGGGGGTGTTAAAGTCCCCCACTATTATTGTATTGTTGTCAATGTGTTTCTTTGCTTTTGTTATTAATTGCCTTATATAGTTGGCTGCTCCCATGTTAGGGGCATAGATATTTACAATTGTTAGATCTTCTTGTTGGATAGACCCTTTAAGTAGGATGTAGTGTCCTTCCTCATCTGTTATTACAGTCTTTGTTTTAAAATCTAATTTGTCTGATATAAGGATTTCCACCCCAGCTTTCTTTTGGTGTCCATTAGCCTGGTAAATGGTTTTCCACTCCCTCATTTTCAATCTGTTGGTTTCTTTGGTTCTAAAATGAGTCTCTTGAAGACAGCATATCGATGGGTCTTGTCTTTTAATCCAATCTGATAGCCTGTGTCTTTTGATTGGGGCATTTAGCCCATTTACATTCAGGGCAACTATTGAAAGATAGGAATTTAGTGCCATTGTATTGCCTGTTAGGTGACTGTTACTGAATATTGTCTTTGTTCTTTTCTGATCTATGCTGCTTTTAGGCTCTCTCTTTGCTTAGAGGACCCCTTTCAATATTTCTTGGAGGGCTCGTTTCATGTTTGCAAATTCCTTTAGTTTTTGTTTGTCCTGGAATCTTTTTATCTCTCCTTCTATTTTCAATGACAGCCTAGCTGGATATAGTATTCTTGGCTGCATATTTTTCTCGTTTAATGCTCTGAAGATATCATGCCAGTCCTTTCTGTCCTGCCAGGTCTCTGTGGATGGGTGTGTTGCCAATCTAATGTTTCTACCATTGTAGGTTACAGATCTCTTGTCCCGAGCTGCTTTCAGGATTTTCTCTTTGTCTCTGAGACTTGTAGGTTTTACTATTAGATGTCAGGGTGTTGACCTATTTTTACTGATTTTGAGAGGAGTCTCTGTGTCTCCTGTATTTTGATTCCTTCCCCAAATTAGGGAAGTTCTCTCCTATGATTTGCTCCAATATACCTTTTGCCCCCTCTCTCTTTCTTCTTCTTCTAGGATTCTAATTATTCTAATATTGTTTCATCTTATGGTATCACTTATCTCTCGAATTCTGCCCTTGTGATCCAGTAGTTGTTTATCTCTCTTTTTCTCAGTTTCTTTATTTTCCATCATTTGGTCTTCTATATCACTGATTCTCTCTTCTGCCTCATTTATCCAAGCAGTTAGCACCCCCATTTTTGCATGCACCTCATTAGTAGCCTTTTTGATTTCAACTTGATTAGATTTTAATTCTTTTATTTCTCCAGAAAGCGTTTCTCTAATAACTTCCATGCTTTTTTCAAGCCCAGCTAGTATCTTTAAATCATGATTCTGAACTCTAGGTCCAACATCATACTAATGTCTGCATTGAGTAGGTCCCTGGCAGTTGGTACTGCCTCTTGTTCTTTTTGCTGAAGTGATTTTTTCCATCTTGTCCTTTTGTCCAGAGGAGACTAGATGAATGAGAGAACAAAATGCTATCAGGGTAACAGCGTCCCCAGAAAATATACTCTAAACAAATCAGAAAAGACCTGAAACTGGTGAAAAGAAAGGGAAAGAAAGAGAAAAGAAAAAGAAAAAGATAAAAATAACAAAAACTGAACAAAACAAAATAAACAGAATATGATCAGATATGATCAGGCTGGTGTATAGATCAGTGCCACACACTATATTCTGGGTATATTTTGGTCTGTTAGAAGGAAGTGCCTCCCAAAATTTTAAAGAAAGGAAAACATATATGTACAAATATAAGGGTTGATACGATGAAGGGATGGAATATGATTGTAAAGATGAAAATTATAAAAAATTTTATAAAAGGAATTGATAAGTTGTTTGAAAAAAGGAAGAAGGAAGAAGAGGATTTAAAAAAAAAGAAAAAAAAGGGGGAGAGAATGTGATCAGGCAGGAAACTAGAACAAAGCCATACACTAACGATTTAGGATATATTTTGATCTGTTAGAAGAAACTTTATCTCAAAATTTTAAAGAGAGAACAACTTATATGTATATGCCAAAAATAAGGGTAACTAGCATGAAGGGAGAGACTATGACTCTAAAAATGAAAAATTAAAATATTTTTTAAAAAAGGGATTGATGAGATGTTGGTTGAAAAAGGGAAAAAGGAAAATTAATAAAAAGACATTTAAAAAAATTAACTTTGAAAGACTAAAGGATCATGGTAAAAAAGCCATGGATTCTAATGTGCAGTATTCCCCTAGTGCTGGATTTTTGCCGTTCTTATTGATCGGTGAACTTTGTCTTGGTTGGCTGTTCTTGCTGATATTCTGGGGGAGAGACCTGTTGCCATGGTTCCCAAATGTCTTTGCCAGAGGCGGAATTGCCCTGCCCTTGCCGGGTCCGGGCTAAGTAATCTGCTCGGGTTTGCTCTCCGGAGCTTTTGTTCCTTGCAAGCTTTCTGTACAGCTTTGGAGGACGAGAGTGCAAATGGCGACCTTCCAATCTCTGCCCCAGAGGAGCTGAGAACTAGGGGCCCCCACTCCTCAGTGCGCCCCCAGAGAAAAGCAGTCAGTCACTCCTGTCTCCCCAGTCTCTGGTTGCTCTCCGTGCTCACCCGGCCTCTGGCTGCTCTCCGTGCTCACCCGGCCTGTGATCGAGCGGTTCTATCTCTGGCACCGGACTCCGTGTGGAGTCTCCAAACCCAGCAGATCCCTGCAGTGCGCTCCCGTGCCACTCCCCCCAGGGGAGTAAGGGGATTCTCCCCCGATCTGCCACTTGTTGGGTCCCTGCTGGAGGAGCAGTGGCTCAACTGTGCCGCAGATCACGGTTTATGGCAACCCTGAGGTGAGAGCCCTCACCTCGGCTCTGTCTCTGCAGCCAGGTTCCCTCCTCCAATACCTGGGAGCTCTGCCACACTCAGGCACCCCCGGTTGTTCTATGACCCCAAGGGTCCCGAGACCACACTGTCCCACGAGGTTTCCACCCCCCACTTAGCCACTGGAGTGATGTCCCTCAGCGAAGCCGACTTCTAAAAGTTCCAATTTTGTGCTCCGTGGCTCTATCACTTGCCGGAAGTGGCCAGGGGAGGCCCCCTCCCCCGCCGTCTATCCTCCCGAATATCGCCTTGGATTCACTTCTCCGCAGGTCCTACCTTCCAGAAAGTGGTCGTTTTTCTGTTTATAGTGTTGCTGCTATTCTTTTCTTCGATCTCCTCTTGAGTTTGTAGGTATTTTGAATGGTTTGATCCCTATCCAGCTGAAGTCCTGAGACCAGACGAAATCCAGGTCTCCTACTCCTCTGCCATCTTGCTCCGCCCCATAGAGTAATATTTAAATCTCGATGGTCTGCGCTCTAGTTTCTTGAAAAGGAGGAAATCAGGCTTTTCCTCTCAGGAAATCTGCCTCCCCAAAAGCTAAAAATAAATCCTTATCTGTGTTATCAAATGTTTGCTATGTCTTATTAACAGGATCTGGGTAACATTATTTTTCTGCTGGGAGGTGGGACCCCTCAGAAGGAGAGGAATTTTGTTACATTTTCTCAGAACCCAAAACTATAGTGCTCAGTCCCATCTGCTGTGTGGTCTGGTCTACGTGTCCCTCTCCTGCACTGACCACCACTGCTTGGCAGCCTGTAGGTCAATAGACTGCTGCTTGTTCTGTTGGACTGCTGACTGTGAAGGAGAAGTGTAGATATAATGCATCTAAAATTCTCATGACCCAGAGCTGTGTTTATAATAACCTCTGTAATTGTTGGTGGATGATGATGACCAAGAAGGCTTTAATGTTCCTCTCAGCAGGACTAAACTTTGACAGACTTCTTCCTGACTGTAGGCCACTGGACTCCCTTTTCTTAGACCATTTACTTTAAGAAAATTTGTAATTGGGGTGCCTGGGTGGCTCAGTTAAGCAACTGCCTTCAGCTCAGGTCATGATCCTGGAGTCCCAGGATCAAGTCCCGCATCGGGCTCCCTGCTCAGCGGGGAGTCTGCTTCTCCCTCTGACCCTCCCCCATCTCATGCTCTCTTTAGCTCATTCTCTCTCTCAAATAAATAAAAAAATCTTTAAAAAATAGAAAATTTGTAATTGTAAGTTCTTTCTTTGCTCTTTTGAGTTGTAAATCTTTTTAAAGCCTTTAGCCAATTTTGTTTCCGAAGGACCCCTTTAACAGAAAAAAATTTATTTATTTATTTTAGTGGGGATGGGTCGAGGGAGAGGGAGAGAGAAATTTTAGCAGACTTTGAGCTCAGTGCAGAGCCCAATGCGGGGCTCAATCTCACGACCCTGAGATTAGGACCTGAGCGGAACCAAGAGTCAGATGCTTAACCGACTGTGCCCCCCAGGCATCCCTCTGAAGGATGCTTTGAAATGTACTTATCAATAAAGATAGTGTTTCATAGCAATATCTTCTCTTGGTCTCTGTGGGAGGGTAGGTGCCTCACTTCATTGGGCATCTTGCTCCAAAGTTGCATCACCATTTCCTGTCATCAAGTTAGGTTTACTTTGCCTTGGGAAATAGCCAATTAGAAAATGCATATGACCTATGATTTCTTCCTAAAGTTCTCCACTAACATCATGCTTTTCTACAAGTTCACCCCAGGGCTTAAAATCCTTCCTATCCTTTCTTTCAGCAGAGTTGGTTCAGAATGACTTCTGGACTCTCTTTCCTATTGCAGTAGTCTTCAACAAAGCCTTCTTCACTTGTTTTATTTTTTTCAGTGAAGTTTTTGCTCTGACAATGGTGATGATCAAATTTCCAGTTTGAAGATTAGGAGCTCAGAGAATGGTGGCACCAATGGAAATAAATAGAGGACTGTGAAGAGATCTTCTTTTGATGAGGGAACTTGTTGAATTCAGACGTTTGAGACTTGAGATGGTGATTGACATTCGAGTTGAAGAAATGACCCTGGAGCATTGATAGTACATAAACTTGAGAGACAGTGTAGGAGTGATGTTTAAAGCTCAATGATGTGTTGTTTCTCTGAAGGAGCAGGCATGGAGAGAGGAATGGAGGGGCTAGGATGGGAGCTTTGGTAAGGGTGGAGGAGGAGGAGTGGGAGCTGTCAGGAGAGAAGAATAAAGGGGTCCCAGTAAACAACAGAAACAAAAATGGGGGGAAAAGGCTTGACTTTTAGCTGAAAGGTCATTGGTAAGCTCCTAAAAGAACATTACATGAGGAGAGTGGTGATAGAAGGAATTTTAAAAGGGGAATGTATAGCAAAGAACAGGTTCAGAAATTGTATATGAATCATTTGAGAATTTGGACAAAAGAGAGAAGTAGAAATTTGGAATAAAATACTATTTCCTAAACTAGGTAAGACTAAAGCATTTATTAAAGGTAGACTACAAACAAACAAACAAAGAAAAAAAGAGAGCTTGGTAATCAAGATACTAGATAGTTGCTTTTGACAGACTATGTTGTCCTTTAAGTGAAGGCTTTGAGTGTGTATGTATTGAATGATAACTTTGTTAGCATTATTTCTTTTATATGAAAATAAATTTCTGCCTTAAAAATTATTTTTTGGAGTTGGTTGCATTTCTTTTAAGCAGTAAATTGAAAAAGAAAACTGAAATAAATTTGTTTAACTTCCTTTTCTTTTTTCAAAGGAGAATTACACCTAAAAGAGGATAAGGCTTTTTCCAGTTCAGTGAGTCTGATGGTATTTCAGAGGCAAATGCCAATTGGAGAAAACTAATGGGCAAAGTATTTGTTTTACAAAGGAAATGCTTCATATCACTTAACAAAACAAGTAGAAGTAGGTAAATAACATTTTTTTTCCTGAATTTTTGACTTATAAAAGCATAGTAGAAATGAAGATAATATATTATGTACTACTTGAAAGCTATTTTGAGTTGGGCTATATGAGCATCTGCCAGGCACTTTTAATTCATTTAACACTCAACACTACCTCTGTGAGGGAAAGGATTATTACTATTCCTATTCTATACTGACAAGGAAACTGGCTTGGAAAGTAACTTTCCCAGAATTGCTTACCTAGGCAGTAGAGATTAGAATCCAAACAATTTAGAGCCAAAATCTATGTATACTTTACTTGATGGCTTCTTGCAGTGTAGACAAAAAAAAAAAAAAAAAAAAAAAATAGATGTCACAAGTTCTTAAATGGGATGCAGCTCTTCAAAGTTTATCTGTGAACAACACATTTGAGAGAAACTAGGTCAAATTAGATGTTTAAAATTATTGTAAAAATGTTCTCTTCATGCTTTGGATGTTTCCTTTATTGAACATGTTTCTTATAAAGATGTGGATAAAAATTATTTTCTTAGCACCTGATATAAGAATATCTTCATTGAGCAACACTGGATTCATGGAGAAAATATATACTACTTTCATTTTCTTGATGAGAAGCTCCAAAAAATTTATTTGGTTGATGGGAATATATAACCGTTTAAGAATGTAGCAAAATTGAGTATAATTCATAAAGTGTAATATTAAATTTATTATTACAGGTGTGTGTGTGTGTGTGTGTGTGTGTGTGTATGTGCGTGTGCACATGTATCTCTGCTCTCAGGACTGCCAGTGTACATAGCACCTTTTGGGAATTAGAGAAAGATGCCCTCCTTGCATGTACGGATTAGAGAACATACCCAGCCAAGCAACAAAAACCTGGTGGTCCTGTGCACTCTAAATCCACAGTGTTTGGCTTCCAATTCTGGCCCTGCCTCCTCATTGTGAAATGGCTTTGGTAAACTTCTTCCTTCTCTATACTTCCATCTCTTCACCTGCAAATTAGGGATTTTCAGTGTTCTCCCTACAGTAATTATGTGTATTACTCAAGGTATTAAGAAGAATGTCTGGCCCAGAGTAATATCTGACACTTTTTTAGAAGTAGTAATTTTTTCTACTTGCTTTTTATGAAAAAAAAAAACAAACAAACCTATTAATACTTTCCCCATTCACACTTAATATCTGTCTTTATTATCAATAAGCATACTTTTTGAGTAATTTAAAGCAGTTATTTGGGGCCCAATAGCTTGGATCTCAAGTTGAGACACAGCACTCTGTTTTTTGTGTTTGTTGCTGTCATAGAAAATTTTATCTCAGTCTACCCCTACACCTCACAGAGTATTAGGACAGTATTTTTTCCCATTCTTTTGAGTGTAGGTGATCTCTACAGTGTAATTATTTTATGTGTTGCTTTCTAAAAGGCTGTTTAAAATGTTTGTGTACAACTACATCCAATGTTTCTTATTGTGAAATGATACCCAAGGAATAATTATTAAATCTGTGAGATTTTTCTTCTTTTCATGAAAAATTTCTCCCATTTCTTTTCCTTTTATGCTTCTGAAAAATTGTGCACAATATGAATATTTCTCTGAGATAAACCACATTGTGAAGGTGTCAGCTTGTGATTCAAATACTCAGCCTCCCCCTCCTTGTCCCCTTTTACTAATAACAGACTCCCTCACCTACTTTTATGAGTCCAATGCCCCAATTCTTGCCCGTTTTCTTGTGCTTTCTCACTTTTAAGTTCTTTTAATGTAATGGTTGATAAATTATACTTTACAACAAATGAATTCCATACAAATGACTTCATTTACACTGGAAACCACTTAACCAGGGATGGATGACCATGTTTGCATGGGAGAGACTTGGAATAACAAGGTGAAGTTTAAGGGCAAGATGCCCCTTGTCTCTCCTTTTCTCCCTTTTACCCCAGTCAGAGACTTGCCAAAGAGAATGTTGGTTTTTCATTGACAAATGGCAAAGAATATTGCACTGGATGGAGTTAAATAGGCAAGGAAGACTCTATTTATAACTATTGCAATAGAGAGAAAGATGGACTTCAACCCCGAAGACAACAAGGACAGCTGGGAATTTGTAGTGAATGGGTAATGTGAGGGAGTCACAGGATAGAAATTACTAAGAGGAATTTGGTTAGATATCAAAGATTGGAAGGATTTTCACCAAACTGGCTTAACAGGATTCTTGCTAAAACCAGACTTAGTTGACCAAGGGCAAGTCTTAGTTGAGAAGAGGGCTCAGAGAGGCCTGACTAAAGTTAGTCAAAAAGGGAGTTCTCATCAATGAGTAGAGGTTTATGATGAGCATAGCTGAAAGGAGAGAAGAAAGATGGATGATATAATTTCCAATTTGTTTAGCCAAAAATGTTGGTGTTTGAAGCTCTCCTATTCCTTCTCTTCAATAGTAATAGTCGCGATAACTTATCACTTCTGTAGTCCAGGTATGCCACCAAGCACTTTCCATGTACTAGTGCCTTTTTATCCTCACTACAGCCCTGTGACGTGAGTTTCACTGCTATGCTGTTGTCACATATGAGAAAACTGAAGCATGGTGAGGTGAAGTAAATGATCCAAGGTCACACAGCTGAGAGGTGGGATTCAAACACCAGAGGCCATGTTCTTTACTTCTAAGATGTACTGCCTTGTTGAGCAGGGTGTCCCCAATCAACCAGAGATCTTCTGCTCCTCAAGTCTCTCTTAGATTCCTTCTCTCCATTTTTATGAAGAAGATTCTCAGATTTCAGTATATCCTTCCACCTGTGTCTGGGTCTCAGTCTTCGTCTCTGCCATGTGATGACTGCTAAGGCTGCTGGGTAAACCCTCCACAGACACACAGACCAATTTGAAACTCTTCTTTTTTTTTTAAGGATTTACTTATTTATTTATTTGTTTATTTATTTGAGAGAGAAACAGACAGAGAGAGAGAGAGGGAGACCATAAGTGGCAGGAGGGGCAGAGGGAGAGGGAGAAGCAGACTCCCTGCTGAGCAGGGAGCCTAATGTAGGGGCTCAATCGCAGGACCCTGAGACCATGACCTGAGTCAAAGTCAGATGCTTTACTGACTGAGCCACCCACGTGCCCCTGAACTCTTTATATACTTGTAAATGCTATTCAGGTATCCCACAGGAAAGCATGATGAGATTCAGAAAGCATCTCCTTGAAGTGGGGAAGTGGGAAGGCACATGGTAATTGCATTCCTGGTTTTTGAGCAAATACCTATTAGTGTGTCAATGTATGTGTATACTCCATTGCATAAAAGGACAGGAAAAGAGGTCAACATTGAGGGAGATTAAAAATACAGAAGAACTAATAACTTAAAAAGAGAAAAAAGTTATTAAAATTTGGATGGTCATAGAAAGTAATCCCAAATTCCTTCACTTTGTCTGCTTCACTTTGTACATAAAGAATCATGATCTTCAAGGAGGAAGGACCCTGGAATCTGCTTTGTAAATAACTACATGGGGGATTCTCATGCTTTCACACTCACTCACTTCAGCAAATTATTGCCCTGGGAGATGTAAAATGTTTCCTTTTTTTTTTTTTAACTTTAATGATAACATACTTTAATTTGTCTCCGATTTAATAAAAGTGGCTTGAATTGATAAAGATAGATTGGATAAGTGAAGGAATAAAACATGTATACTCAGATTAAGCTTTGAGTCTCAGAGAAATAAGATTAAATTCCATTTACGTAATTTTTAAAGTGCTCCTCTCTCCTCTTCTTCCTCTTTTCTTTCATTCCTGAAGAACAGCCAACAAATGGCTTCAGTTTGCCCACCTGAAAAGCTGAGTTACAATCTGGAGATTAACCGTTTTGCTGAAATTGCTATTTGCAGAAATATACACCTCCTTAGCTGGGCGAAAACGTTCTTGTCATGATGGAAGGCAGGTGTGACACAGCTGGAAGGCAAGGGTTGCCATGGTCACAGCAAAAGCCTTCAGACAGCTCAGATGCTTGAGAGTTGGCCTGCTTAGATTGGTGTAATGTCTGATCCATAGGCCTGATAGATAACATTCCCTAGGGAAGTCTGAGTGCTCACCACTGTATGCTTTCACTCCTTCATGGATTCAAGTTTGATTTGACAAAATAATCTTGGAACATTCGATTTTTACCCTTGTGTTTTCAATTCAAAGTGACTGACATAGGTTAAGAATACTTATGGTGCTTGGGGTTTTTGAATACATTTGTCACTCTCACTTGTTTCTTCAGAATGGATGTTATGTAGCATTTGGAATTTGGTTCTGGAGTCAAGATTGCCAGGGTTTCACCATAGGCTATAGTATTTTTCAGTGTGTCTGATTCTGAGCAATTTTTTCACTTCCACAAAGTGGAGGTTAATAGTAGTACCTCCTCATGGACGGTTTTCAGAAGGATTAAATGACATAAAGCAGATGGAGCATTTGAAACTGTGCTTGGCACGTACACAGTGAGTGCTCAGTAAATGTCAGTTAATACTTTCTAAAATGAGCAAAATTGAGCTATTCAGCTTCTAATGAAGGACTTCATTTTTCAAATGTTAAACATGTTTAATTATTAAGCTTTAGAGATTTTAAAATATATGGAACCCAGCTGAGAGTGTGTGCATATGTGTGTGCCTGTGGTGGGTGCCAGAAGAGGGTAAACAATGGAAATCCAGGCACTGATCATTTGCCTCCATGGTGTTAACAATGGGGAAGAAGTAAAGCCACAGGTAAGGAATACTAGGTTCCTTTACAAACTTGTTTTATCCTTTTTAAGTTCTAACTCAGTGTTACCCTTTATGTTCCACTGCAGGAGGGGCATGAAATAAGGATGATTTGGGGAAGGCACAGTTTTGGTATAAGGTTGTCCAATAAGAGTTTAGTTTCAGTGAGCTACTTTCTCATTAGAATGGTGTGGAAGAAAGAATGTGGGTAGGGTGGGCACAATATGGTTTATTAAGAATCTCAGTTGTTGATTTATGATATGAGAGGAGACTAAGGGTCTCCTTTGAAATTTGTGGGACAATTTTGTGTTAAGGACAGGCGCACTTACTAACAATCTTTCTCTCTTTCTCAAAAGAGATTAGGTCTATAAAGCCAAGGACTTATTCTTTATCCTACAAATTGTGTTTCAGCTAAACAGGAGTGACCAGAACACAGTCATCAGTAGACTTAAAAGTAATCCACTAAATCAATCAGGACTGAGCATGGGTGGGGGGAGTAGAAATTGTTATATACAGGGTTATTTTTCTGCCAGATTAGAAAGTATTATTCTTGTTGGACAGTGTTCTTTTCTTGTCAAATAATCTGCCTGCTTCTCGGTGAGCCATCTCGCCTATCTCTTCCTCACATTAGGATAATGTTGGAAGAGTAGAGCAGTATTGATCCATGTCAGATTTTTATACATCACTATTACTATGTGCCTTTTGACTTTATCCAAGCACAACCTTACACCTTGTCTATAAGATACAGATATATTATATCCAAAATTTTTTCATAAATTTATATAAAGTAATCTAAAATATCTGGATATTTTAAAACTTGATTTTCAATGGCTATTATACATTTCTTCATATCTGTGTAGCTGCACCCCAGCAGATTCTAAGCCAAGTGTGGGTGATGATCTGGTGAGGCCAAGGAAATGACCTAGAGACAGTGAGTAAGACATAGATCTTTTGGGGGAACCTACATACAGGGAATCCAGGAATGGCAGACCAGACAAAGCATCTGCTGCTGGGATCTGCATGTAGCAAGGTTCTGTAGTGTAGCAACTTACCCTAGCAACTATCTATAGCCCTTCCCCTCCTTGCATGGCTAGCATTCCAGGAGATCAAGGCCTGCCATCCAGATGCTCTTGGTTACAAAGGAGAGGCTCTGGGTCTGCCACCCCCAGAGACCTTGACCTTGAACACTCAACAATACATTCTTCTATACATTTTGCTTGATGGGAATATAGAGGGAGGACGGGATCACCACATTCTCATGACAATGATTAACGGAGGCATTTAGGGTGTGTTTGTACAAACCAAACTTCCATGTACCATACAATATCCTGAAAGCCATCATGCCAAAATATCAATGAAGATGAAAATATCAGTGATAAAAAAGACTGTGGGATTCTTACACTTAGCTCTGTATTCTTTTCTTTATTGAAATTCCAACCAAGCCTCGAATAGTATTTTATTCCTCTTACCTGTTTCATTGTTCATTGTCCTTGAATTAATTTTTGCTTTTCTAATTCCAAGCAGACAGAACCTGTTCATCTTAAAATTTGGGCTTACACTCCTTTTGGCTATTATAAGATGTAGTTGTAGGGCACCTGGCGCAGACAGTTAAGTGTTCAACTCCTGGTTTTGGGTCAGGTCATGATCTCAGCGTCATGAGATTGAGCCCTGAGGGGGGCTCTGCACTCAACACAGTCTGCTTAAATCTCTCTCTCCCTCTCCCTCTACCTTTTCCCACCCCCTGCATGTGCTCTCTCTCTTTCTCTCTCTAAAATAAATAAATAAATCTTAAAAAAAAGATGCAGTTGTGTGTGTGTGTATGTGTGTGTGTGTGTGTGTATCTCCCAACTATATATTGAATAAAAATGATCATGTCTGAGGGTTAACTTCAAATATTTAGCTTCAAGTTTAGCTTCAAATATTTAGCTACTTCTTGAATAAATAGATAACAAAAGTGGTTCCCAAAAATGTATTATTTGCTCCAAATGTTCAGAGATCAATGGGAATATGCAAATGTTAGATAAAATCCAGAATTGTTAAGTCATTTTAGCTCTAAATGTGATCATTTATCATTATGGTCTGAAGCCTTCACCTGGTGTAAAAGGTACCCTGCAGATTGAAATGTTTAGGGAGAACTGTTTTTGTTACTAAGATTTTACTATCTACTACTTGTACTAGTTCATGGCAAAATTTTTTTAATATATTGTTATAGACATAACATTTCAGTCCCAGCTGCGAATAAAAAAGAGCATTTTCATGGATTTATAAGCCCACAGATACATGTTTTGAAAATATTGTCTCCAAGTCTGTGGGCTTATCCCTTTATTTTTTTTTTAACAGTTTTGTATGAAAAATCAAGGTGTAGAAGTTTAATTAAGTCTAATTTATTGATATTTCCTGTAGTATCTTTTTGTATACTATTCCAAGCATCATTGTCAAACCCAAGGTTACTAAGATCTTTCTCCTATGCTTTCTTCTAAAAATTTAATAGTTTAGCTCCTATATTTCCGTCTATGATTAGTTTTTAAAAACGTGGTGTCAAAGAATGATTGAAGCTTTTTGTTTTTAAAATAAGGTCATCCAATTGCTCTGGCCCAATTTGTTGAAGGGATTATGATTTCTCCTTTTGAATTGCCTTGGAACCTCTGTTAAAATCAATTGACCATATGTGTGTATCTATTTCTCACTCTCGACTAAGTTTCATTGGGTTACATGTCTATCTTTATGCCAATATCACACTTTCTCAATTAATGCAGTTTTGTTATATATCTTGAAATCCAATAGTGTAAGTCCTCTAACTTGGTTCTTCTTTTTTAAAAAAAATAATCATTTTGGCCTTTTTAGGTCTTATGTGTTTACATATAAATATTAGATTCAGGTGGTCAGTGTCTTAAAAACTTGCTGGAATTTTGTTTGCAACTGCATTGAATTTACATATGTCAATTTAGGAAGAATGAAATCTTCCTAATTGACATGAACCCTGAAGATGTATGCCTCTTCTTTTTATGTCTTTAAATTTTCTCTCATCAATATTTTATAGTTTTCAGTGTACAGGTTTTACACATATTTTATCAAATTTATCCCTAAATATTTCAAAAATTTCCATGCTGTTATAAATGTTATAGTTTAAAGTTTTAAATTTCTGATTGCTTATTACTAGTTTGTAGAACTATAATTGATTTTTGTATACTGATTTTGTATATCTTGATAAACACTGCTATTAGTTCTAGATTTTTTTTGCAGATTCCTTAAGATTTTCTACATAGATCATCATGTCATCTGTGAATAAAGATAATTTTCTTTTTTCCCAGTCTGTGTGTTTTCAGTTTCCTTCTTCAATGCATCGGCTAGGACAGCCAGTACAATGTTGAATGAAATTGTCAAAGTGATTTAGTGAATTTTATGTTGTCTGGTTCTGGAATTTTTGTATTCTTTTACATGTTTTTTGAAGTTTATTCTATGATTTATCTAAGTTCCGTGAAAATAGCAGGGTAGCCTTTAGCCTGGAGCTAATTTGGCTCCACTGTTGAGATAATCTCCTTCTAAGTACATAACCCATTGCCTCATGCATTAAGACATTTCTAGTCTAGCTGTTGGGAGGATTAATTATTCCCAGCCTCCTATGATCTCTGGAATTGTTTACCAGCCTCAGATAGTTACCTCACATGCATGTGCTAAAAACTACTCAGCTGAAGACTCAAGAGAAATTCCTTGCATATTTTCAGACCTCTCTCTGTAGCACCCTCTTGTCTGTTATTCTGTCCTATGCAGTCTAGCTGCTTTAGACTCCCCATTATCAACTGTCTTCTCAATTCAGGATGACTTCTAGCATTGTTTGGCTTTCACCATTCTGTGTTGACATCTAGAAACTCTGCAGACAATAGTCTGGGGAAATTTTAGGCCTCACTTCATTAGTTTCCTTTCTTCAGGGATTACTGTGCTGAGATGACTTTTGTCTAATGTCTGAAAATTTTTTCTTTTTAAAAGATTTTATTTATTTATTTGACAGAGAGAGAGAGAGAGAGAGAGCACAAGCAGGCAGAAAGGCAGGTAGAGGAGAGGGAGAAGCAGGCTTCCCACTGAGCAGAGAACCCAACGTGGGGCTCGATACCAGGACCCTGGGATCATGACCTGAACTACCCATGCACCCCTGAAAATTGTTTCATATAGTTTGTTCATTTTAAGTTTTTGTGTTGACAGGGAAAAACTGGTTACTGTTACTCCATCATAGCCAGAAGCAAAAGTCTTAGGTGTATTTTGAGTTCATAGAATTTGTCATATTTATGAGAACTCATTCAGTTGACTAATTCAGGTTCATTCAAAAACTGAAACCCAGCTCAACTTCCTAAAATAGCTGAAAAATGAACGATCTCACTAAGTGGGAAGTAAAAGGTAGATAATAGGATACAGAGGTTTAAAGGGCGTGATAAAAATCACACACTTTTTCTTACTTGTTTTTGTGTATCTACATGGCTTTATTTTCAGAAAATGTCTTCCCAAAGAGTGAAAAGATGACCTAGCAGCTTTAATCTTATGTGAAACTTAGAATGTTGATCTCAGAGAAAGGGTGATTATCTTTACTAATTACTCTGGTAACATTATTTGAGGGGATTCTGATTGGCCCAGTTTAGCTTCCATGTGTGACGCTGAAGCAATCACTTAGGTCAAGGTATGGTATACTCTGATTTGCTGAACTTCCTTGCCAAGGAGGGTGTAAAAATCAGCCATACCAGGAATGCCATGGATTGTGCAGGATTATTTAGAGTGGGGAAGGGTGGTTCTACAAAGTAATGGATGTTGGGGAACTACAAAATGTATGTTCACTATATTTAACTGATAATATGGTTTAGGGCATGCATTAGTCATCTGTATCTGCATAACAAATTACTCAAACATTTAGCAGCTTAAAACAACAAATATTAATTCCCTCATAGTTTCTGTGAGTCAGGAATTTTAAAGCCAGAATGGATGACTTAGTTGGATGGTTCTAGCTTATGGTCTCTCTTGAAGTTACAGTCAACTGTTGACCAGGGCTGCTGACATCTGAAGACTTGACTGGAGATGAGTGTGAATGGGATCTACTTCTTTTTTTTTTTTTATGTTCAGTTAGCCACTGTATAGTACATCATTAGTTTTTGATGTAATGTTCAGTGATTCATTAATTACGTATAACACCCAGTGCTCATCACAACACGTGCCCTTCTTAATACTCATCACCCTGTTACCCCTTCCCCTCACCTCCCTCTCCTCTGAAACCCTCAGTTTGTTTCCCAGGGTCCATAGGCTCTCATGCTTCATCTCCCTCTCTGATTTCTCCCCCTTCAGATTTCCCTCCCTTCCCCTATGGTCCTTTGTGCTATTGCTTATGTTCCACATATGAGTGAAACCATATGATAATTGTCTTTCTCTGCTTGACTTACTTCACTTAGCATAATCCCTTCCAGTTCCATATATATCGATGCAAATGGTGGGTATTAATCCTTTCTGATGGCTGAATAATATTCCATTGTATATATATGTACCACATCTAAGCTTCTGTACAGCAAAGGAAACAGTCAACAAAACTAAGAGGCAGCCCACCGAATGGGAGAAGATATTTGCAAATGACATTACAGATAAAGGGCTGATATCTAAGATCTATAAAGAGCTTCTCAAACTCAACACTCAAAAAACAAATAACCCAGTCAAAAAATGGGCAGAAGACATGAACAGACACTTCTCCAAAGAAGACATCCAAATGGCTAAAAGACACATATAAAAATGCTCAACATCACTAGCCATCAAGGAAATACAAGTCAAAACCACATTGAGATATCACCTTACACCAGTTAGAATGGCAAAAATTAACGAGACAAGAAACAACAAATGTTGGAGAGGATGTGGAGACAGGGGAACCCTATTACACTGTTGGTGGGAATGCAAGCTTGTACAGCCACTCTGGAAAACAGTATGCAATTTCCTCAAGATGTTAAAAATAGAGCTACCCTATGACCCAGCAATTGTCCTACTAGGTATTTATCCCAAAGGTATAGATGTAGTGAAAAGAAGGGGCACAGGCACCCCAATGTTCATAGCAGCAATGTCCACAATAGCCAAACTGTGGAAGGAGCTGAGATGCCCTTCAACAGATGAATGGATAAAGAGTGGGATCTACTTCTAAGTTCACTCACTTGTTTGTTGATAGGCTTCAGGTCTTTGCTGGCTGTTGGCTGGAGATCTCAGTTCTTCACCAAATGGGGCTCCCCAAAATCTTCTTGAGTGTTCCTCACTCATGGAAGGTGAATTTTCCAAGAGTGAATGATCTAAGAGAGATTTTTTTTGTATGTAAGATGGAAACCTTTTTTATAACCTAACATTAGAAATGATATAATATCACTTCTGCCATGTTCCACCCAAGGAGAAAAGAGTTCAGCCCCGTCTCTGAAAGGGAGAAATACAATAAAAATTGTGGACATATTTCAGAAGCCACCACCAGATTTTTATAAGTAAAACTTACAATTTACAATAATCACAAGGATTTATATATGTTTTTTCAGTTCTTCACATGAATTTACCTGATTTGTGTTTTGAAAAAATGAGTATTATTTACTCTCTCAAAAAGAAATTCATACTGAACGTTGGAAATACTATTAATTAATTAATTTTTTATAGTGGTGCTAGTAATTAATTGATCATCTGCATTGTTTTAGAAATGGAGAGAAGTCTAAAGATAAGCTCATAGGCTATATTTCAAATATTTTGAAACATTTCATACAAATTCAGAAAATCTTATAGAATGAAAAAATAACTGCAACATTTTGCCTTCGGAGACTTAATATGAGCTCATGTCTGTATGCTTCAATTGAGGTTACTGCCAAGTTCACTACAATGTGAAGGAGATGAATTATGCATATGATATCTTGTGTTCCGTTTAAAGTTGTAGCCTGTAGATACCCACTCTGATATATTTTACAAATAATTTTCTGCTTTGTGTAGACATTTTGAAAAATGTCATGTGGAGATATCTTTAGAAAGGTAATAGCATGACAATTAACTAAAATCACTATTTGTTACTTTAGTTGTTTCAAGTTCCTAACAATGAAATATGTACCTTGGCTGTAACCTGCTACCTTTCCTCTACCTTAATATGTTTACTGTAAGAAAGGGGAAGAAAATATTTCAAAATGCTTTCTTTTCCATTGTCTCAATTTTAATTTTCCTTCATTTCCAATGGAAATTTAATGGAAACAACAACAACAACAACTTACATGAACAATAGCTTTGAACATTTCTTTAGCTTTAAGCCTGAAGGTTTCTTTGAAAATTTACTATTGTCAAAGATGTTCATAGAAAACCAATTCTAAAAGTACACAAGCTTCTATCAAAAGTAAGCTTTTCCATCTGGGACCCCTAATGCCTCTGGTCTTTTGCCCAGAAAGAACAACTCTTACAGATTTCTATGTACTTGAAGAGGATAGTCTATGGTTCTACAGGTATGTGTGAGATCTGTGTGTGAGTGTGTGTGTGTGTGTGTGTGTATGTGCATTATTTCCCTTTTAATTATATCAGTGATTCACTAAATTTAGCATGCCTCACAATCACTTGGGGGGCTTGTTAAAACAGTTTGCTTTATGGCACCACCCTTCAGAGTTTCCAATTCACTAGGTCAGGGCTGAGACTTGAAAATTTGCCTATCTAACAAGTTCCCAGGTGATGCTGATGATGCTGGTCTGCAGATCACACTTTTAGAATCACTGAATTATATAAATGGCAGTAACTTGCTTTTTTCCTTATCTACTAAGGATTTGTTCATGTCCAGTTTGTTTGAAACTGCATGACTCTCTTTTGGACACTTGAGTTCTATGGATATATGATAATGTGGTTAATGTCTCCCTATTGATGGATGCTTAGGTCGTTTCTAATGTTTGAAGCTTTAATGAGAGCAGGTAAATTGGTCAATATTCAATTTTCCAAAATGGACAATTTGCCTAATATACAGTTCACAAATCAATTCACGAGAAATGAATTAAAGGAAAGTTCAATTTGTAGTATATCTAACTTGATGAATTTACTAATTATATCCTTCAGGAATGTTTTGATAGCTTTAATAGAAATGGTTTAACAACTTCATAAGAATGTTCACTTTTGATTATTGGTGACATATACTTTTCTTAAAATTAACTAAAATAAGATTGATATGTTACTGATGGAATTGCTAGAGATTTATAAAACTGCTTACAGACCAGTGAAATAGCAATCAGTATATATTAAAAATCTCCCTTAGTTCGTGCTATTTTTCTAACCCAAATTCTTTCATTTTGTGTATGGTCATATTTAAACTGCCAGTGGTTCTATTCATATGCCTTTGAATATAATCTTCTAGCTTTTAAAACTTTAACGTATTGATTATTCCTTTGCAAATTCCTCAAATGATACAGCAGCTTTAATTTTGTATGTCTAGCACTTAAAATTTCAAAGTGTAGATAATTCTATTTTTTTACTAATTTTGCAATTTAAGTTAAACTAAGATCATTAATATATTTTTTTGAGATTCTATTTATTTATTTGAGAGAGAGAGAGCACAAGTAGGGGGGAGGGGCAGAAGGAGAGAGAGAAGCAGGCTTGCACTGAGCAGGGAGCCTATTGCGGGGCTCGATCCCGGCACCCCGGGATCATGACCTGAGCCAAAGACAGATGCTTAACCGACTGAGCCACTCAGGTGCCTCAGAACATTAATTTAAATTACAAAACAACTGAAGGAAACAGAATGTTGAATATTGAAATTTTGTTTTCGAAAAACTAGCAATTGAGAGGCATTGACTTAACAGCAATTTGCAGAATGATTTTTTTTGAAAAGACAAAATCATTCAGAAAACCCAGAAAAAAAATGAAATTCTATAGAAGGAATTATGTGATTAGTGACTTAAATTTGATACATCTTAATCATAAATTAAAAATTTCTGAGGCTTTTACTTCTGTCTAGGATATAAAAAGTTAGAAACAGTGCTCCCACCCTAAAAATAAAGTCAAATAAATGACAAAATCAGAATTTTTTTGAGCCCATCAGACAGCTGATGTCAAAGGGAATCCAACTGGCAATCTAAAGACAGGCAGACTGCTCTGAGGAGTGACAAGATGGAAGCACTGGCTCATGTATGGTAGAGTGTGGGGGGAAGAGATGTTGGGTGCCATCCACACTATTACCATTAAGCTATACTTTTTAAGGAATTGCTAAAGGCCACGTGAGAGTATTGAAACCTGGGAGTCACAGACCCAAATGGATCCACTTGCAGGTTCTTCTCCAGAGACCTCTAATAGGTGCTCATGACAAAAAATAGGAGCAAGGACTGAGTGTTGAGAGAGACTCTCTCAGAAGTACAGGCCTGAATGAGGGGAGGGACAGTGTCTATGTTAAAATCATGAAGCCCCTCCCAGAACTTTCCCACAAATGCTACACAAAATTTAAGATGATGGGGAAGGGAAAATAAATGCTGTCACCCCCAAAGAGCAGATGATGACCTGTTGCTGCTAAGAAAAGAGTAAAAGGGGGAAAACAACAACAACAACAAACCTCTACCACCAGGGGAAATACAGAAAAAATCCTGGTGCTAGGACTCTATACTATCAGTTATATTCCCCATGGGCAATGGGCAGGAAAGTGTCTTGCAAAAAAGACCTACCAAATATAAAAGGTAGGGTGTGGCTGCAATGGGGAAGAAGAGCATGATCATTAAGAAAATCCCACTTCAGAGACCTAAGCACAGAGCTTGGCTAAGAATGAGGCTGTACCAAGACCATAGCCTCATCATGCCTCTGGGTAGTAAACACCAGCACTGACTTAGTAAAAGACAGTGGGGTTGTTTAGGCCTCCAACTCTTTATTTTGGCTCAGGTCATGATCTCTGGATCCTGGGATTGAGTCAGGCATGGGACTCCCATGCTCAGTGTGGGGTCTACTTGTCCCTCTCCCTCTGCTCCTCCCCTTGCACTCTTTCTCACAAATAAGCAAAATCTAAAAAAAAAAGAGAGAGTGAAGAAAGAGCCCATGTGTAGTGCAAGTGCACAGGAAAGACTGAAAGTTGAGAAGATAGCATAAACAAACAAAACCCAGAGGAAATGCTGGTCTATCTCCACTCGCAAAGACATTACAGAGGAAGTTCAAGTAAGCAGGATAGTGGAAGTTACCATAGCAATAACAAACCTCAAACTTAGCTCAGCTCCTGACCATGTTGACTCACTCCTCTTTGTCCTTCCATATTAATAGCTAGCAGAAGAGGCATGCAAATTTCTAAGCATAATAACTGTTTACTTCAGTCTCTACTAATCTACACAAGATGTATGGAATTCAATGAAAAATTTTAAGATACAAAAAACCCCCAAGAAAAAACAATCTACTTCCAAGAGACAGAATAATCAATAGAACTAAACCCAGAGATGGCCCAGAAGTTGAAACTATCAAACAGGGACTCTGACATAACTATGATTAATACATTAAAATTTCTAGTGAAGTGAATAGTAGGATTCAACAGATGGAGAGTTTCAGTAGAGAGATAGAAACTATAAGAAAGAAACAAATGCAAATGTTACCTCTGATAACAGAGATAAAGAATGGCTTCGATGAGCTTACCAATAGACTTCGTGTAGCCAAGGAAGAGATTAGTTAATTTAAACATAGGTGAATAAAAATACCAAACTGAAACACAAGAGAAAAATAAAAGTGAACAAAATGTACCAGGGTTTTCAAGAGCTATGAGACAATATCAAACAGTTTAGCATTATGTAATTAGAATCTCAAAAGCATAGATTTTTGATTTGAGACTTTCTTCTTACTAAATATTAAGCATTTAGTGCTACTATATCTTTCTCAAAAATGCTTTAGCTGCTCTCACAATTTTTCATATGCTGAATTTTCATTCACCAGTATACGTTTTTATTCCCCTTGCAACTTCTTCTTTAGCCCATAGATTATTTAGAAGTGTGTTATTTAGCTTTCAAGTGTTTGGAAATTGATTTCTGGTTTGACTCACTGTGGTCAGAAAATATACTGTGTATGTTTCTTTTTAATTGGCTGAGGATATTTTATGGCCCAAGATATGGTTTCCCTTGGTATACATTCCATAGACACTTGAAGAAGAAATTAGTATTTTGCTATTATTTACATAGGGTGTTGTATAAATGTCATTTAGATCCCGTTGATTGATGGTGTGATTATTTTATATTCTGGATGATTTTCTGTCTGCCGTTCTACCAATTGTTGACAGAGGAGTGTTGAAGTCTCCAACTATAATTGTGGATTTGCCTATTCTCTTAGTTCTATAAATTTTTGCTTCACATGTTTTTCATCTCTGTCATTTGGTGTATTCACATTTAGGATTGCTATATCTTGGAGAATTGACCCTTTTATCGTTGTGTAATGTCACTATGTCCCTGGTACCTTTCTTTGTTTTGAAGTCAACTTTATCTGATAGTAATATGTTCATAATATAACCATGCTTTTATATTAAAATATTTGCATGGTGTATATTTTTTCATCCCTGTACTTTTAATCTACCCATATCATTATATTTGAAGTGAGTTCCTTATAGACAGTATATAGTTGGATCCTGTTTTTAAATCCACTTTGCCAATCTCTGGCTTTTAGTTTGTTTACTTAGAGTATTTACATTTAATGAAATTATCGATGGATTAAGGCTGAAATCTGTCATTTTATTTTACATTTTTGTATTCTGTGTTTTTTCCCGTTTTTTTTTTTCCTGCTTTCCTGTGGGTTACTTGAACACTTTTAAGAATCCATTTTGATTTATCTATAGCATTTTTGAGGTATGTCTTTATATAGCTTTTTTTTAGTGATTGCTCTCCGTTTTACATATATATATGTATACACATATATATGTAATATATACATAATTTATCAGTCTACTGGTGTCAACATTTTACCAGTTAAAGTGAAATATAGAAATTTTGCCATCCTCTACATTCCTTTACCCTCCACTTAAAATAATGTAATTATTTAAAATATTTCTCTAAATACTTAGAACCACACCAGATAGTACTATAATTTTTGCAACTGTCAAACATAATTTAGAATACCAAGAAGAGAAAAAAAAAGCCTATTATGTTTACCCATATTTCTGCTTGATGTGTTCTTTATGATTTCTTTTATTATTATTTTTTTCTTTCTGCTAAGAGAATTTCCTTAAGCCATTCTTTTAGGATAGGTCAGCTGGAAATACATCATCTTAGTTTTCTTTCATTTGAAAATGTCTTGATTTCTACACTCAGGGAGGATATTTTTGCTGGGTATATGATTCTGGTCTGATAGTTCTTTTCTTTCAGCACTTGAAAAATACTGTGACACTTCTTTCAAGCCTCCATGGTTCTCATGACAATTCACTGTCATTAGAATTGTTTTTCCCATATAGTTGTCATTTCTCTTTCATTGCCTTCAAAAGTTTAATTAGGTCATTATGGCATCAATTTCTTCTTGCTTATCCTGTGTGAGGTTCATGCAGATTCTTGAATCTGTAGATTTAAGTTTTGTTTTATTTGTGTGTTTGCCCAATTTAGAAAGTTTTTGGTCATTATTTGTTTGAGTATTTTTAGCTCTATCCTCTTCTTTCCTTCTCAGACTCTAGCAACATATATGTTAGATCTTTTATTTTTTTGATTTTAGTTTGTTTTATCTGTCTTGTTCAGATTGGGTAGTTTCTTTCATTTTCTTTCCTACCTCACTTATTCTTTCCCCTTTTTCTTATATTCTTCTGTTGATCTCATCTACTGAGCTTTTTATTTAGGTTATTATTTTTTTCAGTTTAAAAATTCCATTTGGTTCTTTCTTATATATTTTATTTCTTTGCTAAGATTTTATATTTCTTTGCTGAGTTTCTCTATTTTTAAAATGTGTTTCCATAATTGCTTCTTGAAACATTCTTGTTATGACTGCTTTAAAGTCTTTGTCAGATAATTCTAAAAACTCTGTCATTTTAGTGTTGGCATCTTTTGATTTTTTTTCATTCAGTTTGAGATCTTCCTGTTTCTTGGTGTAAGAAGTGACTTTTGATTTGTACTTGGACATTTTTGTATTACATTGTGAGATTCTACCTTATTTAAACCTTTTTTAGCTGGATAGTGACAGCTCTCTAGTAGGAGAAGGTCTACCCTGCTGTTTCTGGATGGAAGTAGAGGTACAAGTTTCTTAAAACAGTGTGCTCTGTTGAGACATGATGGACTAGTCCTCATTACTGCTTGGTAGAGTTGGGAATTTGGGAATTCCAATTCTCCATGTGGTTTCCACTGACACTGCAGGGGATAGACTTGATACTGGCTAGCAGAGATGAAAAGCTTGGCTGCCTCCTTGGTTATCTCTGAAACCATCTTGGCAGGGAAGGGGCTGGGGTGCTCTATTATAGTCTTACAAGGATGGTGGTCTAGGCTTCTCACTTGGCCTTTACTGGCATGATTGGGGGTGGAGCCACATGCTTTCCCCCCTCTGGTGTTTGATTGAAGTGGAGAAGTTCTTTTCTAAAAGTATTCTGCCTTGCTAGGCTGCCTCTTCCTTTGTTCTTTTGTCTAGAAAACCTGTTGTTGTGGCTTCTTTTTACATGTGTCTGTTGGTATTTCCAGTTTTCCTCCAAGTCTGGGATATTTGAGGCAAGAAGATACCCCATAGAACTCACCATTGTGTCATTGCATGGGTCCTGTAGTGCCTAAGGCACTTTCTTCTTTGTACTCTTCAGACTCTTCTTATCTTTATTTTATATATAGTATCTTTGGTTTTTAGTTGTACATATTGGGGGGAATAAGGAGAAGTGTATCTAATCCATTTTCCTGGAAACAAATCTTATTTTTTTCTTTTTGTTTATTTTTTATTCATGAATGATTTGTTTTTTTACTATTTTCTTACTTTCTAAATAGGTGTAATGTTTTCACTGATAGACTTTCAAGTATAAAATATTTTCCATTATGACAAAATTATGTGAAAGAGATGAAACAGATATGAGTTCAAGGAGAGAAAGGACAGATGTTAAATTTATAAATGTTAAAGAAAAGCTTGATTATGCATTTAAAAATAAATAATGGTTAGTAAAAATTTATTATTATTCCTTAAATGCATTTAAAAAGAAGCATTTAATAGTTTTATTTAATAAACATATATTTATACTAAAATGGGAATTGTATCCTTTGGAACCACAAAAACTTTTGATTAATGATGGTAGCCAGGGGCGCGTGGGTAGGTCAGTCATTAAGTGTCTGCCTTCTGTGCAGATCATAGTCCCAGGGTCCTGGGATGGAGCTCCACATCAGTCTCCCTGCTCAGTGGGAAGCCTGCTTCTCCCTCTCCAACTCCCCCTGCTTGTGTTCCTTCTCTCACTGTGTCTTTCTCTGTCAAATAAATAAAATCTTAAAAAAAAAATGATGGTAGCCAATTTAAAGATGAGCAAGGGGGTACAGAATTTTCAAAAATATTAAGGGAATATGTCAGCAAATAAGGTTGAGTCCATTGCTCAGGGGCATGTGCTAAGTTTGAGATTGTTTTATTCTATGTATAAATATAAACATTCTATATATAAATATATAAATAGCCTTAGAGAATGTGAAATAAGTTTCCATAGTAGTTATGTCTGTTTACATTCCCATCAGCCACCGCTGTTATGCACTCAGAACAGTTCCCAGTGTCCTATGTCCTTGCTAGCATTGATACCAGATATTTAAAAAAAAATTAAAGATTTTACTTATTCATTTGGGGGGGGGTGGACAGAGAGACAGAGGGACAGAGAGGATGAGCAGGGGGAGAGGTAGAAGGAGGGGAAGAGGGGAAGCAGACTCTCCACTGAGCAGGGAGCCCAACTTCGGCTCCATCCCAGGACCCTGAGATCATGATCTGAACAGAAGTCAGACACTTGACTGACTGAACCACCAGGTGCTCCTAGCATTGATATCAGATTTAAAAATTTTTGTTACTATGGTTAGAGTAAAATATTGTCTAATGGTTTTAATTTGTATTTCCCTGATTGTTGATGAAGTTGAATATTATTCAATTGTTGTTACCATATTTATTTTTCTTCATTTAAGTTGCTGACATTGCCAATACTTAAATTTTCTCCCAAATTTTCTATTGATTTAAGTGTAATTTTTATACTGACTTGGAGGAATTCTTTTTATCTTCACTGATCTTTTGTCAGTTATTATGGTACATTTAACTTCTCACAACTTGTGGGTTATATATTCATTCTTGTTATGGTGTTTTGATAAATATATTATTTCAACTTTAATGAAGCCTTATGGATCACTCTTTTCCTTTCAACCTTGCTTTTTTTTTTTTTAAATCTTGCTTGAAAAATTCTTTCTTACCTCTAGGTCATAGAGATATTCTGCTTTTATTCTTTCTCCTGTAAGTTTTTTTGTAGCTTTGATATGGTGACATTTAAATCTCTAATTCACCTGGAATTGATTTTTGTGTAAGAGATGCTATAGGATTTCATTTTTTTCTATAAAATTGTTTGCATAGAATTTATTGAATAATTCTACTCTCACTCACATACTGTCGATTTTACTTTTATAACCACTTTAGTTTCCATGTATTCATGGTCCTGACTCTGGGTGTAGTCCACTTGCTTTGATCTTCCCATCTCTACCTTAGATCTTCAGTGGCAAGAATCTGTCTTTTTTCTTTTCTTTCACCTTGGCCCAATTTTCACTCCATTGGTAACCCTTCTTAATTTATTTTGAAGTTGGGTATCAAGGGTATTAGTATCAATGAAGATGGCACTTCCACTTTACTTTCTTGCTCTCCTAGCTTTTGGTTGACTTCAGAAAGATGTCACCTAAGAGCTTTCTACACACTCACTCTGAAATCTCAGCTTCATATTTGAAATCATAGAAATAATTTATATATCCAGTTTTATCTTTTTCAATGTCAAACTCTGGAGACAATTTATATGGGAAGAAAAATTTTGATATCACATATACCATAGGAAGTTTGTAACAGATCACATAAAGCAATCAAAAGTGTAAGATGAACTATTTTTTGCAGATTTCAATTGTATTATACAAACTGTTTTGTTAAAAAGAACAGTGGCCTATTATATTTTTGAAAATCATGTTTTTGTCCTAATACATTTGTTGAGATATGCATTAGAGGGAAATCTAATGTAATTAGTTATCTCATTTTCCATTTTCGGCAGCATGAGATAAGCAGTATTTATTGTGTACCATATGTCTAGTACTAAGTATAAAGTAAGACAACAATTGACTTTTTAGCACCAAAAAGAGTTACTAACTGTGGATCACACATACTGAGAGTCCCAAAAGAGCTACTAGAGATTACTTTTTAATTTTTTGAAATATTTAACTTGAAAATAGCCATATGTATGAATCAAACAGTGGATAACCCATAAATGTGCTGTTAACTCATGAATCTGTTTTCTCATTGCAAATTCCTTATTTAATATGCTACTCATTTTAAGGTGATATAATTTCAGGAAAGAGGGGAATTTGAGGCAAGTTATGTCTCACTAGGGTTCTCTTATTCTTTTTGGTTTCTGTATAAAAAAATGCTCCTCACTGTCTTGGTCAACTATTTAGGATTGGCGAATGCTTCTGGAACAAAAGCATCCTGGAATGTAGGATTCTTTTCCCTAGAGTTCTGTAGTGCCTCGCATCTTGGCTCAGTTAGCCTTCTCTCTTTTTAGTTCTTTTATTGCTTTCCAAAAAATATATTTTGTCCAGCTTTTTATTTGTCTTTTGTCAGGGCTAGGGGTTAATCTAAATTATCTTGGTTCCCAGTGCCGGATATGACAGTCCTGCTATATTTTATAAGCTTTAGATTTTTAATAACTGTCCTAATGACACTAATGTCTTAATGTCCTAATGTTACTAGGAGGCCAAGATTCCAACTGTGTTATAAAAAACTACATGGCACCGTTATCCTAAATTGCAATGGCTGAAAAGTACTCAGAAGTATTATTAAAGATACATTATGAAGAAGTCTTAGACTAAAAATCTGATTGCGATATTTATGAATAAAGTTTTATTTATTTTATGAATATCTTATTATTGGGTAATACAAGTAATACTTTTTTTCTTATTTAACTACAATTAATACACTGTTACTTTTTTTTGTCCAAAAAGAGCTATTATTAAACCAATGGTGTTCATTGCTATTGATAATGTCTTAGAATAGAAGAAGTGTTGTATTTTAGATATCTGGCCTTTTCTGAATATTCAGTTGAAGCTTCTAGGCATGTTACTGATTATTGTCATCAGAGACCTATTATTTTCAGTGGTATCAGTGTAATGGGGCCTTAAAATTAAACTATTCCTAATACTGAAGTCTCCTGAGAAATTCTTTTCTTTTTCCTGAAAAATTCTTGAACTAATCTTTCCAGTCAGTAATAATTTCTCAATACATTTTTTGTTTTAAAACACTAAAAAATAAAAATCTCTAAAAATTATGAATAAGCTTGGCATAAGGGACAATATTTACTTTGGATTTAACAAATATTTATTGAGTAATTCTTATTAAAATGTTAGATATTGAGGTGACTGGGTGGCTCAGTTGGTTAAGCATCTGCCATCGGCTCAGGTCATGATCTTGGGATCCTGGGCTTGAGCCCCATGTTGGGCTCCCTGCTCAGTGGACAGTCTGCTTCTCCCTCTCCCTCTGCCCCTATGCCCCCACCCCCGCTTGTGCTCTGTCTCAAATAAATAAATAAAATCTTTAAAAAAAGTTAGGTATTAAGAATTTGCAGTAAATAAAACAAATCTTGTGCCAGCTTTTTTTTTTTTTCTGCATGTGGCTTAGAGTCTGTTGTAATTTCAGAGACCCTAATAAACTCTATCAGTTTTTATCAAGCCCAATTGATTCAAGAAAATTTTGGATTTCTCATAAAGCTATAATATGTTCCTCTTTGGACTTAAAATAAGAGCCTAATCTTTTTATGAGAATTAATTGGTTTCCCCACTGAAGAATGGGACAGCTTGACTTGGTTCAAACTTGTCTGTTTTAGGTTTTGAAACTCAAGATATTGTAGTAGCTATGTTCTTTGCTTCCGATTATCTTAGGTTAAAACTATTCTTACCTTTTTATGCAGCTACCAGGAAACAGGCACTTGTCAGTTCTTGTCTTGGGGAGCTGGGGAGAATAGGAGGAAAGAGGCAGATATATTTAAAGAGATAGGATGAAATAGTGGAAAGAGCATGGACATGGAGTCGGAAAAATGTTGGAGTACTTGTCCTGATACTTACTGAATAAACTTGAACAAATTATTTAATCTCTTGAGCCATGGTTTATTTGTCTATAAATTAATAATTTTAATATTACCTTAGTGGGTTTTAAGCATACTAACTAATATGATGTACATGAATATCCTGCACATAGTAGCTGTTATAAATGTAATAAGAGCTACTACCTCCTCTCTCCCCTTAAACCTTACAGTAGTGTCAAATCACAAGATTCAAACCAAACATGAAGAAGAGTTGCTTTTTCTTCTTCTCACCCTAAAACCTCTTCCCCAGGCTTTATGTTAAGGTAACCGATAAAAGATTTTGTTGTATCTTCTGCCAGGTAGGAACATTACAGTCATCTAATTGTAAATTAAATGATAAACCTGATTCACTCTGGGATATGAAACTTGTGGACAGGAGGTCAAATTTGTCTTGCTAAAAAAAGAATAATAATAACTCCTGGCTGTTTAAGCTGAAAGGATATGTTTCCCGTGACATTTGATCTGATCATAAAAGGCTGTGGGTAACTCTTATGGGAGTCAGGCAAATGATGTGGACTAGGGAAAGCTCTTTTTTGGTGGTAACAGTTCAAGGTTGAGCAAGCTTAGACATAGCAAGAGCTAATTGATCACAATTCAACTGAACAAATGGGTAGTCTGTGAACACAAGATGAATTTGATATAATTGGTGATTTTTCATTCAAATATATAATGCAGATGAGAAAGAGATTGACACTATATTGTATTTTGCTTTGGGAAAACTGAGTTTGAACAAGTTGGTCTTAATTTGAGTCCTGAATGTCATGCTGGTTTATCTAATTTCAAGAAAAATTACTGACCCAAATTCATTGGAGAAAATCATTTTCCACACCATGAAATCTTTTCAGACTATTGTTCAAGTGAACTCCAACATGGTAAATCTTTTTCAAAAGAACTGAACAGAGTGCTGAAGAGCAAATTACTATGTTTCTAGCCTCTAGAAGTTGAAAGTATATTTATTTAATTATGGGTTTAACTTTAAAAAAAATTTGATCACACTTATAAATTATAATCCAATTAAAGAGTTCAACTTAGTTCTTATGAGAGTTGAATGACGAAGGTTAAAAACTATGAGATATTTTTGACAAGTGTTTGGAATGAACATTGGCATGAAATTCATTTTTTTTAAGATTAATTAATTTATTTGAGAGAGAGAGGGAGGGGGAGAGGGAGAAAGTGCAAGCAGGGGGAGGGACAGAAGGAGAGGGAGAAACAGAGAATCTCAAGCAGACTTCATGCTAAGCGCGGAGCCTGACGTGGGGATCTATCTCATGACTCTGAGATCATGACCTGAGCCAAAATCTAGTCAGATGCCAAACCGACTGAGCCACCTGGCCACCCCTGGGCATGAAATTCTTATTGTCCTTTTCTGTCTTTGGTCTGATTCTGCTGATAACCTTTTCCATGACTTTAAACATGCCATTCACATAGAATCTTAGTATCATATATTTTCATATTCAAAATCACTGTGGTTTCAAAATCTGAGAGGTATGAGTTTGAATTTAGGGTCCATTATTTACTATTTGTGTTATCTTAAGTTTATCTTTCAGGGTCAACCATTGTTATTTCATGTGTTTTTATGGGGCAGAGTAATATGTTTAAATATTTTACATACATATATATAAACATAAACATTGACATGAAAGTGAGGTAATTCCATTCATGTAGTTTTTGTATTTTGCTTTTTTGCATAACAATACTTATAAACATGTATTGCATAACAATACATATAAACATCTATACTATCATTTTTAATGACTGAATAATGTTTTACCACTGTATGGATGTATACCAGAATTTACTTGGCTGCTTCTTCATGTTTTGGACATCTAGGTAATTTTTTCCTTTCCTTTTCCCACCTTGGCTTTATTGTGATATAATTGACATAGAAAATTGTATAGGCATACATTAGTTGATTTGACACATGTGTATATTTGAAGTGAGTACCACAATAAGGTTAGTCAATTTCACCTTACATAGATATAGTATTTTATTTTTTGGTTATGAGAACTTTTAAAATTTATTCTCTCAATAATTTTCAAATATAGAAAACAGTATTTTTTTTTGTTAGTTCATGTCTTTTGTTATTAACCCATATACAATTACTTGTCTTCTGGTTTGTTGAAGCAATACATCAGACAACATTTGCCACAATAATGTCTGTCGAAGTGGCTAGCCATGAAAACTCCAGCACCACACTCATCTGAAGGGCACTCGCAACAAAGGCGATTGATTTTGCCATTCTCATCCACCTTATAGTATTTCAGGACAGCCAGTTTAAGCTTCTTTCTCTTAAACGCTTATTATTCTTGGGAGTGGTATAAGACTTCTTCTTCCTTTTCTTAGCACTACCACAAAGTCTCAACACAAGATGAAGAGTGGATTCCTTTTGAATGTTGTAGTCAGACAAAGTGCGTCCATCTTCCAATTGCTTGCCAGCAAAGATCAGTCTCTGCTGATCAGGAGGAATTCCTTCCTTATCCTGAATCTTGATCTTTACATTTTGTATTGTATTCGAGGGTTCAACCTTGAGAGTGATGGTCTTCCCCGTAAGGGTTTTCACGAAAATCTGCATCTTGGCAGCAGTTACACCACAGATGGTGGATCAGAAAAAGTATTATTTTTTAGAGATTTTATTTATTGGGGAGAGAGAGAGAGCGAGAGAGAGAGAGAGAGAGCATGAGCAGAGGGGATGGGCAAAGAGAGAGGGAGAAGCAGGCTCCCCATTGAGCAGGGAGCCTGATATGGGACTTGATCCCAGGACTCTGGGATCATGACCTGAGCTGAAGGCAGATGCTTAACTGACTGAGCCACCCAGGCACCCCAAAAGAGTATTGTTAATCATAGTTACCATGCTGTGTATTATATCCCGGGAACTTGTTCATCTTATAATTGGAAGTTTGTAGTCTTTGACCACTTTCACCCATTTCACACACCCTTCTCCCTGCCCCTCAACCAACCACCTGTTTGTATGAGTTCAGTTTTTTTGATTCTACATATAAGTGAGATCATACAGTATTTCTTTTTTCTGTCTGACTTACTTCATTTAGCATAACGCCTTCAAGTTTATCCATGTTGTTGCAAATGGCATGAATTCCTTTTTTTTTTTAATTTTTTATTGTTATGTTAATCACCATATATTACATCATTAGTTTTTGGTGCAGTGTTCCATGATTCATTGTTTGTTCATAACACCCAGTGCTCCATGCAGAACGTGCCCTCTTTAATACCCTCCTTCTTTTTTTAATGGGTGAATGGTATTCCATTCTATATATGTACCATGACTTCTTTTTTCATTCATCCATCAATGGGCAATTAGGTTGATTCCTGTCTTGGCTACTATAAATAATGCTGCAATGAAAATGGGGGTATAGATGTCTTTTTGAAATAGTGATTTTGTTTCCTTTGGACATATAGCCTGAAGTAGAATTCCTGGATCATATGGTAGTTCTATTTTTAAATTTTTGAGGAAGCTCCACACTGTTTTCCATAGAGGTTATATCAAATTACATTCCCACTAACAGTGTACAAGAGTTCTCTTTTCTGTACACCCTCACCACACCTGTTATCTCTTTTTTGATAAAAGCCATTCTAACAGGTATGAGATGACATCTCATTGTGGTTTTAATTGGCATTTCCCTAATTATTAATGATGTTGAGCACCTTTTCATGTATGTCTTCTTTGGAAAAATGTCTATTCAGGTTCTTTGCCCACTTTTTAATTGGATAATTATTACTATTATTATTTGCTAACTGGGTTGTATGAGTTCCTTTTATATTTTAGATATTAACCCTTTATCAGATATGTGGTTTGCAAATATTCTCTCCCATTCTGTATGTTGCCTTTTAGTTTTATTGTTTTCTTTTGCAGTGTAGAAAACTTTTAGGTTTTTTTATTTTTTAATTTTTTAAAGAGATTTTATTTATTTATTTGACAGAGAGAGAGAGAAAGAGAGAGAGAGAGAACAGCAGGGGGAGTAACAGAAGGAGAGGGAGAAGCAGGCTCTCTGCTGAGCAGGGAACCCGATGCAGGGCTCTATCCCAGGACCCTGGGATCATGACCTCAGCTGAAGGCAGACCCTTAATCGACTGAGCCACCCAGGTGCCCCAGAAACCTTTTAGTTTTGATTACTACAGTTTTGTGATACAGTTTGAAATCTCCAGCTTTGCTTTTTTTTTTTTTTATATCAGGATATGTGTTGAAAACACCTCTGGTAGGGTAGCTATAATAGGAATTACCACTTAGTTAAGATTATGATAATCTGTTGTCATTCTCCAAGATCCTAAGCATTCCTGAGAAATGGCCCCATGTGTGATTATATGTTGATTCGTGGCCAATGGTTTGTTTGGATGGTCAGAGATTTGGAAGGAACATGATTAGATAATTGGCAACAAGGTAATTTGGGGAAGAGGTATGTGGATAGGTCTCTCTGAATGGGCAAAAGATATGAAGATATTTGTTTTCCATGTGAGTGCTTACCAAAGTATGACCTTAGTAGAGGAAAAGTTTAATAATCAAGTGGGTAGTGACCTATTCTGTTGATACAGGTGAACTTCTTTTCTCATTCACCCCTATTATCACCCAATAGGCTCATGAACAGAGTGACCATGATGTCAGACATGACAGTTATGCATGGACCCAGAACTGTGGACGTCTACTCACCAAGGCTTATGTGGCTATGGCCACTGCTGAATGTCCAATCTATCAGCAGCAGAGACCAACACTGAGTCCCTGATATGGCACCATTCCCCAGGGTGATCAGCCAGCTATTTGGTGGCATATTGAATATATCAGACCCCTTCCACGATGGAAAGGGCAGTGTTTCATTCTTACTGGAATAGACACTTACTCTAGATGTGGATTTGCTTTCCCTGAGTGCAATGCTTCTGCCAAATCTACCATCTTTGTGGTCTTACAAAATGCCTTCTCCATCATCATGGTATTTCATACAACATTGCTTCTGATCTTAGAACTTCCTTCATGGCAAATGAAGTGTGGCAATGGGTCCATTTTCATGGAATTCCTTTTGTCTTGCCATGTTTTCTATCATCCTGAAACAGCTGGCTTGATAACACTATGGAATGGCCTTTTGAAGACTCAGTTACAGTGCCCTCTAAGTGGGAATAGCTTGCAGGGTTGTGCAAAGTTGTCCAGAAGGCTGTGTATGTTATGAGTCAGGATGCAAATACATGGTGTCCTATCTCTTGTAATCAGGATTCATGGGGTCCAGGAATCAAGGAGTGGAAATGGGAGTGGCACCATTCATTATTACCCCTAGTGAACCGTTAACAAAATTTTTGCTTTCTGTTCCACTGTCCTGAAGGTTTTAGTTCTAGAGGGAGAAATACTTTCACAGGAGACACCATAATGAGTCTATGGAATGGGAAATTAAGAGGAAATACAGAATAGGTAGTGGAAGAAGGCAGTTTCACTACATATATTAAGTATTTCATACTTGTATTAGTTCTGTTTCTCTGTAGAGCCCTGACTAATGCAGTATGTTTTTGTGGATGTCTTAGATTATTTATAAACTCTTTTATGACAAAGCCTACATCATATAACTCTTTTTATCTCTAGCTTTTAGCTCAGTTCCTTACAATAAATATGGGCTGAGAGGATTTGTTGATACTGACTCTATGTCAGATTTTTAAAATTATTAAATGGAGGACATCCTGGAATTTAACTTTATACTATCTCTGTGTATTTGTTGAATATGTAGTGTCAATAAACTTTGAAAGCTTCCTTAAGCACATTAGAAGTAAATATTTACATTCTAGACAACCGATTTGCTGGTGAGACATCATATCTATTCAATAAAGCCAGGAATTTCATTAGGCAATTTTCTATTAGTTTAGTTCTAGTCACATTATTACTTGAAAGTGACAGAGCAGACATTTCATTAGAAACAGTCTGCCAATATTAAATATGTTACTAATTTGGAATGCCTTCTCTAAGGCCATGTTAATGAGTTTTGTTGAAAAATCGAAATGCATATGATGCTCATAAAACTGCTGCTATAGGATATTTAACTTCTTTTTATCCATTTGGAGGTCATTGCCATGCTTTAGGCATTTTACAGGTTGAATTCCTTGTTTTGAAAATTAAAAAATTGAGGTGCATTGACATTCATAGCTATAATGAATGAAATGAGGCAAATGAATTGTGACTTGTCTTATTGCACTGAAGTATTGCACTGAAGTGAAATCTCACTTACAATGCTGCTTTTCCTCCCCTTGGTTTCTCAGAAAATGAAAAAAAAAAGAAAGAAAAAGATAAAGAAAGAAAGAAAGAAAGAAAGAAAGAAAGAAAGAGAAAGAAAGAAAGAAAAAGAAAGAAAAAGAAAGAAAGAAAAAGAAAGAAAGAAAGAAAGAAAGAAAAGAAAGAAAGAAAAAGAAAGAAAGAAAGGAAGGAAAGGAACGGAAAACAGAATAGGGTGGTTAGGGAAAAAAGGTGGTAAAAAAGAAGCCAGAAGCACCTGGGAAGGCACTTGGGTGTTCCATGATGATATTTTCTGCCCCCCCCCACCCAGCTGGCAGGGGGGCGGGGATCCTCTGGTCTTTGCAGCAGAGCTGGTAGTGGCAGATGCCTCTTTTTGCAGAGGCCATCTGCAGTAAGAAATTTTGAGATGATTTCCCAGTTACAGTGTGGCCAACAGAGAGTTTATAACAAAAGGGTAGTTCTGCCATGCATGGTTTGGAACATGACAATGGCAATTGTTCTTATGATGATTATAAACTATTTTGGCTGGATCTGAATGGTTCAGCCAACTGGGGAAGGATTTTCAGACTTGGACTCTGTCCACTGTCCTGCTGTGTGGAAAAGCAGTTCACTTTCTTGTTCTCTTTCTGTTCTGTCCTGGCAGCCTCTAAAATTGAAATTATTAAGCCTCACAGTTTAGTTAACGCTTCCACTTGAGCTTGGGGAAGAAACCAGGAAGCAGGAAACTGACTTCCTAAAGCAGATTTGAAGAGGTGGGGGAGCACCCTTAACAGATGGCAGTTTGACTTGTGGAAAAGTCAATTGCTTCCTTTCATTTCTAGCAGCTACTGAGAAAAGCTGGATGAACAGTTCACAGAACAGCCTGAATAAAATGCAACTGTGTATAGAAAGAGGGAACAAAGACCTTCTGAGCCAACTCAGATCAAAGGATGTTTGAGGATGGTTCAGCATTGGAACTCTTCAGACGTGTGACGTGAGTTATTCTGTCCACCTCCAGCCTCACATGCTTATCCAACCTTCTTGGAGCTTTCATATGCAAAGCAAAAATGAGAACTGGCTTTCCCATGACATGCCCTGCTATTTCTTATTTTTCATTAAGCTGGGACCCGAGAACACAGAGAGAGGAAAAAAGTAATGATGAAGTTAAGCTGATCTTTTGTGGAGCAGACGCTCTTGTTAAAACTCTGACACTTAAGCATGGGTAGTGACTGTTTAAAACAATTATTTCAGACAGTTGCCTTGCTTCTTCCTGCTGAGCTCACTTGCTGATGATCTCACTCTGGGTTAGAATTTTCTGAATGAATGAATGATAAAGGCAGAACAAATGGAGGAGTACATGAATCGAATGCCCTTGCTCGAGCCTTAAGGTTGTGAGCTTGCAATGCCATATTAAACAGGCAAGGAGGAAGAAGAAAGCTTTTTACTTGATGACCTTTTGAAACTCACTGGTGTGCAGTATGTTTTCATCACATTGAAAGCATCTGACAATAGAAACGTGATATGCAGTTTCTTTCTTTCCTTCTTTCTCTCTTTTTATTTGAACAGCTGAAGTATATCATTCTGCCGTGTCCTGACCTTGAGTGGAATACACTTGGAGTACTTTAAAGCCAGAACAGATAGAAGGGCTTCAGCTAAACTGGGTAAAACTGAGGTTTTTTGTCTCCTGATTAAACTTATTCACAGTAAGATAGGAAGAGACAACTATACAAATAGATAAAAAATGTATTTGTCCTACTAAAATACAGATGGCTGAACACAGCAGAAACTGTAATATTGTAGTCAAATTCCTTCTTAAAAATATTAACTGAGATTAGGACAAATACAGAATTAGTTGCATGAGGTTTAGAGATTGGTGTCTCATTCTGAGCCATTGACAAACCCATTCATAATTCATTTTTACTGAACAGCAGGTCGATTCAAAGTTTCTAATGGGACTTAGCCCTAGTTTTGATGATAAAGGTGCATGGGTGAAACAAATTCTTAGACCTCATATATCTTGTTCTCTTTGAGGCACCAAAGGTCAAGTACATGCCCTATGGCATGAAGCAGCCTGCTGAGAGCTTCACTGTGATATTTAAGGTTAGAGAACTTAAGGATTTGTGTGTGTGTGTGTGTGTATGTGTGTAAGAAAACAAACATGCATCTCTTGAGGTAAACTTGGTTTTTAGAATCTTAGATAACTTCCGATTAAATTTCACACCTGTAAGAAGCCAAGCACACAAAATTTTATTCAACCAAGAGCTTTTCCAGATCATAATAAGGACTCCTATGTCATAACTCGCTTGTTTTTAATATTTTATAAAAAAATTTATATAAAGTTACTGAAGTACCATTTACATTTTAAAAGGCGCAGTTCCTTTTACACGGTTCCTCTTAACTGATAAAAACATTATGAATTCTGTAATGTAGCATGTCCCTTTCTTGAGCCAATGTATTCTATCTTTCATGAAACACATAGCTGGAACTTGAACGCCAAAGATAAGAGAAGTGCTTATTGGTCTTCAGTACTGTCTAAAAGTTCTAGTACTGTCTAAAATTTGACTTTTGCTTACAAAGATTAATGCACCTGACCTATCCATATACCAACATCTTTGTCCTTTGTGTCAAATGGAATACTGTTTTACTGGGGAAATTGCCCCAGTATTGCATATATGGATTATCAGATTTACCTCTCTGAGTCTTCATTTTCTTATCTATAAAGTGAGGCTATTAATAGTAAAACCTGACGAAGTATTATGAGAATTAAATAATCCATGTCAAGCACTTAGCCCACTGCCTGAGAAGTAGTACATGTTCATAGTAATGGTTGTTTTGCTGACATTGCTGTATTTTTTTTTTTATTTTAGCTTTAACATCCTCATGAAAACAAATGTTAGTTTTGTGGTGCTATTTTATTTTCATAGAAGAAAGCTATGTGTGCAGTGTTTTGCTCTTCAGAGCACTCATTCACTCAAAGATATTGTTTTGTGTGACCACTGTTCTAGAAAATGCTATGGGAAGCATGAAGGAGAGTATATACATAAAAATGCAAAATGGGGCATCTGGATGGCTCAGTCGGTTAAGCATCTGACTTTTGATTTTGGCTCAGGTCATGATCTCTGGGTTGTGGGATCGAGCCCTACCTCGGATTCCATGCTCAGTGCAGAGTCTACTTGGGTTTCTCTCTCTCCTTCTCTGTTTACCCCTTCCCCTGCTTGTACTCTTTAAATAAATAAATAAAATCTTCAAAAAAAATGCATAAGGAAGTTTCCATGGAGGAAGTAATGTTTTAGCTAGTTCTGGTAGGCAGTAGCAGCCGGAAAAAATTGGATACAAAGGTAGGAAAGATAGTTTGAGGCAGATGGAACATGTGTACAGACCAGGACTTAAGGACTAGAATTGTGGAGTAGAGTTGGTAAATAATTTCCAAGGAGAGAGAGGAGGGGGAAATGAGTGATAGAAGATAATGTTATACATGTATTTATGGACTGTTCATGATTCTTATGATCATAAAGAATTTCAGTGCAAGGGCAAGTTATGGGGAGCTCCCAAGGACAAGCAAGCATGACCATGTTTGTGATTTAGAGTGGGTGCTAGATTGGGAAGGGTGACTGGAAATGTGGAAGCAGTTACTGCAGAGACTTACGTAAGAAATGATGAGACACTTACTTCACACCATAGAGGTGAGGATATATAGGAGAGGCATGAAGCAGAGAGAGCTCCCAGGAATTTGTAGTTTTCCAATGGTGTGACAGAGTGGAGAGATAGAGGTGTCTGTGTCTGGAAAGATGGTGATACATCTGAGTTGACAAAAAGAGATGTGAAGCCAGTTGTGGCAGAAAGTGGTTTGTTTAGGATATGCTGGATTTGAGAGGCCTGAAGGATATTCATACAAAGATTTCTATTAATCATTCTCAGGGACAACAGGATCTCTAAAGATGTACATACAAATAAGATTATCTGCTAGTGCACAGGTTTATATAAAAATGTACATACATACCTTAATCATCAAAAGTATTTTACTGAAATGGTTTCTAAACTCTGCCTCATAGATTTGTTGTGTGTGAAAAATTTTAAATCTATTAATGGTCTTGCTAAATCACTAAAATCTCTAGAAACTCAGTGACCCCAAAAGGAACGGTCTTTTGCTCAAACAACTAATTTGGACAGAATTGTGATCAAACCAAATAAAATAAAGAGATATTAAAATAAAGAGACAGGTTTGTTCTATATAACTTATTGGATATAATCTAATCATATTAGGTCAATTACTTTCTATCGAGAATGTATAGAATTCCAGTAAAATAATGCCTTTCTCTCCCTTAAGAATAATTCCTGGATTTGGGGCTCGTGGGTGGCTCAATCGGTTAAGCTTCTGCCTTTGGCTCAGGTCATGATCTCAGGGTCCTGGGATTAAGCTCAGTGTTGGGCTCCCTGCTCAGTGGGGAGTCTGCCCCTCCCTCTCCTCTGCATGCTGCTCATGCTTTCTCTCTCTCAAATAAATAAATAAAATCTTAAAAAAAGAGAATAATGCCTGTATTTAAATGGCAAGTATAAATACGTTTTAACATGGAAGCAAAATTTCTAGCTAAACTTCAGGCCAATTTCTGATTCTGGATTTGTTTAGCTAGGGACTAATCATTTCTTTCTTTCTTTCTTTCTTTCTTTCTTTCTTTCTTTCTTTCTTTCTTTCTTTCTTTCTTTCTTTCTTTCTCCTTCCTTCCTTCTCTCCTTCCTTCCTTCCTTCGTCCCTCCCTCTTTCCTTCCTCCTTTCCTCCCTGCCTCCTTCCTTCCTTCCTCCCTGCCTCCTTCCTTCCTTCCTCCCTCCCTCCTTCCTTCCTCCTTCCTTCCTTCTCTCCTTCCTTCTTTCCTTCCTTCCTTCCTTCTTTCTTCCTTCTCTCCTTCCTTCTTTCCTTTCTTTCTTGATTTTATTTTTTTAAGTAATCTCTACACGCAATGAGGGGCTTAAACTTACAACCCCAAGATCAAGAGTTGCATGCTGTATGGACTGAGCCAGCCAGGTGCCCCTCATCTTATTTTTTTCTAAAAAATTTACAAAAGCCATCTTGCAGTTAAGATTGATTTATGCTGTATGTTTTTGTAAAGTGTTTTTTGACTTCAAGTCAAATAAAGAGACACTAATATATTTTGTGACACATGATATTCCATTAATTTACACATTGTATTACCAGTTACAATGCCTTATTCCTTCAGTAGCCTTGGATCCTTAAGATCCTATACTTACCCAAAGGACCTGAAAATGTTTGACCCACAGAATTTTAGAGATTTTTATGGACCACAGGCTTCCTACCATACCATGGGAGATGGGCAGTGTCTCATCCCACACCTCTTTCAGAGAAGAAACTTGAGTTATTTTTATAAATTCAAATGTTTATAAATCTCCCCCCTTCCTCCTCCTGCCAACTCTTCGCTCTTTCTTCTATCACTGTAACAACCCTAGGAACAAAAGAACTAGAAGAGGATTTTGACATTTGTTTTATTCAGGAGCCTTGCTTTTTCTGCCTTTTTTTTTTAAGATTTATTTATTTATTGAGAGAGAGAAGGAGAGCATGAGCAGGGAGAGGGTAAGAGGGAGAGGGAGGTAAGCTCAGCTCCCCACTCAGTGGTCTGACTTGGGGCTTGATCCCAGGACACTGAGATCATGACCTGAGTCGAAATTAAGAGTCCAACGCTTAACTGATTGAGCCACCCTGGTGCCCCACTTTTCCTGTTTAAGGCTCCTGGTTTATAACCTCAAAAACAGGTTATGACAAGGCTGCGTCGTATTCCTAGGCCATTCACTATAAACCCTGGAATTACAGAGATTTTTATAATCTAGTTATAGTAAAATATATTTTTCATGATCCCTCTACTTATTTATCATCTATCTATCATCTATCATCTATCATCTATTATCTATCTATCTTCTATCTCTATCATCTATCTATTATCTATCTATCATCATCTCCCTCTCTCCCTCCCTCACAGGGGTCTATAATTTAACTAATGTAAAAAATAGTAAGATTTGGAGGTAGTAGTCTAACATGATAAGCTGGTAAGAAACAGAAAAGTAATTATTGAGATATTGGGTTATTTAAAGTATATTCCTTCTCTAGGAGATAATGCCAGATTCCTGCTTTGGACACAGAAAAAGTCAGCTTTTGTCCTCATTCATTATCTCTTGGAATATAAGGCTTCCTTAATGTTTAATATTAAGTCTGTGGAGCATCAGGTCTCTATTTTTCACCTGTTATCCTTGATGTTTAATATTAAGTCCATGGAGCATGAGTTGTCTGTAGTTTTCACCTGTTTTCTTTAGTAATTTTTGTGTTTTAGCGATTGCTCAGTAAATGGTTAGAGGTGTACAGCAAGAAGCATCTGCATCCGGTAAGGATAGGACATGTGGGATCTCTCTCATGTTCAGGAGTTGATCTACGCTGGCTTTGGCAAGGACGACCGAGGCAACGGAGTTCTACATGTACATGGCATCACCAGGCGGGCTGGACTGGGTATATTCTTTGGCAAAGGCAGAAGTACAAGACAAGGGACACACTATTCATCCAAGCACATTTCAAGTGTCATTTATACACAGCAAATAATTACCGACAGAGTGAAACACAACTAATAGATAGAGGCCTATGAAATTTTCTCAGAAGACAGATTGTTTTTGAGAAAAATTTGGGATCATTTGACTACATGATTCATTCTTTACATTTTATGATGAATAAATTACATTGGTTATTTCATGTACATGGAAATAATTGCCTTTAAAACATATGTATAGTTTAGTACATTTTACTACTGCCAATTTGTTAAATAATTTATTTATATAATTGGTTAACTTAGAAAATTAAAATCAGTAAAATTTTTATTCTAATTACTTATAGGAGTTTTGAACATTATCTATTAGCAGAAATTACATATATCTGTATGTACTAATAAAAATCATATTTTGTTAAGGTTATTAGAACTCATAGAAATAACACATTTGATATTGGCACTTGTTTAAATCAACTAACTAGACTAAATCTGGCCTTGGACTGTTATAACACTTTTCTGTCATAAAACTGCTTGCTCATTTCTTCTCCCAGAAATCAATAATTCTGAGTAATAATGTTTCTTCTAAGTCTTTTTCTTTTCTTTTTTTAATGTAAATAATAGGTAGAAATTTTTCTTGGAATTACTTTAGATTTTGATTTCCTTAAAGACACTGCTACTTAAGCCTAATGCTTTCCTTGTCAAAGTGCAATCATCTGACAGCTCGACAGGGATATTATAATGATAAGTGACCACGCTGTGTGCAAACGGTTTTTAGTGCTTAAATGGGAAACAGATGTTTGGATTATCTCCTGCTCAAAGTCTGATTCTGCTTCAGAGATAAGCACCAGCAGACCCACATGTCACCACTCCTCTAAGTGAAGCACTGTATGTGCTCAGTGTCTCTAGGACGTTATCACTCTTTCTCTCATTTCCTATAATCACAATTTTGTCATAATAATGGATATTGAATATCATCAAAGATTCTGGCAGGAGGCTGAGATAACCTTTCATTGAACATCTGGTACATGTAGATAGTGTTTGTTAATATAGATTTTATTAACACATCAAACATTAGCCAAGGTATTATTTATGCCAATATCAGAGACTAATATAAGACCTGTTTTACTAATATGGTTCATAGTATCTTTTGATTTAAATATAAATGGAATTTACATAAATTGGCTTTTTGCTTGTTAATCTAAATATAACGATAATGTTTCCAGAGACTATGGGGATATTGCTAAACATATATTAAGCATTCTTTGGGGATCAGGATTACAAAATTACACTTAGGAATATGCTATTAAAGCAGAGAGGATAGATCTGAATGATAGAGGTTAAGTTTAAATTCAGATTTATCAGTGTATCTTTCTTTAGTTAAAATATGAAAATGAGAAGCAGTGTGAAGACTTTTTTTTTTCTGGTTGAGGGAAATCTAAGAGAAGTGGGGATTTTGTGTTCCTTAGACCCTGTCCTGTGAAATCCAACTAACCCAGTTTGAAGGCAGTTAAGGCAAATTTGCTGATTAGTGTAAGAGATTAGAAGTCAAAATTATTAATATGTTTTTACTGAGAGATACTCAATGGAAAACTTCTTGACAGTCCCCTGAGACTTAGGAGAATGATATGAAGGGAGAGATTAGAGCTGCTGGAACTTTTGTTCAAAGCAAGTTGGATTCTTCCACTTGACCCTGTTAAATTTTGAAGCATAGCACTGCCCGGTTAATTTGCCTTTTTTTTTTTAAAATATATAATCCACTTAGTTTTTATTTCCTAACCAATTAAAAATGTAATCATGACCTTTTCAGCTTTTTTTTGGAGCTACTTAAAATTTCTTAAATTTTTTAAATGAAGCTCATTACCCCCTTCCCATGAATTATCAAAGTGATAATCTTCGAGATATACTATCAGAAGGAAAAAGAAAAATAGTGTTAATCCATGACTATTTTTACCCCCAGAGATTATCAGTGGCTGTTAACAAAAAGGTATATTTTGTGCCTTTTTTTTTAAAGCATAGTTGCAATTGTTCTGTAGCTAGATATTTTTATACTTTGTCCTTATAATATTGTTTCAAAAATAGTCTCATGGTATTTTCAACACACTAAACATTATATATCTACCTCTGTATCTATAGGTCTATGTTTATGTCTGTGTCTCTGTCCATATAATACTCTTAAGTGTGGATGTGACTTTATACTGGGCTGCTCAAGTTTGCTTTAAAATTTTGAGATTTGGTCATTGTTTTATTTTCTTAAATAGCTTATTGGGTGCTCTTACTTTATGCAATTTTATGTTATTTAAAAAAAGTGTTAAAGCCAGGGGTGCCTGGGTGCCTCAGTCGGTTAAATGTCTACCTTCAGCTCAGGGTCCTGGGATTGAGCCATGCATGGGACTCCCTGCTCAGTGAGGAGTCTGCTTCTCCCTCTCCCTCTGCCCTCCTCCCCCCACTAGAGCTCTTTCTCTCTCAAATAAATAAATAAAATCTTAAAAAAAAATGTTAAAGCCAAAATTTCAACTACTCATGCCTTTCATCCTGAAACCCCACTTCTGAAAGCTCTCATTTTAGCCAAGCATACACTATACACATGGTTTTGCTTTAAGTATATTTATCACATATTACCTTCAAGATTCCCCTTTAAAATTTCTCTGTATATGTAATTAGACGTTTGGCTATGTCATACCAATATCTTTTTATTCTCTTTAAGAATAGTCAGCCTGTAGGGACGCCTGTGTGGCTCAGTTGGTTAGGCATCTGCCTTCGGCTCAGGTCATGATCCCAGGGTCCTGGGATCGAGTCCCACACCGGGCTCCCTGCTCAGCGGGCAGCCTGCTTCTCCTTCTCCCTCTGCCTGCAGCTCCCCCTGCTTGTGCTTGTTCTCTCTTTCTGACAAATAAATAAAGTCTTAAAAAAATTTTTTTTAAAGAATAGTCAGCCTGTAGACTGTGCCATTGAGACAAATGATTGGTTATAATATATTTTCTTCTGTTGTTGAGGAAAGATTCGTAATTATGATTGGTCACTGAAAAAAAGTTTGAGGGTCAAAATTGATCTGTATGAAATGCACAGGACTAGTTACTGACTAGCAAGCCAACAAACTGAAAGAGCTATCTATTGACTTTAAGCAAAAGAACTAGTCAGCCAGAAAAATTCTTTTCTTTCTTTAGTTAATGAAATGGTTCATATTGCAAAAAAGCCAGTAATTCCTATGAGGTGATATGCGACATGGTGAAATCTCAAGTTGTTTGTCTAAACACAGACCAGAGGCAAGGCCTTGCCTACAGGTTTAACCTGATGATTGATGTGGTCCTGCAGGACAGCAGCAATAAAGCCTTTGCTCACAGTAGCCAGTGGGAACTGATCATTTCAGGTTCTGCAATATAATTTAAATTGGTGTACTCCATACTGGTAGTGTCACTACAGGAAGGCTACTTACAGACCCACTAGGGACCCTGGAAATTTTCTTCCAGTGACTAAGATCTCTCATCGGATATTTTACTGGAGGGGATTTTAAATAGGGAACACCTCAACAATAGGCTCAGCTAGTCCAATGTCCAGTGCAGAATCTAGAACATGTAGTAGGTCAAATAAGTACTTATTGAACTAACACTGGTCTATCAACAATTATTTCAGAATTTCAAAAAAAGATGGCTTTTAGAAAATGATTATTGTTAAAGATTTATGTCCCTTTCCACTTCATATGTATTATTAAAAAAATTTAAGGGAGAGAGGGGTGGATTACCATGCTAGTCTTTGCTCATGTCAGGGAGATAGGTTTTAAGCATTTAAGCTCATGTAAGATAATTTGCTTCTACCTGTTTCCATTTTGTTGTGCAGTGAGATGGAGGTGGTACGCTGGGAGGTTTACATCTTCCTTTCTGCACTGCACAGATTACACAGAGCTGTGCTATTCAGAGTATAGTGCACGGACTTATGCTGCTCCACAAACTGCTGGTTACCAGTCTGCAGGAAGGTGAGTGGAGATATTGAGAGTCAGTGAATAGAAACAGTTTATAGTATTTGACATTGCCAAAACACCCTAGCTTCCTAGCAGATTCATCTCCTTGAACATGATATAGACCAACAATATCAGTTCACCAATAGAAAAGATGAATTGAAGATCAAAACAAACAAAAGTGATCTTTTACTTTGAGCTGGTTTGAGAAGCACTGATAACTGTATAGATTTTAGATATGCGAGCTTAATGAGATAGGGTACTGTACTTCATATATTCTCTGTGCCTGATAGTTCGGATGATTATTTCTGGAGGTCTGAACAGCAGACTTGTTAATGACAATGTCCAAGTTCTGCCTACATATTGTAGGTCTTCGAAGGCTTTTTTTCCTCTCCTATGGGTCCATTGTCTAATAATGTTTATGGGACTTCAAGAAGGAAGCCAAATTCATTAAAATAATTTAATATGAAGCAACTGAAGAATCTTATAGCTAGTTCACTGAGAAGTGCCCCCCCTTTTCTCCACTAACATCTGTGTGTGTGTGTGTGTGTGTGTGTGTGTGTGTGTGTGTGTGTGTGGAGAAGTTTATACATGCCCCCCCCTTTTTTCCATTAACGTCTGTGTGTGTGTGTCTGTGTGTGTTTGTGTGTGTTCTGCTGGCAGTGGGCATAGATGAATCTGTTAACAGCATGGACATGGCTTACTACAGAAACTACCTGATTCTATAACTTTCTTCAAAGTGATATTGGAAGTCAGATTATAATTTGGATAATTCACAATAACAAAACCATGGAGGCAAAATATCATAATATTATGGTACATATACATATAGTAGATGCTCATAATCTGAGAGTGGGATGGCAGCAGGGGGTTGTTCTCTTACAAGTTCCATTGTGTTCTAGAAGAGAAGGTGAGCCATCCACCTTGGGAGTTGGTCATAGCCCAGTCCTCTTACAGTATATGCCTGGCAGTGCTGGATCTTCATTTTGGCCCAGAGTGAAAGCTTTTGGTTTTCAAACTTTAGAAGTTTGGTCTCAGTAAGTGTACAGGGGTCACAATAAGAATGTTACATACTATTTTTCATATCACAGGCATCTATCAGCATCCATATCCATTCCTCTGGATAAATAGGCAAAAATGACTGGGCCAGAATTTTTGCATCTCTGAGCAGTTTTCTTGTTTAATTCATATTCTGTTAAGCACTATATGCACCTCTTATGTACACCCAAGGGAATATTTACCAAAAGCTAAAAACTCCGTACTTCAGTGATGACTTAAATAAACATAATCTTTTAAGAATATCTAAATATAATAACTTCATGCAAACAGTCCATAAGGGACTCAGATTTCTGACCTATGATAAATAATTTATGAACGTACTATTTAAAGGAATCTCAAACACTCCACCCCATTTCTATAACCCTGCATGGAATATCATTTTCTGTGAACTTATAAATAATATAACAAGCTAACCAGATTTGCCTCTACTATTTTTTTCCAATGTAATCAGGATTCTGTTTCAGAAGTGTCACCCGGCTGGGTCCCCTAGGAAGCAGATTCAGAGACAGAGATTAATGTATAGAAAATGTATTAGGAAGTACTCTTGGAATCAAATCTGTGGCAGGGAGAGAAGCAGGATTGGGCAGAGGGAGAGTTTGATATGTGATGCAGCTGTGCCAGGAGATTCAGCCGACTCCATACGTTGCTTTGAAGCTGGGATGGGCTGTCAGAGTCATTCCAGGTTGAAGCTAGGGGCCGGACTTTTAAGGTATCCTATTGATCATTTTTTGGATATGAGCAACTCAGGGAAGAGGCTGTGATCTTGTGGAAGGAGACTTTTCAGGTAAGGCAATTCCTGAAAAGGGCTGATGGCTGAAGGGTGTATCCTGGTAGCACTTCCAGCATCTGGAGGAATAATTCCTTTTAGTATTACTGAGGGATCTGGACTGTGTATCTTAGTGTTATGGGCCAAACTCTGCATTCCTCCAATGCATATGCTGAATTCTAATTCCTAGTACTTAGGAATGTAATTGTATTTGGAGATAAGGTCTTTAAAGAAGTGATTAAGTTAAAATGATTTCTTTAGAGTGGACTCTGGTCCAATTTGACTGGTGTCCTTACAAGAAGAGGAAATTTGGACACAGGAAGAGACACCAGACACTGTCACCAGACACGGAGAGACGACCAAATGAGGAGAGACTGAGAAGCCTATCAGCAAGCCAAGGAGAGAGGCCTCAAAAGGAACCAAACCTGTTAATACCCTGATCTTGGACTTCTAGCCTCCAGGACTGTGAGAAAATAAAGTATTGTTATTAAGCCACTTAGTTTGTGATATTTTGCTGCCCTACCAGACAAATATACTAAGTATGCACTGGATGCAGCCATATAAGAACACTTTCATATTAAGCTTGGTTTTTGTCATCAGGCATTCTGAGATTTATTCAAACTCTTTTTGTGGTTCGATATAAGTATTAGGAGAGATAGAACCAGTAGCACTCTCTCCTGTCTTTCTGGTTGTTATATAGATCCTTTGTTGGTGTTGCACAGCTAGCTTACCCAGGTGTGTCATCATTTAGTCATCTATTCAACTCCTGAAGCATGAGATCAGAATTCAGTTCTAAATAAAACAGCAGAATTTATTACTTCAGAAAGGGGAACTATGTCTGTTAGGCACGGTTTCTCCAAATGAAGACTGCTGATCTTACATAGGATTGTTGGGAAGCATGGCAGGATTCGAGTATTGGTGAACATTCAGTAGCAGGAATGAGTTAATTCAGCTGGAGAAGCTTGGTCATTGTACTGGGGAGGTTGTTGGGCTGAATTTCAGAGGTATAGTCCTTGAAGGGAGGCTGTTGTTGATTGGTTGGCTGTAAAAAGTAGCAGGATGCCACCGATTGGCTGGCTTTCAGAAGCAGGTTCACTGAGGTGGATTATCATTGATTGAGAAAACAATTTAATTCAGTTCTGCTTGTTACTTTTTAGTATGACTATAAAACAATGAATCTCTTCCTAGGAGTGTGGAAACAGTGACTTGCAAATAGTAGGTGTCAATAAATATCTGCTGAATTAAGTGAAAACTGGGAGATACTGAATAGGGCATTAAATACACAAGTCTGAATTTCAGAGGAGAATCTGAGCCTTCTGGAGTCACCAACATAAAGCTGGGGTGTGAAGCCTGATTCTGGGCAAGATCACCTTGGGAATATGTGAAGGGAAAAGAGGGGAAGTCTGAGAAGTAATTCCTGGGGCATTCAGGGTTTTCAAAGTTTGCTTCTTTTTGTTGTAGTTTACCACCTCAAGTAGTCTGAGAAAATTCAAAGATATTAATAAAATATCAGCATGTGATTTATTTACTTGTGTTGGGGTTCATTTTCTTGTGAGCTTCTTCCACCCCATGGTGCTGAGCACAAAGAAATGTGAAAAATGATGGCAGGGTTCAGTGATCTCTTTTGAGCCTTGAGATAGAACTGAGTGAATAAGGAAGATCAATAAGTTTTTTTTCCCCCCAACTTCCTCTCTCCAAGTTAGAGCAGGAATATAAATTTGTTTGGATGAAAATGTTCTTTCCAGAGAGCAAAGGTTACAGAAAAATAGCGTTAGCGTGTAATCCCTTACCTCTATTGGATGAGTGGCAGCTTTCAACTCTTCCTGTTCCAAAGGAGTGCTCCAAATTATCTGTCAGGAAGCTTAAGGGCAATTTGAGTGCAAGAGCCTTGTGCCCACTTCCTGGTCTAGGGATGTCCCTCAGGCAGGTGCTCACGGTGTTGGCTTTCTGCACTGGTCTTTATAGAACTATAGCATGGTGTGGTTGGAAATATATGCGTAGGATGAGCCTGAGTCCACACCAGCAAGTAGAACAGGATAGATGAAGTTTCCTGGGGGTCCAGAGTAAGCCTAGGAAACAGAGGAGGCAGAGCTTCTTGTCATCTTGGAGGACTGATGAAGTGGAAAAAGAAAACCAGCCTCAGTGAGTCACACGGAGACCACTAACTAGACTGAAGCCAAGGAAGTAGCACTGCCTTCAGTGCAATTGACTGTCGGACTAGAAAGCCAGCAGTTGGCTGCCAGGACCAGCACGCAGAAAGGATGAGTATTCTAGTGGCCTCAGGCAGCCAAGTGGTGACCACAAAGCAGACACACAACATCTCCATCACCAGTGTGCAGGAGATCAAAGAGAAGACCCTTTTATTCTGTTGCTGGTACTGTCAGGAAGTACATGAGGGTGAGCAGCCCTCTAGAAGTTTAGAGTTAGACCAGGGGTGGGGGGTGAGGAGTGGTGGTAGTGGAAGGAAGAAACATAAGAACAAGAGTTTTGACTTGGTCATTTCTTCGTTTTCCAGTAATTGATTTAGACTAAAAATGGATTCCTAAACTGAATTTATTTGAATGGGAAGGACTAAGTTACTAGGCTTTGGGATTTAAAGCAAAGATATGAAAGAAATGATTTTGACAGAGACGCAAAATTGGTCAGAATGAAGGACATTGTGGAACCATGTTTAGAATTATTAAGTCTTGCTCTTTTTTGATATTAGAACAGTGCTCAATAACTAATAAATTGTAGGGGCTCAATAACTATTTTTATCTCTCTGTAAATAACTATTTAATTCATCCAGAAGCATACGGGAAAATTAGCCTGAAAATTAGAAACAATTTTCAATTTGTTTTTTATTTTTTACATTTATTTTTATTTATTTATTTATTTAGATTTTATTCATTCATTTGAGACACAGAGATACAGAGAGAGAGAAAGCATGAGCAGGAAGAGAGGCAGAGAGAGAGGGAGAAGCAGGCTCCTCGCTGAGCCAGGAGCCCGATGGGCTCGATCCCAGGACCCTGGAATCATGACCTGAGTCGAAGGCAGACGCTTAGCCATCAGAGCCACCCAGGCGCCCCTGTTTTTTATTTTTAAAGTAGGCTTTGAAGCTGATTCCAAAAACAATAGGTTTGAAAAAGCAAACTTTGGTCCGCAAGCTCTTAATTTTGTTAAAAGAAGAAGGTCTCTTAAGAACGAAAGAGAGTCCCTAAAGGAAGCAGGGTTCTGATTTTAGGCCATTGCATTGAGTTTAACAGAGAATAGGGGCAAGATGAAAGTCACTTTGTCCAGGGAGCAGGACTAAAAGGGTCATAGAACGTGATGCTGGAGGAGCTCAATGATGTCTGTTATGAGGCACCTGAATTTAGGGATCTGCTTGGAGAAACTGCTGAATATTATAGGTCACCAGCACCAGGGAAGCAGACAAATGTGTGTCTGTTTTCACTTGGGTGAGCACTGCATGCTGCTGCTACTTAGCAGTCCCCTTAACTGATCTGTCCATCGGTCCCTGTTGCCTTGCCTCTTAATGAAAGCTTGTATGTTGCCCACAGATTATCTAGAAGAGGTGACGCATTCCATGCCCACAGATTTTGATGAGCTCCATCCAGACTCCCTATATTGACTTCCTTTTTCCCAATTCTCAGGCCACACTGCAAAACAGCAAGTAAAGGCTGTGACATGCAGCCTAATGGTATAGTCTTGTGGAAGGAAGGCTTTGAGCACCAGGTGGGATTAGAGTAGGGAAACCCTTCTCCATTACATGTTAAATTAATTCCTGTTGTGTCTCCCTATGCTTTTGTTGTCTGCTATCACTTCCCATCTCCACTATCAAAATCTCACCAATCTTTCAATTAATCACAAAGCACTTCTGTGAAAACTCATTCTCTGCTTCTCTTCCACCCCCATGGTTTCCTGACTTTTATACTAGTTTAAGCAAAGAAGGGAATTTGTTGGCCCCACCATCCAAGGCAGAAGATGCACAGGGGTAGATAGGGACCTTGGGAATGATTGCAAGCCAGGGTTCAACTATCGCCATAACCTTATTCTGCATTTTTTATTAACATTTCACTTTGCAAATAGTATTAATTCTTCCAAGCCCATTTTCTCCATGAGTAAGAAATCCAGGTTACTAGAGGAAAAGTTTTTTTCTAGCTCCAACACCAGAGAAAAATGGACTTTCTTTCTTTGATTCCAGTTCAATGTAATGCTATAGGAAGGAATATGATTGCACTGGCTTGGGTTCTTTGCTCAGCCATGTGTTTGTGGAGTCAGAGTGGTGATTCGCAGTCCTGTGCACAAGAGGGAAACTGTACTTAAGGAATCTAAATGTTTTTTCCTGAAAAAGAGGCCTATGATGCAAATCAAGCCTAGATAAATTAACTGCATGGAGTAAATTGAATAGTACTGTTAGTGACTAGAAAATTATATCGCATTTTATATAACTTTATTATAATACTTCCATACCTGATTGTTTGTAGCTATATTACAAATAGAGGAGAATATCTTAGATTAAGAACTGAATGAAGTATTAGAACTTCTGCAATTTAGTGATTTATCTTTATATCTTAAGACTCAGACTGAAATGGTATGATTTATTTTCTATTTAACAAGTTAATATAGGCATTACATATACAAACATTCAAATTATCTATGCATCATATAATGAATAAAAAAGACATAATTGATTTTATTAGAAATTAGTTGCATAATGTGTTCATAATGAAATGAATGCAGTCAGTGTCTTTTGGGTATTACTGATACTATTTTTAAAAAAATTCGAGTATAGGACTTTTGTTGACACACAGCATAATTTCAGGGGAACCCCCCCATCATCAATTAGTACGTACACCTAGATTTTAACTACTTGAAGTGAGTTTACAAAAACTATTCCATACTTTTGTAAATAATAACAACAAAATCAGTTTAGGTTCATGTGGCAATTAGAGTAAATTATAGAATGGCTCTTTGTCATAATCTTTCAGATTATGCCAATGTTTCTATAAAACGAGGAGACAGATGTTTAGTGATAGAGAAAAGCCACTCTTGTGATTTGTAACTGCCCTTCACAATTTTCAGGCATATTTTTCACTATCATGTCTTGAGGAAGGACCAGTACTAAGTGTCTTGTACTCAAAGTTGTGGTGGGATTTGTGATCAATTGTAAATCCAGAGAAACTGTTGATGATCATTACCTCATATAAAATTGTCATAATTTTAGTTGAATGCTTTACTTGTTAAACATGGTTGCACTGATGGTAACTCTTACAGCTAGATTTAATTTTACAATATCCATTAAGTGACCAAATGACTCATTTGCAAAGGGCCAATTTGTAATGCGATCAGGGGAAAAATAAGATCCTAGTATTTTAAAATTTGCATCTTAAATCTGAAGATTAAAATGTAGTTTGTGTGTGTGTGTGTGTGTGTGTGTGTGTGTGTGTGTGTGTGTTTTGATCCAGAATAATTATTCCAGGGTAGTCTAGGAGAATTCCCTTTGTGATTTAGAGAAATGAAACCAAACTTTATATTTTATATTTATTTGTTTGTTTCTATTAGCTAGACAACCATTTATGGCACCTAATCATTGTATAAGATGCAGTCAAGGAAAAAAAAGTCCCAGCATAAATATCAAGAAAAGAATCAGGAAGTCTTCCCACAAGTGGTTTTTTACACCTTCTAACTCATGCATGTCATTTTGGTGACAGCTGTGCATTCTGAATTGAGAAAACAATAACAAAGCTTAATGAGATTTGTAAATTATTATAATAAAAAAAACCCTTCAAGCAGCCAAACTCATTTTTGCAGTCATTTGAAACTCTATTGCAGAAGGGACCTGATTTAGAATAAATAACATTTTTCTTTCCCTCAAAGAGACAGAAAATTGGAGAGATTTTTCTGTATATGAATTGTTAAAAAATCGCATGGGTAAGTGTAGTAGGCTGAATAGTGTCCCTAATCCTGCCCCCACACCAAAGATTTTCCACAGCCTGATCCTGTGAATATGTTACCTTATATGGTAAAAGGGACTTGGCAGATAAAATTAGGAATGGGGCAATTATCCTGGATTACTTGGATGGTCCCAATTTGGTCATAAGGGTCCTTGTAAGAGGGAAGCAGATCAGAGTCAGTGGTAGGAGATGTGGCAAGAGAAACAAGAGATTGGAATGATGCCAGGAAGGGGCCACAAGCCAAGGAATGTAGGCAGCTTCTAGAAGCTGGACAATGAAAGGGAATAGATGCTCCTCTGGAGTCTTCAGAAAGAACCAGGTCTGTGGATACCTTGACTTTAGCTCCGTAATACTCGTTTTAGATTTCTGACCTCCAGAACTGTGAGAGGATAAATTTTGTTATTGTAAGTCACTGAGTTTGTGGTAATTTTAGTTTCGTATTACTACTATGATAAGAAACTAATATGCTGAGTCAATAGTGTGGCATTAACACAGAAATTTTTTGCACCATTTAGTGTACAAGAGTAAACAACTGAGAGGTAAGACCAATTGATTTTAAACTAATTGCTTTTTATGTTATCAATCACCTTAAGAATAGGGCTTCCCTTCTGAAAGCTGAATTGGTGCCAAGTTGATTGTATACTCAATTACAAATAATTTTTGAGTATCTTCTATGTGCTTGGTAAAAAAACAGACATGATCATGTTTTTACACAGAATAGTGGAGACAATGATGGGTCTTAAGTGGATAATTTCACATGAATTTATTATATTTTAAATAGCATAAGATGCCATAAGTGTTCAAAACAGGGCAAATTAGTCTGTGACATTAGGGAATGCTTCCTTGAAGAAATGTTGTTTATTTGAGACATATAAGATAAGTAGAAGAGAATAGAGCTATTTGGTCATTTAAAATTGCTTTATTTATTTATTTTTAAAGATTTTACTTATTTATTTGAGAGTGAGAGAGAGCATGAGAGGGGAGAGGGTCAGCAGGAGAAGCAGACTCCCCGCTGAGCAGGGAGCCTGATGCGGGACTCGATCCCCGGATTCTGGGATCATGACCTGAGCTGTAGGCAGTGGCTTAACCAAGTGAGCCACCCAGCCTCTGTAAAATTGCTTTTTTTTTTTTTAAAGTAAGTTTATTTTAAGAAATTTGAGAAAGGATTCATGGCTTTAAAAAAATTATCTGGTGGCAATGTGGAGAAAGAATTGGAAAGAGAAGAAAGAAATATAGGAAGAGTAGTTATGAATTCTTTAATTAGTTTAGGAACATGATAATAGCATTTTCTGGCTAGGATAGTGTCAGATGGAAAGATTCAAGAGAAATTTAGGATACAGAACTGACAGAGAGCGGAAGGGAGGGTAGAGTGAGAACATGCAACACATATATCCCTAAATTAAACCGAAAAAGAAAATTGTTAACATCTTGCTTGTTCTACAACATTTCATACCTCACATATAAATACAAATGTAAAATTTTAAACAGAATATATATGAAACCACCATTTAGAAGATTCAAGTTTGTTTCTAGTAGAGTGTAAGGAGGAGCTGTGGGAAACAAAATTGAAGTTAGAGGCAGGGCTACTTTGTGAGAGGTCTTGTATATCATGGCAAAGAGCTGGGACTAGATCCTATAACAGGGGTTGAAACGTCATAGGATGGTTTTTAGGCAGGATAGATTTGTGCTTTAGAAGAACTCTCAAGGCAATGGAAAAAGACTAGAGGCCTTACTATAAAGAGGAAGGAAGGTGATATGAAAGACACTGACGGCATGAGGTGAGGTACTGTAGGTTTGCACCTTGGAGAAATTCTTTGGAGGCCCTGTGGAACTCAGCTCAAAGGCTCAGGATATGGGGGTGCCTGGATGGCTCAGTTCAGTTAAACCTCTGCCTTTGGCTCAGGTCATGATCCCAGGGTCCTGGGATCGAGTCCCACATCAGACTCCCTGCTCAGCGAGGAGACGGCTTCTTCCTCCGCACCCACCCCCATGCTCTCTCTCTCAAATAAATAAATAAAATCTTTGGGGGAAAAAAAAAGCCCAGGGTATGGGGTGAGGCCCAGAAGATCTGAAGCATTCAAGAGGTATCTGATAGGAAGGCTGGTGAGAGGATGAGATGAAAGTGAAAGAAAAATCTACAATGATGTCCAAATGTCCCGTTGTTCATCTTGGGTAATGAGAAGTGTAGCTCGCATCACTGGCTAAGGTAGATGATATAGGAGGACTAGTTGGTGTAGAAGGGACATCATGAGATAGCTCTTTATTTCATAATACCAACATCCTTTTATTTAAAAAGTCTCATAAAGGAAAAATAATGTCATTAGTAATGCCTTCTTAAAAAGATTTATTAATTTATTTATTTGAGAGAGAGAGAATGTGTGTGAGTTGGGGGAGGGGCAGAGGAAGAGGGAGAGAATCTCAAGCAGATTCCCCACTGAGCTTGGAGCCAGATGCAGGGCTCTGAGATCATGACCTGAACTGAAATCAAGAGTCAGAGGCTTAACCAACTGAGCCACCCAGGCATCCCTATTAATGCCTATTTGTGGCATCTGTTGGAGTAAAGATTGTAATATTGTTTCTTTAGAAATGAAGGATGATGTCAGTGTTGATCCTTGGCTTCCTTAATGCGATAATTTACCATGAATTAATAGACATATTTTCAATAACATTTCTATAATTTCTTTATGTTATAAAAAACTTGACTCCTATTTCAGACCATACTTTAAGAGTTATACAGTGAGGGGCACCAGTAGAACATGTGACTCTTATCTTGGGGTGGTGGGTTCAAGCCCCATGTTGGGCACAGAGCTACTTAAAAAAATTGAAAAAGAGAGTTATACAGTGATACCTGCCACCAGTAGTGTGTTAAAACTGGTTTGTACCAATTCAAAAAGAGAGGATTGTTAAATTTTCAGGAATTTTATGAGCTAATTGTTAATAACAGCTATTATTAAAATTTTAATATTAAAAACCAATAACCAAATAAGTTATATTAAAAACAAAATAATAAATACTCAAAAGTTATCACTTTCTAATTATTTTATTACATTATACTATTATCTCAGTTCTTGAGATACATCTATTGTATCTAAGTGGTGTAAGTATTTTAAAATGATGTCATCTGATTATCTCTTCCCAAATCCATTATCAGTGATACCACTTTGATAACTTGAAATCAGTCATAGCAAGAGTATTTACATTATGGAAATCAGCTACAAATCAGAACTTGATGTGGGCGCCTGGGTGGCTCAGTTGGTTGAGCGACTGCCTTCGGCTCAGGTCATGATCCTGGAGTCCTGGGATCTAGTCCCACATCGGGCTCCCTGCTCGGCGAGGGGCCTGCTTCTCCCTCTAACCCTCCTCCCTCTCATGCTCTCTGTCTCTCATTCTCTCTCCCGTAAATAAATAAAATCTTAAAAAAAACTTGATATATTATTTTGCTCATTGTGTAGAATCAGGAAAACGATGGAGAAAGGGTTTATAATAAACATTAAATTCAAAAGCATGTCTGTAGTCATTATGATGCAAATAGCAAAAAGAAATTGGGAAATATTCTTTCAGTATTTGAAAACTATTATTTATCTGATTAGCAAAGAATTTGTTGGCATCATCATTAAGTGAGTGAAACTCCAACATATGTCTTTGTTTTACTTTCATCCTAGTTATTCATGTGAATGAAAATATCAACCAACATAATGTCAGAACTATACTCATTCATCACTTGCAACCAAAGTTTGGCTACTAATATAAGAGTTTGGTAAAAATCAATGAAAGTATTCTCAGAATCAATTGCTTATGTGGGATTTACATATTAGTATTTTATATTATTATTTGTAAATTGTGGGATATACATTTATATCACTAAAATTTATAATAAACTTATATCCCATGTACATCTGCAGACTTTTTTTTTCTTTTTTGGGGGAGAGCTTGTTAAACATTTACCAACAAACCACTGCCTGAAAATATATTCACAGAAGATATCGAAAGTGTGATTATGTCATTTTAAATTGGAATGTAGGCCTTACTGTAATAACTCAGAAAGTCTTATTTCTTTTCTTTATTGAATTGAATGCTTATGATAATGGCTTGAAGTCCTCCTGGAAATGCATGATCTGTATTCATCCATCCTGGCACCATCTCAAAAGAAAGAATTGTTTTCTGTTGTATAACCTTAATTTTGGACTCTGCCTAGATCTCTAGGAAAAACAGAGGGAGAAAGTCTGGACAGAAATACTATAATCACCAAGACCCACATCCTCTGTAGCTGTGATGCTTAAGAATCATGGGCTAATGCAAAAACGGCATAGACCAAGGGCATCTAGGAAGTCCAGTGAGCAGTTGGCATGGGCTTTTCAAGTTCTACTGAAAAGGAGACTTAGCCATGTTGGAGGTTCCAGAAATTCTATATTTAATTAGGAAAATGTGCTACTTTCTTCTTTATTGTTTATAAACAGTAGAAATTTATTCCTTATAGTACTAGAGCCTGGGAAATCCAAGATCAAGGTGCCAACAGATTTGGTGTCTGCTTGCTTCCTAGTTTATAGATGGCTGTCTTTGTGCTGTTTTCTTATTTGGTGGAAGGGATGAGGGACTTCTCTAGAGGTCTCTTTTGTAAGATCACTAATCCCATTCATGAGGGCTCCATCCTAATGACCTAATCACCTCCCAAAGACCCTACCTCCCAAATATCATCACACTGGTGGTAAGGTGTCCGCATACAAATTTTGAGGACAAATAAACATTCATTCGATAGCCCCATTTTAAAACTATTCTTTTATTATACTAATAACCCACAAGTACATCTTATTAAAATATATTAAACATTATAGACAAGGCTAATTTAGTTTCAGTGCTAATAGTTACTTCTGTCACTTCATCATGAGAGTTAACCACTATTAAAATTTGCTGTGAAACATTTCAACACTGTCTTTGTTTTTAGATTAATTTTTCTAGCTTCTCAAGTTAAATGGTCACTAATTTGTTTTCAACTTTGATTTAGTACAGAAGTATATAAAACTGTAAATTCTCTTATTAGCAAACTTTTTACCATTTCCCCAAATTATTAACATATAAATAAAATCATGGCTAATATCTATATAATGTATAACTTTTTTTTAAGATCTTATTTATTTGAGAGAGAGAGAGAGAGAGAGAGAGAGAGAAAGAGAGCATGAGCAGGGGAGAGGGCAGGCAGAGGGAGAAGCAGGCTTCCTGCTGAGCAGGGGGAGCCTGATGCGGAACTCGATCCCAGGACCCTGGGATCATGACCTGAGCCGAAGGCAGATGCTTAACTGAGCCACCAAGGCTCCCCATATAATGTTTTTATTTACTAGTGATCTCAAAATATTTGTTGTCGTATATAAAGGAAAGTCAGTAGGTGGACTGAACTCTATAGTAGCTTGGTCATCTACTTAATATCAATAAGAACTCAAATTCTTTCTCTGTGTCCTGACATTTTAGTGTCAGTCTCATCTTGAGACTGGCTCTCTTCTTTGTCAGAGCTAGATGCTTTCTCGCTCACATCCAGCAATATAGATAGAGAATTTCTCCCATAACCATGATACATTAAGTCCTTTTCCCCAGATTGGACCAATTATGGCCACATGACCACTCCTGAAACAAAGCAGGCACCAAGAGCCAGGACCAGCTTTTGGTGTGCTGTTCACACTAGTGAGAATCCATCTTGAATTTGGGAATAGAGTCAGCTCTCCCTAAAGCACAAATCCGTGCAAAGATAAGGGAGATACATAATAATACTGGGAGAAATAAGAGGGGAAAATGATGCTGGAATGTACCTTAGTCTTTTTCATCCAATTATGTCTTTCATATGATTTTATATGGGTTTTAATTTTATTATTGGTATGTGAACACTTTTATATTAAGGATAGATATTAAAAAGCAGTATATGCTTATCTTTCTTAATTTATTTAATTTTAATTACTTTTGGGATTTTTTTTCACCTAGAAAAGTTGGCAATTTTATATAGCCAAATATATCAATTGGAATTTCTTCTATTTCATTAATTTTTAGGAGTTTTTTCATTAATAAATATTTTCTTTATGGGTGGTTCACATAAAATATTATTTTGGTGTATGATATCTAATGAAGCACTCATTTATTTTGTTTTTTTCAAATTGTTCATCAGTTATCTGGTTTCATCTGTTAAGTAATTCTTCCTTTAGCCACTGGATTTTTCAAATGGGAACAGGGAAGTATTTAAAAATTTTTATATTCACCAAGAATGCCACGGAATGATTTATGATCTGTCATGAAAGATAGTTCAGAATTCTGGTCTTCAAAGTGAATATTCCAGGCTTTTTTTTATAGCCACATGGCGGAATAAAGGGCAAGAAACTGGAAATATGTGGAGCACCTAACGTGTGTTCTGTGATTTCTATATCTAATATTTATAGCAATTTTGGGAGCTAGTTATCACTCTCATTGTATGGATGAGGAAACTGAGAGGTTAAATAACTTGTTCAGAGTCTTAGGGTCAGTAAGTGAGGAGGTAGGCATCAACAGCTTATACTTTTTTCATTTTTCACTTCATAAGACGTAAGCAAAAGATGCCAGGGTTGTCTGTTGGTGACATACTTAAGGTTACTGAGGCTCCCTTTCACAAGAGTCAGCTAAAAGATTTACGAGGAATCTAAATATTAAACCATGTGGAGCATTTTCTTTCTTTTTTTTGGTCTTTTTAATAAGATTTTATTTATTTATTTGACAGAGAGAGAGGAGAGAGAGAAAGGGAGAGCACAAGCAGGGGGAAGTGGCAGGCAGAGGGAGAAGCAGATTCCCAGCTGAGCAGGGAGCCTGTCGTGGAACTTGATCCCAGGACCCCGGTATCATGACCTGAGCTGAAGGCAGATGCTTAACTGACTGAGCCACCCAGGCGCCCCTGGGGCTTTTTCTTTTACCCATTTTTGTTTCATACTTTTTAGTAGCTGAAAAGTTTTCATTTGGTAAGGAACTTTTATTTCATTTTCATGTCTCCCCATCCTACCCCTTTTGTGAGGTGAGGTATCCATGATTATCTATGATAATTTTGGTCTCATAATATACTGGAACAGACTAAGAGTTCAGTGTTTCATTACTTCTGAAATCACTGTCCAATCCAGCACTCTGAAAGATTTTATTTTACCTGATGGCAATGAAATGGCTCAAGACTGATTGTTCTTTATGGAAGAAAAGCATGGCAGAAATGTGGTAGTCTTAGGCATAGCTTTCACTTTGCTTCTGGCATAGGTATATCCCATCCCATGGAGTAGGTGAATACAGATATCTGTAATATTTTTTGAAGATAATAAATACATTTTGATTTCTTTGTCTTTTCATGCAAATATCTGATATATTCAAAAGGTATAAGAGATTATTAAACCTTTTTATAAGTCAATAGCCTACTGATTCCATGATAAGGTCACTAATACTCCATTCCTGGAATCCTAAAAGGTAGGGACTTCATGAAATCAATTTTAGGAGTCCAAGCAAAGAAAAATTTCTCTTTATTAAAGGACTACAATGCTTTTGTCAATCAAATAATAAATAAGACACAGAATTGACTGCATTACCATTTTTGTTTTATCTTAAGGGAAAGTTCAGAGCTAAATGTAATGCTAGGGCATTGTCACCTCATTAGATTACATAGCTTCATGTTTATTTCTACCTATATTTAATAACTTGGGGTTATATATATATTTTTTTCAACAGCCTTATAATAAATATATATTTTCTTATAAAGCCAACTCAAATCCAGTTTGAGAGTCAGGAAACAAGATGTAATTTAAATATGGGGAGATAATATTCTTTTTCCAAATGTTGGAATCTCCTGAACTACCAAAGGCCAGCCTTTTCATATTCCCCCTTCTCATTGGTTTACTTTGAAACAGAAAGAAAAACTCTCAGGCTGGGTGCCGTAGAAATACAACTGGCTCACAGTTTCAACAGGATGGTGAAGCAGCTCAGACTATTCAAATTTCTGAGTGGACAATACCTTCAACTGCTTGCTTGTAATAGAGAAGGAATCTGCAGTAGAATTTAAAAACCTCTCTTTTATCTCATCTTACCCCCACCAAAGAAGCTTAAAACCAAAACTAAACCAAAATCAACCAAGCAAACAACATATGCAACATCCAGAATCCGGTCTTTCTCATTGCGACCTTGCTGTGGTTGGTCACCGTGATGAGCCGGACTTCGTCTAGTTTTCCTTAACTGCTGCAACAAGTCACTTCTTCCTAATATTTAGTGCCTAAGTCACTGCAATAGGTTACTGCAGGGATGCAGAAACAAAATCAAAAACAAAACCACTAAACTTAAGAACATTGAACAACCTCCCCGTCAGGCATTCCTGATTCTGAACCCTCACCTAAATGATAATTAGATCTTTATCTTGAAAATAAATCCAACGCATGAAGACATCATTGCATAATAGAAACTATCAAAATAAATACATCTGGGGAGGCTTGCCACACACCACAGAATAACTTTCAGTCTTTGATGGATTTGTGACAACAAATGTACCACAAGTATTTCAAAATTCATTCCTTAATTGAGATTTGTCATCTTGGCTTAGAAATGTATATCTTTGTTTAGCAAAAAATAATAAAATATTTCTTATGGATCTGTGAGTGTAATATAAACGATTGTGTCTTTTAGGCCTTTAAAAACCCCATATTATGAGTGTCAAAGCCTCTCTTTAACTGAGATTGCAAGCTTTTACCTGCGGAATTTGATGACTTGACATACCTTTTCTAGAAATGAGAGGTGCCTTCTTCAGTTTGGTTAGAGTTCCTACAGTCTGTCAGATACCTCCGTGGAAAAGGGAGCTATATTTGGAAAGGAGTCAGATTGTAATTGTTTTTCCTGCCAAAAAAAAAAAAACAACCCACAGAGTTCTGCTGAAGCCTTGACAGCTGTGCCTTGTCATGGAGAAAAATCTTCAACAAGCAAACAAACAAGCATTTATTCCTATCATATATTATGCTCTGGTGGTGTGCATGATCTGTCTATCATTTTAAAAACTGTACATAATTTTAAAGAACTCTACCAAGAAGCAAGAGTATCACATTTTTTTCTTCCTATTTTGGCATTTTGATAATGTTTTGCTTAGGAGAAAGAAGATAATTATAGATAGATCAATTTCGGGTATGTCAGAGGGCAAGTTACAAAAGAGTGCTTTTTCAGTTTTTGTAGGAGCTTATTCCTATAGATGACACAGCTGGAATTTCAACATTTTTATCATTTCTGTAGTCTGTTAAAAGAAAAACTCTAGTCTATTATGCTATTAAACATTCAGACTAACATCTAGAATTCCTGTGCAATTGTTCGTGGGTCTGCTTCAAAAGCAGGAATTTGTATTTTGACAAAATGGTTTCCTGGAAAGATGGTCTACAATTCAAACTCTTTCCCTTGATATGGTATTAGGGAGAATAAACATGAACATTTTGGAAAATTATAAATCATTGTAGTCCTGAATTAAAAAGTTGATTTATACAATTTTTTTTGAAATGCACGCCGAAATAAGAATGTGTTAGTAATTCTAGCTAAGAAAAGACACTTTCTCTTAGACCCACATGATGGAACACTTAGGACAGTTTCTCAGGTGGATATAGTTTATGTGCAGCAGGTACGCATTCTCCTCCAGAAGCCAGTGGTGCCAGTCATATTACATTATGTACTTTTTCTAAAACTAGAGTCAATCCAGCATCAAATGGCAAGAAATGCAAGCTCAGTTATTATTGGGTCTTTCTTTCTCCCCACCTTAATCATGTGACCTGTTACTAGAGTTTGCACTTAGAGTAGTACTACTGGGGAAGCCTCTCTATGCTTTAGACCATAGTTGTCACTACCGATTGTCCAAGGTATTCCATGGAAGGGAGAGGCTCTGACATGTTGGAGAATGAGTGGGTATTTTTCTCAGAGCTGAGTGTCCTGGGGCCTCAGACCAGCCTTCACTGTGGTTCTTCAGTGGGTCACAGAGCTGTTTCTTTTCCCTCTGAGTATCCATGACTACCTGAGGAGCCTGAGTGGGAATGGAATGATACTTTTCTCTTCTCAGGGAGCCCATAGTCCTCTATCATTTTTCCAATTGTGAAAGCTCCCTTGCCTTCATCTTTTCTTGTCTTTCTCCTTAGGACCTCAGGAACTACATAGCATAACCCTCTTATTGGGGTTAACTTTTGAAAGCAAAACAAACAAAACAAAACAAAACAAAACAAAACATAACAAAACTAAAAAGTCCTCATGTCTCATTAGGGTTATTCTACTTTTCCACTTGTAATATAAACCGATAGGTAAGGGCATATTAAGGACAGACTGCTTTCTCCGAGAAAAAGGGAAGGGCGAAAATATAGGAGAAAACACAGGAAGGAAAAACACAAGCGAAAAACACAAATTAATATCCAAACATCATCTTTCTAACTGTGAGTTTGGGTAAGTTCTTTAAGCTCGCTACCTTGGTTTTCTCATCTGTAAAACAGGATAATAATTGTACTCACTCTGAAGATTAAAGCATGTTACTGTGCCTAACACATCACATAGTTATTATCAATATTTGTGTTCTCGTTTTTTTAGACATTATAGCATAGCACAGAAGAGCATAGTTTCTAAGTCAGGCTGTCTGAATATTTATTCAAGAGATATCTGAGTGTGGGTGAATTTACCTGTCGGCATATCAGTTTCCTTGCCTGTGTAATGGTAGGGATAATAAAGAAATTAGCTCATAAATTTTGGGGAATGTAACGTGCTTGGGAAAGTGCCTTGTGCATAGGATTCAAAAAAATTTCTTGATGAATGTACCTATTTACCTACTAGTCTTATACCAAATCTATATATCATATATCATATACCCGGTAGGAATATATATGGAATAAAGCTATATCTATATGGAATGTATATATATGGACTATATATATGTAAGACATTTACATATACATATGTAGACACATGTAGGAATATATATGGAATATATATATATGTAAGACACATTTTTTATATTATGCATATTAGATGAACAAAGAATCATGAATTGATCTTAAATGTCTTCTGAACTTGCTAATATGTGCTATGGTATAAAAATTTTTAAAAATTTGAATTGTCCTGAACTTTTTGCCCTCTTGTGTGGATTAAAAACATCATCACCACCATGGCCTCCAAGAACAGTAGCAATGAATCTATTGGTTTTAAGTCAGGATCATCGTTAGAGTTGGATGAATTCTGAGGATGAGTTATCAACTTTTAAAGAAAGATATGTCAGACTTCGAGTGATATTTTTTCTAGAACACGTGTTAGACTTTATACCATTTAAAATGTTAACTTTTATTTTAGCTATAAAATATATTTTGGGGATTTTTATACAATAAAGATTTTGAAGATTTTAAGCACCAGTTCTTATTCCTATCCCCTTTCCTCACTAAGAATAAGTCATAATAAATATATATGTATAAAAACTCAACAAAGTCTGAAGAATAATTTTATGGTCTCTGGATTTTACATAAATCTTTATAAAACAATTAAGCCTCCTGAAAATGATTCTAAATACATCAGGAATAATGTGAAAATATAGCAAATATAAAGTGTCCGAAATGTCTACTGTTACTCTAGTTTTTGATGTGCCATATGGTCACATCAAGTGCCTTCAATAAAATATCTGAACTATCAAAGCCAATTTGGCTCATGTGGTGGAGAGAATAAATTAAATTATATACTTAGCTCTAGAGAGCAGATACTAGAAAAACAAGAAAAGCATTGCCCTAGTGGCTGTTACAGGAGTGGAATCCGATTGCTTGTATGATTTCCAAGGAGTAATTCTGAATTGTTCAGGATACATTTTATGTAAAAATAGGTATTTATATGCAAATAAAATTAATATACTACATGAAATAAGGATAATATATGCACAGGACAAAACTTGGAATTTTCTTCCTCCTAGCAATTTAAGGTAATACTCTGTGTGTATGTACGGAAAAAAAAAATAAGCTAACTTAGCAGTTCAATGTAGTTGACTTTTACACTTTTTAAAGTTAATGCTTGACATAACTTTTTAATTCAGTGTTTTACATTCTTTGAGCAATTATGTACTACCTAATAGACTTTCCGCACAAATGTGAAACACAAGGTAAACTGAAAAATTTTATCACAATTAGGAAACAATAAGATAAGGCCAAATTAAAAATACTGCTGATAGTAATTATTTTTTTAATCAGAGGAATTAATACTGTTCTTAAACTTTCAACCAAAATATCCACTTCTGCTTGAGGAGGCATAGCCTGGGTTGAAAGATGTTCCATTTGCACATTTTTATTAGTGAACTATTTCTACAACAATGGTGCATAGCAATCAAAAAATGTCTGTGGATACCAAAGTGAGTCTTCCTTTTGCTCACCAGTTCATGTATCTGGATCTGCTTTATGTGCTTTTTTTCTTCCTGGGACAGCCAGGTTGACCCCGCTTCATGTGTCCCTCATCCTCCTTGGAACAGCATGTTAATGCGGTGTGTTCTCCTTGCGACTATGGCAGAGATGCAGAAAAGGATGCCCAAACTGGATTAGTGCATATCACGCTCCCACTTGTTTCATGTTTGCTGATATCTCATTGACCCAAACAAGTGCCATCGGTAAGCCCAAAGTGAAGGTCAAAGAATATATTATGCATTCTTCTCCTCCAACAAGGGGGCCATGACAAGGGGGTTGGATGCAGAGAGCGGTGAAGTACTGTGGTCAGTAAATCAATCTACCACATATAGTTATTGCTACAAAATTAGAGAAACTTATTTGTGATAGAAATTGACAGAGTCAAATTTTTTAGATACCCTGGATGGACGCTTTCAGTTCTGTGCTCAATGACAAGACAATGAGTGTATTGCATCACACCCAGAGCTCTGAATGGTTTTTTAACCTAGAAGGAATACTAAAGTACTTCATAACCGATACTGTAGTGGATTTGGCTCTGGAAAGTGTTTCCTCATGTTCCATGAAGCATTTTGAAGTTATTTAAAAATATGCCTAGTGACATGCCATTGGTTACTTTCTCTAATGAGTAGTTATTTTTCTTTATGTGCAGTCTTTTTAACATATTCCAGCCTCAAAATTATGAATTTTTTCCTACTCTGGAGTGACGACTTTTCAAGGGAATTCATCACTGATATGTGTATCCTGGCATTAACAGGGTGGTGAAGAATTGTTTTATTCCTCATTCTCCAAACGGGATGCACACCTTTTCTTTTAATGGCCAGCATACTTTAGCAGGAAAAGCAGGATCTCATATCACTGCCTAGTTTTTATTTTTTTTTTATTGGGCAGCCTCAAAATACTTATGCTCAAGGGCACAATATAATTACATTCACATTTTTCACAATTTCCTTCAGTGTTGAATCGAGATTAGGAGGCAATGCCAACTGTTCTCTATGATTAATGGAGTGTGGTAACTGGCATTAAGGAAAAAAAAATAATTTGAGTAGCTACACTCTTTATTGCTGCATTCAGAGCTGCTCCTGTGTTAATACCAATCACAATATATTTTTTCCTTTTTCTAGTATACATTTTGGTGCACAAAGAAATCATTAATTAAAGCAAAAAATATCTTTTCTACCATATCATGAGTTTTTCAGCAACAGAAAAAAAAAGCTAGCAATTTTTTCTTGTAAACTCCTAATGTACATGTGAAGAGATGATTCAAACTCTGCCCTTGGTGGCTTTATCCAACTTTAAAGTGGAATCTCTTCTGACATGCATAGGGAGTAATACTTGCTTTTTCAAATTATACACTCTTGTCATCATGTCATCTTGCCATTCAGTACTGTCACTCTAGGAAGGAATTTTGCCAATAACTTGCTTTGTTTTCCTTCTGACTTTAATCTTTGCCATTAACTTTGTAGCTGCTTTTATAGTCTTTAAGCAATTGTGTGATTCCTGCCTGTTTTTGTCTAAGATGTTCAACTTTGAATGTTGCCTTCATAATTAGAGTCACTCTTCTGTCGTGAGCAACCAAATAGCCAACTCTGTAAGTATTGCTCTGTACTAGTCTTGGTTGGAAAGACCCATCTTTTCCCCATTGCTGGTGAGACATCATCACATAGATTCATTGCCCTTATCCAGTGAGATTCCCTTTGTATATTTTCACTGGAAAGTTGTTTACTGTTTACATTTATGTCATTATTCTATACTCCAGTATTTATGTGGTTACTTTCATAACTCTTTCTATGCTTCGATGAAGTGCTTTGAGGTACTGACATATTTTTTGCAGGCAAAATATATATTGCCACCCATAATAACAGAAAATGCCTATTTGAAAATGCACTTAATAAGATGCAAATAATATGACAATGTATTAATCAAGACAAACACAATTATGGAGACTCAGTCTTGGCTGAGAAAAATAAACTGATCACAGTAAGAGATGTACACCTAAAACAGAGTTTAAGAACATATTTGGATATGTAATGATTCTTCCATTTTAAATCTGTTAAGTGATTGTCAGTAAAATTTGTTGATAAAATATCATAACAAAAACAATTCAATAACACTTTTACGTAGAGCCAACAAATACTCTGTGTACCACTTACTTGTAGAATTCTATTGATCACCATTAATCTGTGGTGCATACTTTGAGAAACACTGCTTACTATTTAACTGATATTCACTAATATAGATTGTTAGTGAACTACTTGGGGTTTTTGTTTGTTTGTTTTGTTTTTTGTTGTTTGTTTATTCTGTAAAACACTCCTCTGATTGTGTGCACTTAAAGTGGAGGTAAGGGAAATGAAGGTAATGCTACACAGTTTAAATTTTTTATTAATTTAATTCAATTTATTTTCTTAACAAACATATGGCACTTTATTTTTTATGTGAGGCACTATTTTTTTTTCTTATTTTGTTTTGAGAGGGGGAGTAGGGGAGAGAGAGAATCTCAAGCAGACTCCATGCTAAGCATGGAGTTGGATGTGGCGCCCATCTCACAACCCAGAGATCATGACCTGAGCCGAAATCAAGAGTCCGGTGCTTATCTGACTGAGCCACCCAGGCGCCCCTATGTGAAGCACTATTTTAATTGCTTTAAAAATATTTTCTCATTCAATCCTTATAGTACCACTAGGAAGTATATACTTCTATTATTTCTGTTTTTGCAGATGAGGAAACAGAAGCATGGTGAGGCCAAGAAACTTGCTTTTAAATAGAGGAGGCAGGCTTCAACCCAAGCAGTCTGGCTTTAGATGGTCTGTTATAAACACATTTGTTACAGTGTTATTTTTTCGTAAGTCTTTGAATTTCCAGTGTCTTGGTATATTAAATTATTTTCATGAAGACTAAATGAGAAGAAAACCCATTGCCTGAAAGCAACCATTTAGAATAAATTGTTGATGTAATAGGTGAGCAGGAAGCAATGAAAGCAGATTTAAAAACAATAACCTTAAATTGATATTATTTGACTGCTCTGGAGTCGAACAGTATGACACTTTGCAATTTGACTTTATTTGGTGAAGTCAAGGGTTTATGTAAACTTGTTGGGAGGGAAATTTTAAAAGAAATTCAGTTTAAATATGTGAATAAGTGTTTCTTATAGTTAATGAGAAAAGTAGGTAACCGCAATTCAAAAGACAACTTTGTAAATGAGAGTTTATAACAGCAGGTAAGTTTTCTTTTCAATGTAAAGGACAGGGCTAGAAGGGTTGGAAGTGACCTTTTAAATATTTATGGTTTAATATGTATCCTTAGCTCTATTTTTATTGGTTTTTGGATAATTTTGCTTAATGAACTAAGCTCTCTTTATTCAACATTACTTTTCTTGTCTGAGTTTCAACACACACACACACTCATGAGATTTCACATGATTCTTTTAAGCAATCTACTACCTATTGTATCATAATCTGATATAGTGTTTCCATTGAACATAAGTAATTAATTCAAACTATGTATTTATATACAAACTATGCCTTTAACATGTGTTTAACAAAATGGGAAGCTCTAAAGATATGAGACTGTGTTAGGTGTGCGAAATGTGTGTGTGTGTGTGTGTGTGTGTGTGTTGTGATAAATTAAGATCCTGTTTATACTTCTGTTGGAAGTTTCATATTTTTGGTTTTATATACATTATTTTAGCTAAGACCATGACTGACACAGAGGGAAGAAAACAAAATCTTTGATATTATACAGATTTGTATTTTGCAGGAAATCAAGCTCAACCAACAGTTTACAGACCAAAGCATATGATCTTTAAAGTAGTATTTCATATTATAAAGAGTAGGTAGGCTAAGAATGATTGGAAATTTTATTTAACATCCATGACGGCAAGGGCCTCCTATTATCACAATATCCCCAGAGCCTAGGGGGATGCCTGGCATACCACTGAGATCCGTACCACTGAGATCCGTACCACTGAGATTCATAAAATGAATGAATGAATAAATAATGACTGCAAGAATGCAAGCTAAAAGGCCTTTTCATATTAAAAGGTGTGTTTATCACCAAATTCTCTTAGAAATTTGCTTAACCAAAAAATATTAAGGAATCCTGGGGCTCTATTCTGTCACCCTGAAGAATAGTTCCGCCCGCCCAAGAAAATGTACCTCTCTCTCATGGTTGAGTACTGCAGCAAACTCAAGGGGCTAAGTAGCTTTCCAGATCACTTAATTCCCTTCACAGAGTTAGGTTTTGCTAAATTAGCTATTAGCCAAGTGCAGAGAGAAGAATTATCAGAAAGACTGAATTCCACAGTAAAGTGCAGTAAAAGAATAAATGGAAATAGAAACGTGTAAGCTGTAGGTTTCTTAGGGGGTTTGAAACTTGCCTACCAGCTTGTTACAGGGAGCTCAGACGAAGCACTAAAACCTCTGGTCAGAAAAGGACACCTTGTTTTAAGACACTAAAAAATGAAAATAAACAAATTCTAAGAAGAATTCAGCAAAAACCTTCATCGAACACATATGCTCCTTAAAACTATTGTAACAAAACCTCCATGCATAGGTCTTCATTGCTTGGAAACGTCTACAGAATATTGGTCCTTTGGAGACAGTTGGTGGAAGCTGGTAATCTATGATATGGAGTAATTGCCTTTTGGGTTTATCAAATTTGTTTATTTAGTCAAGGTGGAAAGAATCTATAGTAATGCTTAGAAGATAATTAAGATTTCTGCCCCTTGGATCAATGAGGAAAGATAAGGAAATGTCGATTAGTTGGTTCAGAAGATAAATTTGAAAGGTGACCTGATGTCAATCTTTAAGCATACAGAGAATTACCAGGCAGGATAATTTGTCTCTTTCTTTCTAGCATAACATGGTAGGAAGTGGATTTGGTCAATCTTTCATCATATATTTTTTAAGTGCTTATATTTTGCATATTACTGTGCAAGATCCTATAGGCAACACAGAGAAATAAAGATCTCCCCAGTGCACAGTATCAAATGCAATTTTAAAAACTCGACTGTTTACCCTGTATAAGTATACTAGTATGTACAATTTCTTTATGGCTTATTTTTGAAGAGATAGTAGCAGCTATTCTAGTTCACATTTTGACAAGAGCCAGAAAACCTCCTTATCTTTAGTTAGACACATGGCAACCCAGAACAAAGCACATTTCTATTCTCTTTTGCAGGTAGATTTGGTAATGTCTCTAGGTTCTGATAATGATATATGAGCACAAGTAGAATGTGGAACTTGTAAGAAGTGTCCTTAGAGAGGGGAAGTATGTTCTGTTCTCTCCTGTGGGCTGAATTGTGGAGCTGGATTAAGTTATCACCAAGTGGAAGCTTTAAGATGAGGTGTTGAGGTGCCTTCACTATCCTAGATGGTACATTTGTGTGAAATAGAAAAAAGGTGGCCTCATTTAAGCAGTTCGCTTCCATTTGTGTAAAATTGTTAATAAAAATCTATAATATCTAGGATTCGAATGCTACTCTTTAGAATTGTGCAGTGCAGAACCTGAATGACCATACTTGGTAAACTTGTTTGATAATCACAGAGCCACTGTAACTGATCCTGAACTCCAAACACATTTTACAAGTTTCTTTTTCTTCAAATTTTTCATTTTTTGCCACTCAAGGCCAAACCTAATGCTAATTAAAACATCTGCCTCAAGAACGTAAGCTCCCCTGAAGCAGAGATATTACGTCTTTTCTCATGATATTTTCCAGTGCCTAGAACAGTGTCTGCCATATAGAAGGTGCTAAAATATTTTTTGGAGGACTTACTCAAAAAGACAAAAAAAAAAGAAAGAAAAAAAGGGAGAGGGAAAGGAAGGAATACATCTTTCTTTGTTAAGAGTTTGTGGCTGTTTGAAGTTTTATCATATGTAAAACTGTTTTCATTAGAATTATATGGAAAATACAATGGTAATTGTACCATTAATATTAACCGTACTTTGTGATTAAGAAAATACTTCATTTTAAAAAGTAATTTCTTTTTTTACATGATTAATGTGTTTCAAATAACTTAGAAACATCTTTTATAAGCCACAGCCTGGCTACCTATGTATATTGAGAAGTGAATGAGATTTAAATGGTGACCATTTTTGAAGTGTTGAAAAAAAATTCAAGTTCTCTCTGTCTATAATTTCCCATTTACTAAACTTCTCTTGTGAGTGTAACACTGCCAGGCGCTGTGTAAAACAAAGGAGAGTCTCCATGTGATAGCTAACCACAGTGATCTTTCTGTAGGTTTTGAACTAGTGGAGGGGTACATAAGATTTAAACAGAGAACAAAATGCTTGTTTTATTGCTGTGAAAGCTGGATTGGAGAATTCAGCCTTCTGAGCTTACCTACCACGAAGCACCAGGAGTAAAGGAGAGTATGCACGTGGATTTGGGGCACCACTCACCCAAGTATTTTCCAAAATCATTAGAAAGCATCTCTATAAGCCCCTTTCTTTCCCTCTGTTGTGAGGCAGGTTTCTCTGCTGCTTATTTTAATCTGCTGATAATACCCTCCCTTGTTTTTCCAACACAGTTTTGGACTTATCCTTGAATATATTTGTCATTTTCTCTGAAAATTTGAGATAGGCATGAGGTAAATGTATGCGTCAAGTTTTCTTCACATTACTCTTGTATATCAGATCACCAGGATTTGTGTATTTTCTCCTTTTTACCCCACACTTACCTTAATTTACTAACCATAAAGAAAAAAATCATCTGTTTCTGCAGTTCCATATATTTTGAAATGTATTTTGCTCTTCTTTTTTCACAAAATGTTTCTGACTGTAAAGTTCATGCTACCTGGAGATATGAAGAGAGATGGTCAAAGGAAGGTGCTTGAAAGAAATGTTTGATATGTATGAGAGATTGTGTTTATCCAAGTGCTTAAGCAATAAAGTAGCATCCCTGTGTGTGAAGTTAAAAGTTGGCACAGCTATTTTGAGATTCATACAGAGACTTTCATTTAATCCCTAGCCAGCCTTGGTAAGATTTACACAAACACATTTTTAATGTCGACATGGATTTTCCCAGTTGTGTCATCTCAGATTAGTAAATTGGAAACTGGAAGAGTGCCCTATTGGATTGAGAACTACAGATTATAGGGCAGAATGTACCCCCTCTCTTTATATGGATTTGTCCTATTGTGGCATTCTCCCCAAAATGCTTATCTGTAATATAGCCACTTAAAACAAAAAACAAAACAACTCATGAGTGTTGATATATTTTCCAACAGGTTATTTTTCTACATGGAAATATTTTAAGCATAAGAAAATCAGTTTATTAACAAACTTTATCTAGCTCTTAACTGTGCTTAGGCAGATTATCCAGGTTTTAAAAAATTATCCAATGTCAGAGTTCCCCAAAACTGCCATAGGTTCAGTGATTCACTAGAAGGACTCACAGGACTTAGCATATAGCCATACTCATGGTAAGATTTATTTTTTTTAATTTTATTTTTTAAAGATTTTATTTATTTATTTGTCAGAGAGAGAGAGAGAGAGAGAGCACAAGTAGGGGGAGCAGCAGGAAGAAGGAGAGGCAGACTCCCCTCTGAGCAAGGGCCTGATGCAGGGCTCGATCCCAGGACCCTAGGATCATGACCTGAGCCAAAGGCAGAGGTTTAACCAACTGAACCACTCAGGCATCCCATCATGGTAAGATTTATTACAGCAAGAGGCTAGTAAGCAAAATCAGCAGAGGAAAGATAGTGGGACAAAGTCCAGAGGAAACCAGACACAAGCTTCCAAGGACCCGCTCTCAGTAGTCACACAGAATATGCTTAATTCTGAGCAATGAGTGGTGACAACATGTGTGAAATGTTGTCTTCTGAGGAAGACAGTGCTCCTCAGGATCCTGGGTACATCCTCAGTGCCCAGGATTTTGCGGGGGGTGGGGGGCTGGTCATGTAGGCACCCTCTGCCTGGCATGTACCCAAATTCTAGAGTCCCAGAAGAAAAGCAGGTGTTCAGACACAGTATACACCCTGGTCTGCTACAGGATGGTGGGAATCCTTGAAATCCAATTTCCCGGATGCCAGCCAAGGGCTGGCCTTGCAAATAGACCTTTCTAAGTATATTTAGCTAGCTATCTCAGCTTAGGTTTGCTAGTTAAGTCTTTGCTGCATACAAGGTCTCTTCCTCTCTACTGTGTGGATTATTAATATTTTGTCCCATTTTAGTAATCCTTCAAACAACAGAAAGAGAATAGTAGAGGAAATTAGTCCATTAGAATTTCCATGAGTAAATCTTTTAAAAGTTTAATAAACAATGATACTGGAGATATACACACACACACACACACACACACATATACTTACTGTAGGTTACATATAGTCTTGCTACGTTTTTCTCCACTCAACTCCTTCACATTTCATAAGAAGATTATGGGTTAGCTTCATATTCAAAATGAGTTAGAGAAAGACAAATATCATATGATTTCACTCATATGTGGAATTTAAGAAACAAAACAGATGAACATATTGGGGTGGAGAGAAGAGACTCTTAAGGACAGAGAACAAACTGAGGGTTGATGGAGGGAGGTGGGTGGGGGGATGGGCGAGGTGGGTGAAAGGCATCAGGGAGGGCACGTATCATGATGAGCCCCAGGTGTTGTATGTACGTGATGTACCTCTGAATTCTACTCCTGAAACCAATATTGCACTGTATGTTATGTTAACTAATTAGAACTCAAATAAAATCGGAAAAAAGAGTTAACTTCATATTTTAAATATTTTATTTTATTAATGTTTATTAATTCCTTTATTGATTCAGTTTTTTATAATTAAACTTTTTTTATATTGATATAACTGTAGATTCAAATATAAGAAATAATGTAGAGAGATCTCCTGTGTGCCTCATCCAGTTTTCTCCTGTAGTAACAGTGTTGCATAACTATAGTATAATAGCACAACTAGAAAATTGACATTGGTACAATCCTCAGAACTGATTCAGATTTCATCAGTTTTACATGTATTCATTTGTGTGTGTGTGAGAGTGTGTGTGTCTTTTGGTTCTATGCAATTTTATCCCATGTGGATTCATATAACTAGTACCATAGTTAAGATAGAGAATAGTTCCATCTCTACAACAATTTGTGTTGTCCTTTGATTGCCGTAACTATCTCCCTCCTCACCCACCACTACTCCTCCGGCCCACTCCCTAATTCGTGATAACCAGTAATCTTTTTTCTATAATTTTGTCATTTGAAGGCTGTTGTATTAATGGAATCAAATAGTGTGTAACCTTTGGGCTTGGGTTTTCTCACTCAGATAATTCCCCTGAGGTCTATCCCAGTGGCATGTGTCGATAGTCCAGGCCTTTTTATTGCTGAGTAGTATTCAGCAATATGGTATGGATGTACCATGATTTGTTTAATTATTCACCCATTGACAGACATTTGGGTAGTTTCCAGTTTCAGCTATCATAAATAAAACTACTATGAGAATAAGTTTTTGCATGAGAATAAATTTTCATTTTTCTGTAATAAATGCCCAAGATCACAGTTGCTGGCTTTTATGCTCATTGCATGTTTATTTTCTTAAGAAACTGCCAAAATATTATGCAGAATGGCTCTACCATTTGACATTCCCACCAGAAAAGTGCGAGAAACCATTTTTCCACATCTTTGCAAGTATATATTGTTGTCATTGTTTTTTATTTCAGCCTTCTGATGGGTGTGTGGTGTTTTAATGGTTTGGTTTTAATTTTAACTTCCCTAAACTCTAATAATGTTCAATATTTTTCTTTTCTTTTTAAGATTTTATTTATCTATTTGACAGAGAGAGAGAGAACCAACAGGGGGAGAAACAGGCAGAGGGAGCGGGAGAAGCAGACCTCCCGCTGAACAGGGAGCCCAACTCAGGCTCCATTCCAGGACCCTGGGATCATGACCGGAGCTGAAGACAGAAAGGTTAACCGACTGAGCCACCCAGGAGCCCCTGTTCAATATTTTTCATGTGTGTGTGTGTGTGTGTGTGTGTGTGTGTGTGTTGCTATCAGTAAATCCTCTTAGGGGAAATATCTATTATTTATTTTTCTAATTAGATTAATTATATTCTTTAATTGTTGAGTGTTGAGACTCCTTACATATTCTACAGACTAGTGATAAATATTTGCAAATATATTTCCTAGTTTGTAGCTTGTCTTTTGTCTTTTCATCCACAGAACAAAAGTTTTTAATTTTGATGTGTAGTTCATCAGTGTGTCCTTTCATGGACTGTGCTTTTGTGCCAAATCTAAGAACTTGTTGCTTAGTCCTAGGTTCTAAAAATTTTCTCCTAGTTCTTTTTTTTTTCTAAAAGTTTTGTAGCTTTTATGTTATATATTTAAATTAATTGCCCAGAGTGACAATTTTTAGCAAAAAACACTACCCTTAAATTTCTTTGAGAATGGTGACACACTAGATGTGTTTTGTCACTGTATAATTGTCAAGTTTGTGTGAAACACAAACACATACTGTATATTCTGGTCTAGGGTACAGAATGCTGTTAGTGGTGAGAAGTAGTAGATGTGAAAAAACATAAACTTTGCATATTTGTTTAACTATCACACCTCGAATTATATTTTATCCCATTTTTCCAGGTTAGGCTATTTCCTTTATTTGATTTGAATAATTGAAACAATTTCAAACAAAACCCAGGAACAAATATAGTGAAAAATGGGTGTTCCTTATTATTATTATTGAAATCTGAAACTAAAAATTAATATTTTAGAAGCATTCTATCTTGTAAAATTATATCTAAAAGCATTTGGAGAATGTTTATTCAGAGATGTCTTAGGGAAAAAAATTCTCATTTCCATTTTAAATGAAAACATAAAATAATGCTTGACCATCATAGTGGCTCTTCTCCAGGCTGCAGTTTCTTGCCACCCTTGTTCAGCTTAAGCAAGATCAACTACATTTACAAACTCAATTCCACATGAATGTCTGATTCTGCATGTTTTTATTTTTACTGAATTTTGCTTGAACAACAACAAAAAAACACCATAAAATTTGGCTGTTAGTCTGAAACAACTTTCTTTCTGTGCTTGCCACAAATTAGAATAGATTCAGTTCCAGACAGCTAACCAAAGGTTGGCTTTTTTTTATCCCAGAAGAAAAAAAAAATCCCCCCTTTTTAATTGCAAGAAGTTGGGATTGCAAGGAAGATTCTTCATGCCTGTGGGTCTCCAGTCTAGGGAATAGTTCCATTCAAATATATCAAACTATTAAAAATGTCCTCATTGCCTCTAGATGGCACACTATCATTATTTTTTCTTAGTTCTGGAACATCTCTGCTTTTCAGTCACCAGGGAGCACAGGTGCCTGTTCCCAGCTCCAAGAACCATTCAATTTTCAAATAGTTAAAAAAAAAATTGTTTTCTATTGTATTCTGAAGTTGCCTTGGACTTCTGCTACCTTCTTTTGACTCACATTTATGTTAACGTGCCTCAGTGTTCAGACACTTTATGACAATTATTTACAAACATACTGCTGTTTCTACCCTAATAAATTTTATATATACATACACACACTCTAAAATCATTCACTGGCATTTATGTGCCAAATCTGCCTAATAACATTATGCATATAAATAAAATGTAAGCATATAAATTGAAAACAAGTTTATGTCATGCTATTTCTCAGCTGAGTAGTGTTATATAAGCAAAATATTAACTTTGTTCTACGTAAACTGCATTTTTTATGCCATATGTAATTTTTCTTTAACCTATCATTTATGTAAAGGGGGTATGATTTTGAATGTCAAAAACAATGACAGAAAGGCATTAAGTAGTATGTTCAATAATCTCCTCATGCATGAATTCTCCATCAAAAAATAAAGAGGAAGCTCTCTTTCAATTGGACGACAGGCATTTCATATTTGCTTTTCAGTTCTTTTAAATCAGTGTTGTTTCACAATAACATTTGAAGAAAGATTAATTTTGAATTATATTTTAAGTGTTACAGGATTTTAAGATAGAACTTAAATTCAATTTATAAATCAGTTCACCATCTTAAAATTTTAACTGATGGAAAATTTCAGGTTGGGTTATTTTTAGTGATTATGGCAAATAAAGTCAGAATACAGTAATAAAGTCAGAACTGGAAATATTTACAATGTGTCACAGGAAAATTTTTGGAAGTATTACTCCCTCTGGACTTAGGGTATTTTATGAATCCAGAAGTAATGTAATCATTAAATATGATTTAATGAAGAAAGAGCCACCTCTTGAGGTTATATTAAGCACAGAAATGGGATGGAGGTGCTTGTTGCTTTTAGTCACTGGGTCAAAGAGAAATTAAACTTGGGAATAAAATGTGGTAGGAATTTCCCATCCTTAAAAATACTTATCATTGTTTCTAACCCGGAGATTCTATGAGATTCCAATGATTTTCTGTATTTCTCTTCAAACTCACAAGTACTGATTAGATGTGATATTTCCTGGAGGAACTAATTTAATTATGTATCATGTCTCCTAATTTTTAATTTTTATAAAATTTATGTGCTTGAGAAGATATTTGCTAGCCACATATCTGACAAAGAACTTGTAGCTAAAATACATAAAGAACTCTGAAAACCCAACAACAAAAATATACACAGTTCAATCAGAAAATGGGCAACAGATATTTCACTGGAGAAGATATACAGATGGCAAATCATAACATGAAAAAATGTTGACACCCTTAAACATTAGGGGAATGAAAATTAAAACTACAATGAAATACCACTAAACCTCTATCAGAATGGTTAAAGTACAAAACAGTGACAGTCCCAAATGCTGAGGAGGATGCAGAAAAACTGGATCACTCACAGTTTAGTGGTGGAAATATAATATAGTACACCCAGTCTGCAAAATACATTAGCAGTTTCTCATAAAAATAAACATGCAATTTCCATATGACCGAACATTTGCACTCTTGGACATTTATTCCAGAAAAATGAAAATCTATGTTCAGACAAAAACCTGGACATGGATGTTTTAGCAATTTTATGTGTAATGGTCAAATGTCTGTCTATGGGGGAGTGGTTAAACAAAGTGTGGTGCATCCACAGCATGGAGTACTACTTGGCAATTAAAAAGAATAAATTATTGATACATGTAACCACCTGGATGAATCATCAGAGAATTAGCTGAGTAAAATGATAGAAGGTTAGATACTGTATGATTTCACTTATATAATGTTCTTGAAATAAGAAAATTACAGAGGTGGAAAATAGACTGTGGCCATAGCGGGAGAGGAGTGGGGAAGTGGGTGCGGTTTTAAAGGCCACCCAAGTGAACCTTGTGGTAATGGAGCTATTCTGCATCTTGATTGTCTTGGTTGCTCTATGAGTCCACACATGTGCTAATATTGTATGGAAAAATGTGTGTGCATGTGCACACACACACACACACACACACATGCATGCATGCAGGCAAAACGTGAAATTTGAAAAAGCTGTTGGATTTAAGGTCAATTTCCTAGGTGTGATATTTTACTATAATTATGCAAGATACTAAAACTGAAGGATGCTGGATTAAAAAGGATGTATAGGATCTCTGAATATTTTGTTGTTGTTGTTTGCAACTACCTAAGAAAATAGAATTATTTCAAAATAAAAAGTTAAAAAATGATGGGCTTATTTCTTCTAGCGATTATGCTCTGCTAATCTCCCAGAGTTTAAACTAGTCTCTACTTTGAGGTTATAATTATTGTTTTGATAATTATATGTTTGATTATAAAAAGAAATGCGATTATTAGATACAAAAGTTTTAAATGCAAACATGTTTTGTTTAAGTAGTTTTCTTCAGGAATTTGTACTCTTAAGCCTTTTAATGTGTCAGATAGTCTATGACTATTGTCACTTAATAGTTTCTTAGGATTCTGTTTCTTTGTCATCTATGAGGCGTAGCCTGTAATTTTTTTCCTAAGAAACCCCAAAATAGTATGAATCAAAAATGAAGAAATGTAGTACATAACAAGTTGCATAGAGAATTTTATGATCCTGGAGAAACTCTTAATGCATTCTTTGTGAAATGGTTGACTGTATATCAAAATAAATTTCTCTTATAATACCATTGGTATTACTAGAAATCTCCCAAATAAGTTTCTAATAAAATTTAAATGGATTATATAAAAATACTCAAAACCTAATTCTCTAAGACTGACTGAATCACAGTGTCATGGCAACAGCAAAATTGTGGCTTTAAAAATGATAATTTATTTTAAGAAAGCATTAAACTTCAATATTTTGGCCCTTATGTGATTCTAGAATGAATCTCCTTTGAGACGGGTCTTCCTGAATTAAGGTTATATTTCTGGGCCAAATTCACCAGTTTGGAAGCAATTAAAAATCTCTGGCCTATTTACAGATTTCTCCAGCTTTTCTCAGCTTTCATTTTATTCTTTCATATCTTTCTACCCTGAGAGGCTTTGGGCTGAACTCTCTAAACTTTCTGACAAACAACTGCTCTGTTAAGAGATCAAATCTTTGCCGTCTTGCTCAGATATGAGATACTCTATATGTAATGGAGAACTAAGCAGTCAGCATTAGACGAGAGTGACCTTTATTAATCATCCATCCATAGTGTGTATGGAGGAGAAAGGGGGAGGGTTGGCCTGAGGTGTCTGCATAGGGAGAATAAAATAGCTAAGTACTGTACCAAAATGAACAGAAATTTTTTTCAATGTTGTGCATTGTACCATGGATTAGGCCAGACCCTGAAATTTCTCCATGTTAATTTAGAAGAAGTCTATAATTTGAACACTATGGCAAGATTTATTGGGTTTAGAATCAGGAGAACTGTGGTTAGAGTACTGACTTTCTACTATTACAGCCTTATGATCTTGAATGAGTTAATCCTGTTTTATAATATTCTCATGTGTAAAGTGAGTCTTGTAAGTACTGTCCTAAAATGGCTTTTGATAAAGATTAGATAAGTTAGTTTACATGTGAAATAAATTTTGAAAGTGTTAAGGTATATTTAAATATAAGATGTTATTCCTCATTAATTTAGCTAATGTATGTAAATTTACATGTGTAATATGTATGTGGATGTATTCTGTATGTGTATGTGTGTGTAAATTTGCTTCATTAAGGCTGAGAACAGGCTGTCTCCCCTCCTCTTAAACCGATATATATCCATAACCCAGCACATAGAAGGTCCTTAAAAATATATATTAAATGAACAGATGCCTGAGCTCTAAGAAAAAGAGAATGCCCAAATCTAAAGAATTTATTTATTCTCCTTTAATTGGTATCAGGATAAGAATAAGCACAGAAACTTTTACAGCAGGAACTGAATTATAGAATCTCCTAAGTGAAATTAAATAATTTTAGAAATGATGGTGAATGTTTTTTAAGTTTTGTTTTACTGGTACCGACATAGCTATGAGTATCAATCATGACATTCTTCTGCTCATAAACCTTAAGTAACTCCTACTGCTTAGAAAATAAAAATCCAATTCTTTAGTCTGGCACTAACCTTTTCAAATTTATTTTTCTATACTGTCATTCTTGTCTCCTTTGGGTATTTGCTACCTAATGCTCAACTACCCTTCTTTCCCTCCTCTTTTTTCTCTTTGCCCGTGCCCAGGCTTTATCTTCATCTTCAGATGCGCTTCCATTTATTTCTGTGGAATCAGGTTCCATTCATCTGTCACGTTCTGCCTCTACCACCACTGTCTCCATGAAGTATATGCAGATATCCTCAGAGGTAACTTCTTCCTGCCTCAATACCCACTTTATGTTTACCTTCTTGCAACCCTTGTCACTTCCCAATCTAGATGGTAAACTTTTTGGTAGCAGATTCTGTGTCTAATTTGCCTTGGTATTGTCAGGATTACCTGCACTGTAAATACACCTAATTATTTGTTTAGTGAACAAATGTAATCCATATGTATTTTGATGCTTGTAAATGAGTTGAATTTGTCAGTAATTGTTATTTACAATAAGGAATATATAGGTCCCTGTGGTTTTGACATACTCATTATTGTATTGTAATACAATACAATACAATACAATACAATGCTTGTAATAATAACGGAAGTAGTTGTAGCATGGGTAAGAGTAACTGCTAACATTTACTGATCAATTACTAGCTTTCATACTCATATCAAGGGCTTAAATGAATTATTTCATTTAATCATCATAATATTATCCTTGTTTTATGTACGAGGAAAAGGAATCATAGATCATTAAGTAACTTGCCTAAAAACACACAGCTAATAAGGGCTGCATTTATTCCCAGGCATCCTTAGCCATCAAGTGATACTGCCCTTTATGAAAGTCAGAGCCATTGCATCTCATGCCTACTGTGATGCCTCAATGCTGGCCTGTGGGCTACTTTAAGAAGACAAAATTGTCAGTGAGCGAGTCATGAATTTTAACAGATGGTCTGCACGTAGAAGAATGAGTACTCTAATTCAAGTCTACACTCACTCCGGTACCTTGCCCTTGCACAAATTTTGATCAGTATGGTAACATGTCTCCTTTTTTGCACAGTAGGCTAAATAACCTGTAGTCTGAGGTTACTTTTTGTAAGTGACATGTTAGTTGAGGGCCTCCTTGCCATTCAAGAGCTGAGCAAAATTAACTTGACGCTCCCCTCCCTGCCCCCTCAAGTTTCATGGCCTCTTCAAGATTTCTGCAAATTTCCAGCAGACTTATATTCTCGGGATCTGTTTGTCCTGCCTCTCTTCTATCCATGAGAAATTCAACTCCTTTTTGATTTCCCACAAACATAACATTAGTTCAAAGCATTTTGAGCTGAAGAGATTTACTGAATATGTTTTGAAACAGTGTATAGAGAAAACAACTTTAAATGGAATGGTAGACACGACTAGGTATGGGTTTCCATAAACCTAGTGAGGCTGAAGCTTCATGGGCCCCTGCTTGCATGTTTCTTCCAAAGATCTGTTCCTAATGTAAAATTTGAACATTCGAGTTCTTTTTTTCTTAACGAGGACCACCAAAATTTGTAAGCTTGTGCCTATAAAACTTAGATCGGGCATCAGTATTAATTTCTTTCAGCTGTCCTCCCATCATAGTGTTTTCTTTGCCCTCACTCCCCAGATTTTCTAATCTCTCTCCGTCTCTAAATCCTTTCTTTTCCTCTTACTTTCTCTCTGAACAAAAACTTTCTATTATCTTATTTGGATGAATTTGGTGCTCTCCTCTGACGTTTTGGCGCTCCAAGTGGACTTTGCCCCAAGTGGGCTAATTTTTTCTCAAGGGTGGATCCCACAAGAAAAGGAATTCTTATGCCGACCCTAAGGATAAAAAAATTTCTCTACTTTGTTACATAGACTTTTACCTCCATTCTCTTTCACCACTGATTACAAACTCTTCAACTTATTTCCATGAAAATATCTGTCTTTGATCTGTCTGTTTCTCATGAAAGGGGCATAAACATCTATTGCTCTATTCTAATTTTAAGCCAACTTTTTGCTTTCCTAAATGAAACATACAACCTTGCATCAATTCTCTTTTTATTAATTCCAAATACATTTTTGTACTCATGTACGGGTGTTCAGGGTTAAAAGTACTATTTCTGTTTTCTCTCAAATTCTGTTCATATATGAATCACTTCTTAGAGTCTATGCTTCCAATCTATTTTTCTCTAGGCCATGTTACAGGAATAGACTAGACTGAGGTCTCTTAATTTTTTTTTTATCATGTAGACCACTTTTAGGATGTGATGAAAGCTGTGGACTATGTCTTTAAATATACACATTTATAACTTTTTTTCTATAACATCAGGGGTTTTACCTACTTTTTGAAGTCCACCCATGAAATCTCAGGCCCATAGAAATCTGTCTGGTACGATTACTATGACTCAGAATATGTAGCAATATGTGTCGAATCACTTTGAAAATTATTTTTTTTATTCTCTGTAGTTTCACTTTTCTTGTTATGTTCTTTGAGATATTTTTGAGATGTTCTGCCTTAATGCAATGTGTTGGATTACAATATTCATTTTGTGGAAAGGACACTATGTAGTTGGTTGAAGTCTCCTATAGTTTTTATTTTTTATTTTTTTTTATTACAGAACAAAGTGACTCTTCTCTTTTAAAACACATTAAGGGTTGAAAAAGTCATTAGCATGTGAATGTGGATATCTCAGGAATTGATGTACTACAGTTGGAGCTGTTATATTAATGAAAGAGATTATCATAGGAATGAATCATATAGTCATAAACTTGTAACACACAGTGAGATCCATTAGTATGTCAGTGGAAATGATGTGATGTTATCAAAGAAAATGGGTTTTGTCTTAATGGAGAGCAAGTGTGAGCAAAACATAGAGCTGAATTTTACAAGACTCTAGGAGGACTTAAAAACTAAAACTACCCCTATATCTTGAAAGTATTTAAAATAGATTCTATTGTTGAAGATGATTACATTGAGACAAGGATATTATTTATTATATCCACTAATAAAGGTAGAAATTGATTACCATAAGATTGCTAATTTCTGCCTATCTTTTAATATGTGCAGAATTCCTGCTGATACATAGACATTCTTCTATGCCTGTATCTATCTGGACAACCTAAGAATCTGATATAAATCCCTTTCTCTGAAAGCCATTCAAATCCTCTCTTTAGAAAAGTGGCTTTTGGAATAGAAATTGGGGATAAAATAAAGAAATTAAAATTTCACCTTTTATTTCCTGTGATTGCAATTAGAATGGAATTGTAACTTGCCTTCTATATTTAAAAAAAAAAAAGTGAGTCAATTTCTTAAGATGAATGCATACCAATTAGTTCTTCTCAAAGTTGGAAATCTTCTCATCTAGGATCAGTGTTAAGTGCTGTGATGTAAATGAGGGACTATTGACCCCATGAGAGAAACCTGAAGTAATTCCAGCAGATTTTTTTATCTACAGATCTCAGAAGTCTCACCCAGCTAAATATTATTTGGAATTTATGGTTTTACCTTATTATCATCTTGGAATTGACTCTGATCTTGAACCAAAGGAAATCTCACATCTCAATCTAAAAAGGGTATCTTCATGTGATTTCATATTTTCCTCTTTGTATTCTGGAAAACAAAAAAGGCTATCCAAAGAAAATACATTTTCAGTGTTTAATCAGTCATGTATGTGAAACATTGAAAATAAGTGAATTAATTAAATAACAATATATAATCTGTTCAAGGTTTGGGAACTCATAAACTAAAGATTTCTGAGTTTTTAATTTTAATGTTTTAAAATTTTAATGTTTTATAAATACAATTGTGATTTCTAGTAATAAAAGCAGAATGCTTCATAAGGTGATCCGTTGATATTTATTAAGTTGGTAAATAATGAATAACCAAAGAAAGCCTTCTCTGATTCCACAAAACAATCACTTGAATAGATACTTGAAATATGGTGTGGTAAATACTAAGTGATAGAACCTGTAGCAGGTGATACAGGCACTAATACTCTGGGCAAATAGTTTAGAAGATTCTGAGATATTGCTGTTAGCTTGTCCTCCACTGTATCTTGATATAAATCCCAGCGTGGTAGATGTTCAACAAATATTTATTAAGTGAGTAAGTGAAGATATCATGCCTGCCCTCTAGTAGCTAACAGTCCAGCTGAGGAGATAGATATGTAAAATTGTCTTAATTATATGCTGGTAATAATAATGATAATGACCATTTAGTGGGTATTTCCTTTGTGGTAGAAACTATGGTAGGTGTTTTACTTTTATTATTTCTAAGCTTTTAAACAATCATGAAAGATAATAATTATAAACTGGTAGCTGACATTTATATTATACACACTATATGCTAGTTTTTTTCTTTGGTTTAGAGAGGGTGAGTTAGCGAGAAAAGAGTAAGGTGTGAGACTTTTTTTCAGGCAAAGGGTATACATTGTGAACAAAGACAGAAATATGAGTGAATCGTTTGTTCAGGGATTGAGGTAGTTATTCGCTTTATTTCAATGATCAAACAATTTGTAAAAGATGTTGGAATTCAGTTTTACCCTGGACCTATTGGCCCTTTGACCTTCATGTGACATGAGGCATTACTTTCCATGAAAGGTAAATTTTTTAATGTTAGATTAAATCTTACTCTTTCTCTAGTATATGTTGCTATATACCACAATCTTGGCTTCATTATGACTGGAGAAGGTCATGAATCCTTCTGTGTCATGCCAGAGAGAGTATGAGTGTGTCATCAGTGAGATCCTCAGAGGAAGGAGGAATTATACTGTACTGACTTAAAATTCTCACACAGTGCTCTTTTACACTCCTGAAGGCTCGGTCTCCTGTAAATTGGTGAAGGGCCGCTGGAATCTCTCTTGGCTTCTCCTCCCTATTCCCCACCACTGCTTTTATATCAGAATAATGCAAAGAAAACAAGCATGTGATCTCAGCGGCTCTAAAAAAGCCACTTTGGGTCTCTCTGTTTTTAAGATATGGCAAAAGTGATTTAAGCAAATTATGAATCACAGTGCAAGGATATGACAAATTATAGATGAAAGTGAGAAACCCCTCTAGGAGAGGTTTATAATAAAATTGTCAACACTCTCTTTAAGAGGCCCAGCTGGAGGCAGTGACAGTCTCTAAGATCCAGAGCCTCAGATTTTCTTTTTTCTCCTTTACTGAAGCACTGACTTCAACCACAGGTGGTAAGCGGTAGCCAATTAAGCTCCCACTTTCAAAATTAATAGCATTATGCAGTCTGACAGTCTCATAGTCTTGGTCTATGTGTGTTAACTGTTAGGCCGCTGTTACTTTCTCTTTCTCACCGGGGAATACCTTAAATGCAGCAGTCAGAGCTGACCTGTGAGCCCATCTGTCTCACCTCCCCTCTCCTAATGAGCCACCGGCCCTGGCCCTGGATTCCCCAGCACCAACCTGAGCAAACAGTGATCTTCATCCTAGAACCAACCCCCACCAGCAGGGCCTGCTTCCTGCTGCTGCCTCCGGCTTCTAGGTGTGGACACAGCTGTCCATGTGAAATCTAGTGTATGTGCCAAAGGGGACCTAGAGCTCTCTTAGGTTCACCTGTTTCTTGCTTGAGATTCCTGAGGCAGAAAGCGTAAATATGTCGCAAAATGAGCTGCATCATCTCCCACTATCTGAAGCCATTTTGATTAATAAGATTGATTTATATATAACTCAACGTCTACATTATAATTAGTCCTCATATTTATCTCATAGTGCTCTTACCCTGTTTTTTTCATGTTGTTGTTGTTGTTGTTAACATACATGCATCATTTTGAGCCGTGTCTTCACCAGAGGAAGTTTAGATGACTGGAATAATTTTCTAACTTGTAGATTTCCCAAGGTACCTCTGCTTCCATTCCCACTTCTTTTCCGTCATGTACATTTGTGGCAGATTAATCTTTATGTCATATTTTCTGTTTGGGAACTTTAAAATGTTTCTGTATTTCTATTACATTAAATCTAGTATAATTCAGGACGTAGATAGCAGTGTGTCAGGAGATAAAAGTCCTATAATTGGCTTCAGTGACCTACTTACTCAGTTTTTTTCTCCTCTCCTTATCTATCACTATACTTCCGTTGTTTAAAAAAATATGCTTTACCACTGCCAGACCCAGTTCTGTCTTTCCTGATAAATGATTTACAATATTTTTTTGACAAACTGCCCTTATTGTTCATAGACAATTATTCCATATTCCAAGGTGATTTCAAAAAAATAAGCTTTTGTCTGTCATTTGAAAAATTTTCACATGCTATGCATTATATTCCATAATATACTTGTGTTCACCTAAAAATAACATTTCAAGTCACTTGCTGTTCAATCAAGTTCTAGAATGTGCATCATATTTATTTGTGGAACTTGAGGACTCACACGTATTCCTTAGTGTTCTTTCATGCAGGACACAATCTTCAGTTGGAGAAGCTGATCTTCATGTTGTCCACTTTTGCATTGTGATTTTCCATTTTCTTGCTCATATTCAAATCAAGCCAATCTCATCTCCCACTTCTTTTCTGAAAACTTCCCCCTGTTCTTCAGGCTTCATAGGTTTCCCCCCACCCCTTTTAGCTCTTAAAGTACTAAATGCTGCCCCAGGAATTTATTGGGCATCTGATTTGAAAAAAGAGAGAACCCAGCTGTTTATTGTCTTGTAATATTCCTCCTGTTCTAATCATGGTTTCCCAGTTTGACAGCAAATTCCTGAAGGGCAGAGGATATATCTTACATTGAATGAATATTGCTAATGACACTTAACACTTGTCTGAGTATGAAGTAGGTGCTCAATAAATCCTTTTTGAATAAATGAGTGGTTGATTGTGGAGCAATTCTTACTGAAAAGGTGACAAATCATTGATATTTTGTTTTGATAGTTGGGTTGTCTTTTTAAAATAATTTTAAAATTATTTTAAAAATAATTTACTGTGGAGTGCCTGGGTGGCTCAATTGGTTGAACGTCTGCCTTCGGCTCAGGTCATGGTCCCAGGGTCCTGGGATCCAGTCCCATGTCAGGCTCCCTACTTGGCAGGGAGTCTGCATCTCCCTCCCCCCCCCCCCCCCCCCCCCCCCCCCCGCTTGTGCACATGCTCTCTCTCTCTCTCTCAAATAAATAAGTAAAATCTTAAAAAAAAATTCACTGTTACAGGCAGAAAACTTCAGAACTCTGACCTTTTCTTGAGAAAAATGACAAAATGTGCCTTCATTTGTATTTTTCTAGTTAGTTTTATTTAACTTCTTTTTCATGTGTTAAAAGCTCTTACTCATGGCAGTCACTTAAATAATCATTAGATTGAGGGGCAAAGTTTATTAGAAGGATAATATAATTAATTTTCACTCTAACTCCCAATAATTACTATTTTTTTCCTGGATTCTTATTATGCTTGTGGTCTTAAACACACCATTTAGCAGTTGGCTGCATGTTGTTTTTTCCTCTAATAATTTTTGTGCAGAATTAGTCCACCTCAAAAGGGCAGAACCTGTTCTTACTAATGCTTATGTACCTCACTGTGCTGGGGATCTAAATACCTGACTGATTGGTGTTCCAATCTGAGCTTAAACACAACTGAGAAATGAACAATATACCTACAGAGGAAAGTGCCAGAAGGCTGATCTCTTATTTTATATTGAATTTGCATTTCATAATAATCCTATGACCTTGTGTGTGTATATAAACGTTTACCTTTTCAAATGCTTTCAAATTATAATCTTATTTCATCCTGTTTGGTATTTTATCCTACTGGTTCCTAACCTTTTATGATAACGCACCTCTGGTTGATTTTATAAACTATACATGACGTTTGTAATTCAGTTTCTGTTATCCTTCATGTCATAGCAGTTTAAAATAATCTTTTTATAGAAGACTTTTGATTTTGAAAATCAAACACCATTTTCCTCAATTTTATAGTTTAGAAGGTTTCCTATAGGCTTTTAAATATTTTTAGCACTCTATACATTTTCTCATCACATCTGATGATGAGTTGTAACCCACAAGGTTTATACATCACCATCATTGGAAATCACTCAACTTGTACTAATAATCCAAAGTCGCCATCAGAAGAAACACATCTGTCTATCATCTATCTATCTCATCTGTCTCTCTGTCCCTCTCTCTCTCTCTCTCTGTCTCTATCCCTTATGTCCTATGACCCCCAGGGCCCAGAGATAAAATAGATATCATTCTTGCTTATGGTGCCACATCAATCTCATTTTTCTCATTCCTCATTCAAAAATCTTAGCTTCTTTCAAGTACACACCACTCACTACCACAACTTCTACTAACCTCCTAATCATTCTCATTCACTGAAAAACTTAGTTCCCAGCTTTTTGCTGTCTTCCTTTCTACTTGCATTACAGTTATTATTCATGATCAAAATTCAACATTTATATGGATGACTCATCCAAAACACTGGACTTCTAAGTCATAAATCTCATTTCTAAAAATCTCTTCTCCATCTACCTGGATCATCGCTGCCATGATCATATGTATCCTAGACCTTGCCACACCAGTAATTACATCAGCTCCTATTCTTCCAGTTCATTTACTCTACTACTTCCCAATTCCAAAAATCATTCAATCCAATCAGAACTTCATATCCATTTTTATTTCCATCATGTGTCTCTTACCTTTGCTTCCTTCCTAGCCATTGGGGAGTCCACAGATTAGTTGAGGGACTTCTGTAACAACCTCAACTTCTTTGCCTCTTTCTTCATCTATTTCCTCCACTGTCAAAATCCCAAACTTGATTTATACCAAATTATTTTCTTTCTCTGTGGCTGCTCTGGAGAGACTGAGTATTTTAAAAAATAAGAATACACAACACTATATGGTCTTTATAATCAAGAGTATTTCATTTTTTATTTGTAAATGATGTGCTATTATTTTATATGAATAAAATTTATAATAAACATAGGTTTGAGATATAGTTGTATACTTTTTCTCCTGGAGAGTTTAACATATGTTGTCAAACATTTACTGGCACCCCACTGCTAATATACATATTATATGTAGTATATTTAAAACAAAACAGAACAAAACAAAACAAAAAAACTCTTGATACTCTCTCTTCACAGCCCTCCCTATCATCGTCCCCTCAGGCATCTTAAATGATGTAATCATTCAATGTTGGAAAACCCTAAAACCTCGTAGTCATGCTTGGTTACCCTTTCTTCTTGTCTTCTACATTCAAATAACCAAGTGTTGTCATCTCTACTTAAAATATAAATTACTCTCTACTTCCACTGCCCTCATCTTAATCCAGGACACCATTATTCACACTGCTTCTGAAACAAAAAGGCAACGGATTCTGCTTCTCTTCTACTTCCAAGTCTCACGCAAAGTTAGCTCCCTGGCTGAATGTAAATCGCATTCAGGTCCCAGAAACAAGGAAGTCTGGGAAAGATATTTCCTAGGATTTGAGCCTCTGACACTCAAGAAAAAAACCTAGAGAGTGGTAGGGATAAATCCTGGTTGCCAAAAGAAACAAGCAAAAATGAAGCACAAACTAAAAAAAAAATTCCCCCCCCCCACCTTCAGGTGAATGGTAATAAAAGCAAACCAAAACAGATTCCTCAAGAATACCATTTTCTTCTCTAGAGAATTCCCGATTAAAAGGAATCCCTGAGTGTCTGATTCAGACACAATCCCTCAGATTCATTTTTGTTGTGTTGTTGTTGTTTTTCTGACATATAGCAAAAATGGTAAGACCACTTTATGAGGAAAAGTGAAAAGGTTATAGGACCAAATGAAATTTCCATTGATTCTGGACAATGTCTGCCCTTTGAAGATTTAAGAAAGACCAAAAATATTATTTCCCACATTACACTACTTGAAAATCTAGCTGAGGGGAGAAGATTAAAGCACATAGCACAGATTGAGAGCAAATATACCCTATGATAGCAATATACTTGATTTTGTAGCTTGTCTTACAAGAAATAAAATATGGGTATGTTTGGAATAATGGAAAACGAATTACCATCTGAGCCTTAAAGATCAATCAATAGTACTTGGGATAGTGAGAGGAAGGAAGAGCGTTCAAAGAGGGGAAAGCAATAGAAGCAGATGCTGGAATGAGCCTGCAGAATAGTCGAATGTTTACCAACAACCTTTTAAAATCATATCTGTGACTCTGAATTTGCCCCGGCCAATTTATTCTCCATAACAATTACCGCCTTGATACACAAAGACAATAATTTTTATTACATACCCTTAGGGATTTACCCATAGTTATGCAAATTTCATCTTAGCTATGAGTTTGTCCCTCTCTTTCTTTATTGGAAAAGCATGTCAAAAAATAAGCGAAAAGTTGTGATGAATAACAGCAATGACTTCCAACTTGAAATTGAAAAAGCATATTAGAAAACAAGTCAATTATTGGGAAATAATTCTCAATTATTGAGAAAACCATGAGTTAGCTCTAATATAATTTTAAAAAAAAGTTTCACAAGGGGTGTCTGGGTGGTTCAGTTTGTTGAGCTCCAACTCTTGATTTCAGCTCAGGTCATGATCTCAGGGTCCTGGAATCGAGCCCTGCATTGTGCACTGTGCTCAGTGGGGAGTCTGCTTGGGGATTCCCTCTCTCCCTCTCCCTCTGCACCCTCCCACCCCACCCCCCGCCCTGCTTGTGCTCTCTCTCTCTCTCAAATAAATAAATAAATAAATAAATCTTCAAAAAAGTTTCACAAGCTTTGTTACTTTATTAATAATGAATAACTTTCAACGTGCCTTCACATTTTGGAGAAACCTCTGTGAGTTTTGATACTGAGATTGTGGATGGCTGTTCTATCCAGACACAAGAGACACAGACTCAAAATCCAAATCTGGCTTTGTTACCTTTTCAGAAATCATTCAATGATTTCCTATCTTATCTATGCTTCTTTTTTTTTTTAAAGATTTTTATTTATTTATTGAGAGAGAGAGAATGGTAGAGAGCATGAGAGAGAGGAAGGTCAGAGGGAGAAGCAGACTCCCTGCTGAGCAGGGAGCCCGATGCGGGACTCCATCCTGGGACTCCAGGATCATGACCTGAGCCGAAGGCAGTCGCTTAACCAACCGAGCCACCCAGGCGCCCTTATCTATGCTTCTTAACATGTCATAAACGTCTTGTCCCCTGTCTCTTTGCCTTCATCTTTTACCTCTCTCCAATACATACTTTTGCTCCAGTAATACTGTAGTAGTAGTAGTAGTCGGCTGCATGTATTATGCTGTTTTGCATCACACTGCTTTTGTTAATGTTCTTCCCCAATCTAAAAAGTCCTCCCAAACCTGTTTAATTTGGTTAATTTTTCCTCATCCTTTGAAATTTGGCTCAGGCATCAACTGCTGCCCAATGCTTTCCTTAATCTTTTGTGGGGAAATTTAATGTCCCTGTGCTTTCACAGAAACCTGATTATACTTTTATCATTGAGCTTTCCATAGTTTATTGACATTATCTGTTTGCATTTCTGTCTTCCTCACTAAAATACAAACTGTGCAAGAATAGGAACCATGTCATACTGAATAGTGATCATTGTATTCCTTGTATTTAGCAAAATGCCTGACATACAATAGGAACTTGAATTGAACTGAACTGTTGTAAACTTGGGGAAATTATTTGAAAGTCCAGATAGCTGGATTGGGGGTAGTGGTGGTGGGAATGCCAAGTTCTGGAATTTAGATTTACATGCAACGGAAAGACACTTTCATTTTGTGACTTTGTCCTAAGCATTTAAAAAGTGCTCTGCTCATATTTAATTTCTTCAACTATCTGAGGGGGCAGGGATTACTGACATTTTATAGATATTATAAATAACTGATGCTCAAAGATGATAAATACCTTTCTCAGTATCACAAAACTGGCAAAAAAATGGAATGGTGCTTTAAGCTAAAATCCATCCATCTTTAAAATTCTTTTACATCATGTTGAACAATATGAGGGAAATAGGGGATGCAATGGTTATAATGATTATTTGATGTAATCACTCACTCACTGATTCCTCACTAGAACATCCAGGTGGTTCTTTAAACTTATACACAATATAAGTGAGCCCTGTTTTTTTCAATTCCATGGCACTTCTTTGGCCTACTAGAGTCATGCATCCATTGAGAGGACCAATATAGCACAGAGCCTATTACATTAGGTGGGATGCCATTCAAAGTGAGGCCGGCAAATACTTCTGCCAAAGGAAATTTCAGTATAAAAGTGCTGTTGAAGGCTATTGAGCTACCCATTTGTAAGAGCTATCCGAAGTCATTTTTCTTTTCATTCTGTATCACCAGAGGTGGCTAATCCTTTAGTTCCCGTATTGTTTTTCTAGGCATTCTTCTTGGAACAGTAAGCTCGCACAGTGGTTGCCTGGAATGTTCTCTGCTGACCTCTGGTGCTGTTCTGCTATGATAGTGTCTTGATGATGTCAAGAGATAAAGTGTGAAACCTGTGAAAATGACCTACTGACGTCTGAGCTAAGTCAAACAGGGTTTGCTTTAAACAGACTTCCCTGCAAACCTGTAAGAAACTTGTATAAACCACAACTATTTTCTTAAATTTGGGTAAGCAACACTGAGTTTAGGTCCTTCTTTGATATATTCCTGTATTTCTCCTTTCATAGCAATTATTGCCCTTTTAATTTTTTTATTAATCTCTTTATTACCTCCTAGATTCTTAACTCTGTAAGTACAAAAATCTCATTTGTATTTCAGCACTTGATTGCCTGCATCTCACATACTTTGTGGTGCAGAGTAAGCAATTAAAAGATAATGAATGTATGAATGACTAAATTATGAAAATTCAATTTTTGATTATATTAATCAATTATTTGTTTATTGAGTTTTCCACTGTGTTACAAAACAAAGCATAATCGCCTATGTCCTTTGGAACAGAGCTTCTCAAACCTTCATGTATATCTGAATCACCTCAGGATCTTGTTAAAATGCAGGGTCAGCTTTAGCAGATCTGAGGAAGGGCCTGGAACATTGCATTTCTAACAAACTCCTGAGTGTTGCCACAGTGCTGGCCCTCAGACGACATTTTGATTAGCAGCTGTTAGACAGAACACTTCAACCATCAACAGGTATCCACATGTTACCACTTCTCCAATTTTATTTATTTGCCAGCTGGTACCTGACCTTCCATCAGAAATTCATTAGCCATTTTTAGATAGATCAATCTCTGTGACTCCTCAGCCTGGAGGATACTACATGGGGACTTTCTCTGAGAAGCAACTCAATTGCAAATGATTGCCTTGTAGTATCTGCCCTTGTGACTTTTGATTTAGGACTCAGATCTGAAATCCCCATTTATTTCTTTTTGTGTCACTTTCTTAATACAAATAGTGCGTCTCTCTTGTCAGCAGATACTCAGATCTGGCTTTTCACCTTATTGTCAGCTGCTTTGCAGGACCTTCCAAAATAAAATTTGTGTACATGCCATGGCCCATGTTTTATGTCAGATCATTCTTACAATATCCTACTACATGTCACAAAAGTCTACTCAGATATTTTAGAGTAATATAAAAACCAACAAACAGGATTAATACATGCAAATTTTATTTTATTTTTGGAAATTCTTCTGCACAATGGGCATAAATAATTGGTGTCATGGGTTACTGTGACAAACAAATGAGATAATACATGTGAAGTGTTTAGCTTAGCTATGTAGTAAGAGCTCAATAAAAGGAGCTATTAGAGTATTTTAATCATGGTTATTGTTTACTTTTATTGTTCCCTGATTTATGTACAGTGCTACACAATATAGGCATTTTATGATTCCAATTGGACAAAAGAACATATTTTTAAAATATTTATTTATTTATTTAAGAGAGAGAGAGAGAGAGAGAGAGAGAGAGAGCAAGTGAGCAAGGGGAGGGGCAGAGGGAACGAATCTCAAGCAGACCCCCCCCCCCCAGAGGGCGGAGCCCGATGCGGGGCTCAGTCCCAGAACCCTGAGATCATGACCTGAGCCGACACAAAGGACGCTCAACTGACTGAGCGACCCAGGCACCCCGAAAAGAGCATTCTTTATATAAGCTAGTTAAAAACTGAGAAGTTCTGTTCCTAGCCTCGACCTGAATCCAGGCTATTTACTGACCACCTTCTATTTTATTTTGAATAGAAAAGGAACAAACTCTCGCATCATTAAATTTCAGCCAAGCTTTGTTTCTTTTTTAACCTTAAAAAGCATTTAAGAGATGACGTTCTTTTTTTTCCACCTAAGTATTTTCTGAGCTTTGTCAACTCTCTTTTTACAACTCCCTGCTGTTGAGACACCTTTTTTTTCTTATGGTTTTCTATTTTTGATGTATGCTTTAATTTTGTAACTTCTACTCCTTTCTTAACTTTGTCTCATTTTTAATATTAGGTTGCAGTTTTCTGCTTTGCAGCCATATTTTACTGTGGTTCTTTCATTGTCTGTTGACACATTAATCAGGACTTTTTCCTTTTGTTCTGAGGATATAATTTCATGCGTTTGGTTAGCAGTCCTTTCCTTTTTTTCATGTTTAACGAGATGGGTTTTCCTATATTCTCAGGAGTAGACTCCTGTGCAGGGATTGGAGTGGGCCAAGGTAGCTTTTTCAATTTTATTGCTTAAGGACTTTCTCTTGTTAACACAAAGCATTCAAAATATGGCTTCTCTGTGTAAACATGTCATCAGACCTGAAATCCACCTTCTTGGCACTCTTAGTGTCCAGTAGCTAAAACTTCAATGTTCCTTACCTGTTCACTTTGGATTTTATTCTCTGCAGATTTTTTTCTTCCCCCTCAGTGTGGGTTTCTGTCTTTTTGGCAGAGAGATTATTCTGGGCATTTCTGAGGTGCTTAAGGGTTTTGGCAGCCATAGCCACCTACCAGTCTTTCTGGAGACCCTGATGGAGTCTACAACAGTCTTTTCTGGTTGTCCTGAGGCGTGTTTGCTAATTATTCCAGTCAGAGTAGAGTTCTAGCTTTTTTGTGGTAATTTTTGGAAATAAATAAAATAAAGTTTGTGGGCCTCTTAAGATCATCAGAATTCTCTATATTTTTCCTCCACTATTTCTGCAAAGCTGCTAAATCTATGCAGATTTGGCTCTTCTTGCTTATACTCTGGGTCATTGTGGAAGATGTTTGTGCTGTCCTAAATAGTCTGTCAATTTTTAAGAGAGAATTGAAGAAGTGATCAATGGAATAAAATCATCTGGGAAGATTTTAAAGATACTGATGCCTACTACTTGCTTCCAAGATTCAATCAGTCTGAAGTGGAACCCAGGCATCAGCACTTTTAAAAAAGCTCCCTAGCAGATTCTGGAATGCACCATGGCAGGGAGCTACTGCTCTAGGTCAATTCCATCTTTAGTTTTCAGTCCCAGTGGTGGGTAGTTTGCCTAGCCAGCCCACAAGGCAGAATGGGACAACTAGAAGTGATTCTTTTAAAAAGATGTAGAATTTCCTTTTCTTATAGAAAAGCAAAAATAAAATCCTTTCTTCCAAAACTTCATTCTGTATTTCCTCTATTTTTTTTGTGTTGCCATTGAAAAATATTTTGAAAACTTAAGAATTTTTATCTTTGTGTAATGTGGATATAGAAGAATTTCTGTTCTAGTCAAAGTTGGTCCAAACTCAACTATTTTTATTAAATGTTTTCTCATGCTTTTAATTGTATTCAAAGAATTTTAGGTTTTTGATTAATTCAATACTGTCCTCAAAAAAGCACAACAAATAGCGTTTTACTATTTTAATTTTAATTTTATTTTTATTATTTTTATTTTTAAAGGTTTTATTTATTTATCTTTATTATTTTTATTTTTTAAAGATTTTATTTATTTATTTATTTGAGAGAGAGAGAGAGAGAGCACAGGAGAGAAAGCACAAGTGGAGGGGAGGGGCAAAGGGAGAGGGAGAAGCAGGCTCTCCACTGAGCAGGGATCCCGACCCAGGGCTTGATCGCAGGACCCTGGGATCATGACCTGAGCTGAAGGCAGATGCTTAACTGATTGAGCCACTCAGGAACCCCCAGTTTTACATATATAACTAAAAATTTCCCCCTCTATTTCAGAATTAAATTTCCTTAAGGTGAGAGATAATATTTATCTTCATATGAACTTTAGCACTTAGAAAATATGTGGCATAAAGTAATGTAGAAATCTGTTGAAGAAGTGAAACTTCATATGAAATGTATGATTAAAATGCCAAATTCACTCAACAGTTTTTTTGTGTGTGTACCAATTGTGTAAATCAATAGCTACTTAGAGTATGTGCTGTTTAAGAGTTGAATTTAATAATTTTGTTAGATTCCAACTATATGCATTTTTAGAGACAACAGAGGGTATGTGATTATATGCAAGTGTTTATAAAATAACTTCAAGAAAAAATAGAGTGTCGAAGGAGAAAATTGAAAAAAATTAAGAGAACAATGTTTAAAATTAAAGGATGGATTTTGGGTCGGCTCTTTAGTAGAGGTTGACTTAATGTCCATTTCTCTGTGCACTGATTATGTGGACGTAAATCTTTGATTTTATTTTCTCATAAACGGTTATTCCTTTGTCTTATTATATATATGATGTATGTATATATATATTCACAAAATACGTATTTCTATAAGATGAATTGTTTGTACAAGAAGCATTACTGTGTTCTATTCATACATTCAAGTTTTTTTCTCCAAACTACTGCAGTGTAGAAACCATGTGTTCTTATATGTAGTCAAATGTCTTCCCTTGTCCTTAGAGTGAGGCAAAATGAAGTCAAGACTAACTAAACTGATCAATCCAGCCAGGGGAAAATAAATTTTGAATTCTAAGACGAGTTTTGTTTGCTCTGAAATATGATGCAACATCCTAGTTTGACAGAGGGCTTTATTAATCTATTTTACGCCTCGTATAAGGAGAAATTCAAACTTGCTAAAAATTTCTTTTACAATATGAGATAGATTAGCTTGGAGTGGTGGGGGAGACATGGGTATTGTGTGGATTACACAGGTATGAGAACGCATTATTTATATTAGCGTTCCATTATTTTTGCAAATCATGAGTTTAAATATCAGTTTATCAATGTGTGTTGGTTCTTAATGCACATTTTAAAAAAATAAGTGGCAGAGTCTGTTTTATACTCTTCAGATTCCCTAAAGGAGGCACTCTGCGTAAATTAGATTATGGTCCAGTACAAATAGAAAATGTGGCACAGGTGTGGAGTGGCTCGCTACTTTCAATGGTAGCCCTCTGTTATGTTAATAAAATGTAAAACTGTGACTCGTCTCCCTCCTTTATTACAAAAGGCATAGCCGTGAGCTTCCCCGGACAGTGCTTGTTTAAGTAAATGTCAGGAGTGATCTTGATTCAAAATTTAGCATAAAACACTGTATTAGAATTGATTACCCCAGAGGCTATAAATACAAAATATCTAACAAAGGCCCTGACAAACAAGAAATTTATCAGAAAACAAGCCAATTGTAGATCACAAGTACAAATCGGCAGCACGGCTTTGTTGAGCTGTCTTTCTGTGTTGAATAGGGATAAGATTGATTGGTGCAACCTTTGGCAAGCTCCCTTAGGCAACAATAAAAACACAAAAAGTAGTGGTGGGAAGGGAGATAATATAAACTTATAGTTAAGGAATTTTGCAAAAAAATGGGGGAAAAAAATCAGTGAGAAAACTATTGATAGGGAACTAGCAGATGGCATGCCAAAGAACTCTTGTCATTTATCACATTGACTGTGACTATCTTTTTGCCTTGCTTACCATAATTAGAAACGGAAAGTAATTTTTTTTTTCCTTCTGGAAGAAAGTTCTTATTTTTCTAATATAAAATGTTAAAATGACTAGGTTATAGATACTTCATTAACATCCCAAATATTTTACTCCTAGTTCTTTTATGTGAGAATCTTCAATGTGGTTACATTAGTAGACTAATCACATGATTAGAGTAAAGAAACTTTTAAATCAATTCAAATAAAGCAGAATGGTACATTGTGGTTTTCTGATTGATGGGTAATAGCAAAAGCTTGAGAAACAGGAGACAACTAGAAAATACTTTTTAAAATGTTGCTTTTTTAGGACTTTAATCATTCAGAACATATACTTTATTTTTTATTCAAAATATAAAAATGAATCAAACAGAATTTGTATGTGTCTAGAGGTCTTTGATTAATTGGATTTTCCCCTCTGGAGGAAGAATAATCTATGCCTTCTAAAATTGTAATTCCATGAAGCAAGATGATCATCAAGGTACATGAATTAAATCAATATTTTAATTTTCAAATACATTGTCAATGTCTAGGAAATATATGTTTAGTAGAATTATTTTTAAGACATATTTGTAAAGCAGTCTTGAAGATATATATCAGTGTTGTCATAAATTGTTGCATGGAAAATTGATGATTTAAAGTTGCCCGGTCATTTCTTTCCACTAAATATAGTAGAAAAATATATCAATTTTCCAAATATCTTTACTTATGTTACTTAATGAAAACGATGGTATGACCTTGTGCATGTTACTTAGCTGTGTAGCCTCCAGGTTCTCATCTGAAAAATGGGACCCATTAATAATGCCAGTCTTATGAAGATTAAATGCATGTAACGTATTTAGTTAGTGCCTGGCATATAGTAACACAGTAATCTGTAGTTCTTACTATTTTAGTTTTATTTCTTTGAATCTTAAGATCTAGCAACACTACTTGGAAGAGAAACCTTGATTATTTAAAAAATAATGTAGAAAGAACACAGATTTGATCTAGTTATTTTTCTGTAAAAAGCTTTTAATTTTTCCCAGGCTCTTATTAAATAATGTCCCAGTGAGAAACCTGCCATTCCAGGCACTGCACAGTGATCCCAGCCTACCTCTCCAGACCTCTCCTCCATGACACACTTCTCTCCTACTACACACTTGGCACCCTGTGCAATTCTATCTTCTGGTCAGAATAACTCACTTTTGGTAAACACATACTGTCTTTTTCCAGCACCATTGTCTTGCTCTTGTTGTGTTCATTGCTGAGAATATCCATTTCCAGGTTTTTACAAGTTTAAATCCTTACTAATTTTTAAACTCCTGTCCAAATCCAATTTTTAAATTTTCCTTGATACTTCTTCCACTTCTCTAGCCGCCATGGTGGGGGAAAAAAAACCCTCCTTCTTTTGATCTAGAAAATTCCACCTGTTTCTCTTATTTATGTGCCCTGTCTTCTTTTTTCCATTTACCTGAAAAGCACTGCATGTCTTATCCATCCCTATACTCCCTACGTAGCACAGGACCTTGCATAGAGGAGATGCTCTATGCACACTTACTGATGGAATGGATATTGCATCATGATGTGTTTAAAATCAGTAGCTATGTGCTATCACTGATTATAACTACTTAGAGTATGTTAAAGAAGGTCTTAAGAGTGAAGAAAATTTTTATTTTAATAGTTACCATTGTAAATTTTCTAAGAATTCTAAATCTTTTCAGTGTAACCTAGCCTTAATTTGGAAATAGAGACCTGGGTATTATTTTTGTAGATAGACCTAGAAGTTGAATATTTATCTGCACTGATTGTAGAGAGCTAATCCTGGTCATTCAGATTTCAAACTTCTTCTTTTCCTTTTTGCCAAAAGTATTTGCTTGCCTGGATTATGTAGATAATTGAATTCTTCATTTTTCACGGTTTATTTCAATTACTGATCCTACTCAGTTTTCTGATCCTCTTTCTTTGGTAGAAAACAAACTCTCTCATCTGGGCTGCCTGGGTGGCTCAGTTGGTTAAACTTCTGACTCTTGGTTTCGGCTCAGGGCGTGGTCTCAAAGTCGTGAGATCGAGACATCCAGTCCCACATCAAGCCTGGCGTTGGACTCCATGCTCAGGTGGGATTCTGCTTGAGATTTGCTTTCTCTCCCTCTCCTCCTGCCCCATCCCTGCTCTCTCTCTCAAATAAATAAATAAATAAATTTTAAACAAACAAACAAAACAGCAACACATTCTCTTACCCAAAAATCCCATTTTAGTGTCAGTTATCATATTGTAATGTGGCCTGAAAATAACCCTATTCCTGTACAGTGAACTGATGACCCTATTGCAGATAGAGAGAAACCACATAGCAACTCTCCTAGTGATCAGTCTGGCCACCATGCTTACAGAGTTTCCAAGAGCCTGGTCACATGTGATTCAGGATAATAATGAAAATGATGATAAAAGTATCTCACACATGTTCTTTAAAAAAAAACACTTTTATATTTGGTACGGTATGGACAAAAGAATGTATTGAATTTTCCCTCCCTCTTGTAGCTTTTGATTAAGCCATGAGCATTTTTCATTACCTGGGAATACAAAATACACACAGAAGTGTGGAAATGGGTCAGCTCCCTGAGTATGTCTGCTTAGCAGTGTGCTAAATCATGTCAATCATGAGTATACTCATTTATTTGTTGAGAACTTACTTTGTGCCACAGACTATTTTAAATGCAAAGATTTTTTTAAATAAAAAATTTCTAGTCAGTGAGATTCATTAGTGTTTATTTATTTTATTTTTAATGTTAAATTACTTTTTTCCACTTTTTTCTATCCAGGTTTGTTGTTTAAGGGGTACAATATTATGATTTGATATATGTATATATTAAAAATGATTACCACAATAAGGTTAGTTAATACATCCATGAACTCACATCATTGTTTTTTTTCCCCCAAGAATCTTACATTGTCTTTTTCAATGTTTCTGCTGCTGTGCTGTTACAATTGAAATAATTTAGTAAGGAAATGGGAATTTAATTGTAAAAAAAAAATTACTCAAAGGGAATCAAAAGAAAAAAATCCCAAGAAAATTGAATTGAATGAAAACTGTTAAAAGAGAAGAGTATTCATGTTAATTGGCTTAAATTATATTAGGTCGCCATTACTAGTAATTAACAGATAGTTATTGAACATCTCCCTTGTACAAAGAACTATAACACGTTGAAATCCTATGGAGAAATAAGGTGAAAAAGAATTATACTTGGAAAAGAATTATAATTGGCTATGGACATAGGCAACTAATTTGGGTTATATTTGGAATAACGAAAGGAAAGCAAGAGAATAAGCATTCATTGGAGGGACAGAAAAGCAGAGGGATGGGTTGTTCAGGGAGATGTCTTGTACATGGAAACAGAGGAGAGGGAGAGAGAGACAGCACAGAGAAAGCATTACTAAGATGAAGTTATTAAGGATTCTAGAAAGATAAAAAATAAATCAAATTAAAATAGCTTCTGAAAGCTGAGGGAGAGAATAGGCTGTTCAGGGGGTGGTGTATTTGTTTTTTGTGAGAAATCCATGGATTAAATCTTTTTGGAAAAATAAATACATAAAAGAGGTACTGAAGCTGTCTGCTTAGTATTTGGAAGTCAGAACTCAAAACCTCTGTGTCAGAAAGGAAGTCCCAAGCAGCACATCCTCGTTCTTGGTTGTCGTTAAGAGAACTGGGTAAACCATGTCATTTGTTCACTCGGGACATAAGTTGGTTACAGGATTGCCTGAAATTCTAATTGAGGATACCTTTAGGACTTGAGAGAATGAGGGGCAAGAAAGGTTATGTGAAGGGTATGTCTTTTAAAAGTGGTCCAGAAATCTTACCTGATTCTATCTAAATAACTTTAGTTGTGTAAATTCTTAAAGGAATCTGTTCATTTTGGGGCTGTTAATGCAGAAGTTTACATAAAACAAAATTTCATTAGAACATTTTCTGAAAGCTAAATCAACATTGTTTACAGTGGATTTGCTCTATGATGTGTTCAAACACAAGGCTTCTGCCAAGTGTTTTTGCTACCATATGTACCCCTATTAATTAACTCCTTGTAAATGTCTTTGGTATTCCCTTGGGTTTGCTGAAGTTTGCTATTGAAGCATCACTTTTGCCACAGATCCTATTTCTTTCAGTTTTAAATATGGAGATGAAGTTTTTAGATGCCCCAATAAATAGCACTTCTCTCCCATCCAAGTTTGTAACCATTTGAGAAATAGAGATGGAAATTAGACAAATAGGGATCCATGTGTCAACATAAATACTGATGAAACTGATACTGAAGGGCATAGCTTATTGTGAGAGCCAAATGGGGCTTGCTTCCTAAATTAGAAAAACATTCCCATTCACAGATAATGCAGACCTCTTCTTCAGTGAGCATAGAGGAGAATAAAACACACATTCTGCAGTCAGACCTCAAGAGAGAGAGGAAGGCTATGGGCTAAGCTCATTCAGCCACTTCTTCCAAACTCATTAATCATTAAGTCAGTCACCAATGGAGAGAGTATGAGGCCAAGAGTGTTACTCTAATAGCATCTTTTCCTTTTGGAAATGGGAAGTTTGGGGAATATGCATCTACCCTGACATTAGGGATCTATATTGTTGTGTTTAATATTTTTAAAAAAATTGTTATAACAGAAGTGACTGGGCGACTTCCCTTTTTAAAACCGTCTACCCCTTCTGTTTTGTGGAAAGCCATTGAGAATATCCACAAAGCAATACAAAGACATTGTCAAATATAACAGATTGCTTTGTTGTTACCAGCATTTCAACTAAAGCTTTCAATTTGCCTCATTGACCAGTTTTGTCTACTAAATATACATTTGTCATAAGTCTAGGGATGGTGACCTTTTCCATATTATCTCATTCTTTTATTGTTGGGATAAAGTTCCTAGCTGATAACTTATGGTCTTTTTTTTAAATTTTATTTTAAAGATGTATTTATTCCACAGAGAGAGAGAGAGAGAGATGGAGAAAACACACCAGTGGGGGGGAGGGGCAGAGAGAGAGAGAGAGAGAGTCCAAAGCAGACTCCATGCTGAGCACAGAGCCTGACTATGTGGGGCTCAATCCCATGACCCTGAGATCACTACCTGAACTGAAACCAAGAGTCGGATGCACTTAACCTATTGTGCCACCCAGGCCCTTTGATAACTTATGTTCTAAAATCAACCCAAGTTTACTTGCTTAGCTGATATTATGAACAGAATTTTTCCTTATGAGGCATGAAAACATGATATGTGTTTTCTATATTATCAGATTGTTCAAAGGTATTTGCGTAAGTAAGTACAAATGTTCCTTTAAAAGTACATCTGTGAAGGCACTATAATTATGATTATTATTGACATACATCCATTTTGTGTTTCCCCTGGAATAAACTCTATTATCTGCAGGGGCATCTTCCAAGGGAGTCACATGTTCAGCACCTGCCTATTGGACACACAGTGCTTGATTTGAGTACTTTAAGGCAGCCATGGCATAGGTATTGTTGCCTTAAGCTTGAGTTCAAACTCAGCTTTGTAACTTTATTTTTCATGCTTTCCTTGGAGAAGTTGCCTAATTTCTCTTTGCTTTAGTTTCTTTATCTGCAAAATGGAAATACTAATAGTATTACATTTTAAGATAATATCAATTAACAGTACATATGCTTTTAATACAAATACACTTTTTTTTAAAGATTTTATTTATTTGACAGAGAGAGACACAGTGAGAGAGGGAACACAAGCAGGGGGAGCAGCAGAGGCGGAGGGAGAAGCAGGCTTTCTGCTGAGCAAGGAGCCAGATGTGGGACTCGATCCCAGGACCCCGGGATCATGACCTGAGCTGAAGGCAGACACTTAACCATCTAAGCCACCCAGGTGTCCCTACAAATACACTTATTAAGTACTAAAAATTTTAGCAACTATTATTGTAATCCTTATGAATGCCTGAGAGTGGTAATTTCTAAATCACTTTTACTTTTCTGTGGATATCTTGGTCTTCACCTGACAAAACAGATATAGATGAAGGCATGTCAGCTGGCTTGGGCCCTTAGCTCTGCCTCCTTACTTTCAGTGGCTTCTTCTCATCCTCTATCCATGTAATTAAGGTGCTCCTGTCTCTTTGTAAAATAAAAAAGAAAACTTTTCTTTGATTCTTCCTTCCCTCTAAGTATGAATCTTTTTTTTTTTTACTTCTACTTTAGAACTGGGACATTCACTTCTCTTTTTCTTTTATAAATCATTCCTCAGTTTCTAATTTAACTTTATCTTCACAAATACTTATAGAGCATATGCTTGGTACTATGGGTGGTTATTGGGATACCATGGTGAGTAAGATACATGAAGACTTTCCCTGCATGGAAATTCTGCCTCTACTGTTGTGCTGAAACTTCTCTCTATAAAGGGGGCAACCGCTCCTACTTGAAGAATTTGATGGCCAATTCTCCCTCTGTGTATTATGTAACAACAGCTCCAGGGCATTTGAGATGGACGGCATTCTTGAAACTGTGCTCTCACTTGATGTTCATGCCACAACTCTCTCTGGGTCTTTCCCTACCATTCAGGACCTTCAAATTAGTTTCCTTAAGTTCCTTTTTTTTTTTTTTTTTTAAGATTTATTTATTTATTTGAGAGAGAGAGAGAGAGAGAGAAAGAGAGAGAGCACGCTGGGTGGGGGGAGGCACAGAGGGAGAGGGAGAGAGAAACTCAAGCAGACTCTGCACTGAGCACAGAGCCTAATGTGGGGCTCGATCCCGGACCCATGAGATCATGACTCCAGCCAAAACCAAGAGTTGGTCACTCAACTGCCTACTCCACCCAGGCTCCCCAAGTTCCTCTTTTTTGATTATACTTTAATACTTTTTCAGTTATACCCCAGAGTTTTGTCTTCTATCCTCTTCTCTTGGAATCTCCAGAGTGGTATTTTCAGTTGTGTGTAAGATTCTGATCTGTTAAATTCCAAACCTCAGAGTCATCATATTCAAACATGTTCAGCATCTCCCTTTCTGGCTCTCAATTTTGCTCCTATCTACTATTTGCTGTTTCACTTAAAAGCATCACCACTGATCCTTCCATTCCCCAGACTAGTAACTGGGAATCCTCAGTGTCTCTTTCTCACAAACCAGGCACGATTGATCTAGTCCCACTGCCTTTGCCTTCTTCATATCTCCTTAAACTCCACTCTCTGCCCTATTTGTCTACCTCCGACTAGACTTCCATTTCTCTAAACCATTCAGCTATGCCAAGTCTACCTAATTGGCAAATCTAGTTAAATAAAAATGGAATCTAAACCTTTCAGAATCTGGCCTCAGTTTTGTTGTAGAGTGATAGTATCTACTGCTTTTCTCTCATTCCAGGTGACATGGACTGAATTGGCCTCTCTCCCACCCCAAATTCATTATGTTGAAGCCCTAACCCCCAATGTGATTGTATTTGGAGGTAGGGCCTCTAGGAGGTAGTTAAAGTTAAATAAGGTCATGAGGGCCCTGATCCCAAAGGATTGGTGGCCAAGTAAGAGGAAAAGAGAGAAATCTCTTTCCCTCTCTGCCATGTGAGGGCACAATTAGAAGGCATCCAATATAAACCAGGAAGAGAGCTCTCACCAGGAACCAAATTGGCTAGCTCCCAATCTGGCTTTTAGCTTCTAGAACTCTGAAAAAATAAGTTTCTATAATTTAATCCACTCAGTATATGATATGCTGTTATGGCAGCTGCAACAGACCAATATACCAGTTAAGCTCAAATTTTTATTTCTGGACTATTATTTTTGGACAATACCATGTCTTTGTACCTTCTTTTCCCTCTGTCCAGAATTTTCTTCTCTGCTTTCATACGTAGAAAATTTTCCTCATCTTCTAAGAGCAAGTTCAGTTATTTTCTCTTTTGTTTTTCCTAAATGTCCTCATACTCAGCAAAGTGGTACTAGTAACATTTACTTTCAGAAACGATACACTTGTATTAAAGCAATCATAACATTTGAACTTTTATATTTCTCTGCCTTAGAGTAACCTTCTTAAACCAAGAAAAACGCTATTTTATTCTTCTCCATATTTCCATGGCTAAGCACACTGTTTTGATAATGAGTAAATACTGTTGAATGAACTAAGCATTGATGAATGAATGAGAAATCGAGAGGTCGAATGAATTTTCCTAAACCACTGGTACTAAATTAGGTGATGAGCTAGCATTCCCTGGAGTATATCTTCAGTAATTATTTATTATATAGCTATTACCTTGGATCATTAACTTTATTGTGGGGTGGGAAGGGGACTGGTGAGTCGGAAAAAAGGAAAAAAAATGTGCTCCATAAGTAATTAGTTTTTGTTTTGTTTAATTTTTGTTTCTTTAACATGTTTAGATTATCAAGGGAACAAAAGTATAACCATCCATTAGGTCCTAAGTATAAGACCTTCCAATGTGCCACATTTCTACAGACTTCAGAGAATAACAATAAGTTTATATAACAAAAGTTGAAAATTTTCTTCTTTGGTAGCCAAGATCTTCAATTTATGCCATGGAAAGGACTAATAATAAATCATCATCATAGTTATAGCTATAATAACAGAAATTTAGAGTTTTAAAAGAATATTTGCAATGGCAGCAATAACCATCAAAATGATTTTGGCTAAAGACAACATATAATCTTAATATTAACAGCCTTAGAATAATGCAGTCAATATAATTTCATGTTTTTAATGGGCTACAAGGAAATAATAATAATATATCTATATATTGGTTCCGAATTTTAACCTGATGTAAATTGCACGCTCATTTTGTAACATAATGTTATAAATAGTAACTTCACTGTCTCTCCCTGTCTCAGTTCTAATGAAATTTGTGGCCCTAATAACAATAACTATAAAGTTAAAGTTTTATTGTTAGTATTTGCATCAATTTGTCAGATTTTATAAATTTGTGAAATACAAATTTTAGAATTTAACATATAGAATTTGAGGAAGCCTTAGCAATTATTTAGTCCAACCAACCTATTATATAGATGAAGAAACTATCCTTAGTAATAAGAATTTATACACCTGAGAACACACAGGGAGTTCATGGCCCGGAACAAACTCTCCCTCAGCCTTTCAATACTATTGTGTAGGAGGGCACTGCCGATACTCAATTATAATCATTTTTCAAGGTGAATGAGAATCCAAGTGTGGTAGTGGGAAGAATGCAGGGTGCGAGTTCAGCAATCCTGGATTTGAGAGTGGCCTGCATGCCTTCCTTGCTGTCTCAGAGGCTTGAGCAAGTGACTTATTGTATCCTCTGCATCATCACTTGTGAAGTAGTAACAGTAATCCCGTCTAACTGTCATGTTCTGCAGTCAAGGAGGGTATGGTTCGTGCACCATTGCATTGACAGAGCCTGACACAGTGCTTGCCACATAGGGCATGCTCAGAAACTCTTTATGGAGTGAGTGAATAAAGAATGAAGAACTGTGTGAATTAAGAGAAGAGTATGGAGGCAGAGTGGTCGGTGCAGTAGTTCTGTGAGCTGGAAGGATGTTGGTCTGAATCATTATATAACGAATCTCTTATATTGGTCATTTGTACTACTTATGGTAATTAACCCGTCCAACTAATTTATTAGAGCTATATATTTGCCCAGTTGCTGTAGGAAGTATCTTCAATCTTTCTTACCACTCTTCTTTAAACTCACTCTCTCAAGTATGGTATATTTTCCTACTTCTGGATTCACTCCTAGACTGTTTTCTTAGTGTTTCCTATCACTTTCTACTGATGGCTGCAGAAAGTCCTGCCACTCTATTACCCCATCTCCAATCTTCATCAAATTTAAAGCACCTCTGTTCCCCAGATTAGGTTTACCTCAGACGGGGCAACCTGTAATGAGAAAGGATGGTGTGGCTAACTTCTCTACTTTTTCTCCACCTACTTCCCACTCTGCAATTTCACCCCACCCCTACCCTGGAGTCAGGAACTTAGGGGAGGAAGGAGAGTTAAGAGGGCAGAAAGGGTTTCATTCAACGTGTACAGTTGTCATCTAACATTGTTACTTGCTGTGCATGGCTGTTGGAAAGCTTAGTTTTTCTTTTGTAGGATCCTTTTGTGGATTATTAGAAAATTCCACACTGCTAGAGTTCTCCCGACTCAATTTTTTCGGTGCTTATAACTCCCTACTTTCCTCCCTCCCCTGCTCCTTGGGGACTTTTGCCCATCTAAATAGTCCTCTTGAGAGGGGTCTTTATGAAGACAAACCAAAATCAGCTCACTTCCATAGGGCCTGCATCTGTACCATAGTGTCTTATTTCGCTAGGGCTGCCATTACCGAGCACCACACACTGGGTGGTTGAATAACAGGTTTATTTTTCTCACAGTTATGGAGGCTGGAAGACAGGGATCAGGGCATTGGCAAGGTTGCTTTCTTCTAGGGCTTCTGTCCTTGGTTGGTAGATGACTACCTTCTTCTTGTGTCTTCACATGATTTTCCCTCTGTGTGTGTTTATGTCTAAATTTCCTTTTATTATAAAAACACCAGTCATATCTTATTAGAATTTACTCTAATTTTAAAGACCCGACTTTCTAGTCCAGTAACATTCTGAAGTACTGGGGGTTAAAACTTCAACATATGAATTGTGAAGTGACACAGTTTATTCCAGATTACCTATAAATACACATATTCAGGACCGCTTCACCAGATTTTGCAAGCTCAGGCAGTCACTAGCAAAGCTTTCTCTTGTGGAGTTTGGCCACAATCAGTCCCTTCCACTTAAACTTCTCATGTGTACGTTGCACACCAGTCCCTATGTCCTTCAAATTCCAGAGAACACACGTCAAGTTTTGCCAGTAGTTCCCTTGTTTTGAAGGGTGTGCTGAGAGTTTCTTCCCCTCACTAACTGGAAACTCCCTCTTCAGTGAAATTCTCCTTACAGGCATCTTCCATCTCTTCTTTTCAGTGTCTGAGGGGAAGGTGGTGAGTGGCTAATGATGGCAGGACCATGCAGGTATGAGTGGCCCAGTGCCTTGACTCTTATCATATTGTTCTTGGTTTTGGGGGCATCTATGGCAACTCGTACACTATTAGAAACAATACTTTAGTGAGTACACTTATACTAACATCATTGTACATATTCATATTTATTTATTTACTAGATACATTTTCCAGAAGTCATTGTTTATGGTGTCTTTTGATAATTGGAACATTTTATTATGTTATATTTTATTTTTTAAAAGATTTTTTTATTTATTTTTATTTATTTGACACACAGAGAGAGATAGTGAGAGAGAGAGCAAAAGCAGGGGGAGCGGAATGGCAGGCAGAGGGAGAGGGAGAAGCAGGCTCTCTGCCGAGCAAGGAGCCCGATGTGGGGCTGGATCCCAGGACCCTGGGATCATGACCTGGGCTGAAGGCAGACGCTTAACCCACTGAACCACCCAGGCGCCCCGGAACATTTTATTTTTAATGCAGATAAAATTCTTAGTTGTTTTCACTACATTTTGTGCTTTGTTGTCTTATTTTAGAAAATCTTCCCTGATCAGAAACCATAAATATATTTGTGTGTATCTTCATCTAGGTGCATTAAAATTTCTGCTTTTAAGATTTTGAAGTACCTAGAATTTATTATTTCTGTATTTATAGTATGAGGTGGACATCGGATTTTTTCATACGGTCGCATAACCACTGTCTCAACAACATTATTGAACCGTCCATTCTTCCTTTGCTGACTTTCAATGCCATCTCTATCATATATGAAGTGTCCATACATGCATAGGACTGTTTTTGAGCTCTATATTCTGTTCTATTGATTCTTTTTTTTTTTGGTTCCTCACCTTAGCATCACTGCCAGCTGTCATAATTACCATGGTTTTATATTTAGTCTTGACATCTGCTAAAACAGATTTATCAAAACTTCTTCTCAATTAAATTGTCTTAGATGTTCTTGACCCCTATCTATTTGATATGAATTTTAGGATCAGCTTCTCAGATTCCACAAAAAGTTCTATGACCCTTCAGCTCACTCCTTGCCATTAGCGCCATCTGCTCACTGGGAAACCGTCAATCACGGGGGAAACAGGATATGTAGGGAAGCTGATGGAGCAGTGGCCATGTCCACTTCAATCTCTGCAAGGATCAAGGAGGCTGCTAAACAACATTCTATACTGTACGCTGATATGGATGATGAAGATTGGCCTGAACTACTACTCGCTGGTCTTGGTAGTATAACCTCGATTATATACTAAGGTAACAATGTACTAACTTTTCTGCTGTTCCCTTATTGTCTCTTACCAGTTTGAGGGCAGTCTGGACACATGGTAAAATTGTATAAAAATAACCCTGATTTAATCCAGGAATTACTCTGTATGCTAGAATTTTATTGTAAAAAAGCAGCTGCTGAGTCTGGACAATTATATCTTTAAATATGAATAGGCCAAAAAATAGATGACTAACTAAAAAAAAAAAAAAAAACGTTTTGGGGCGCCTGGGTGGTTCAGCCGGTTAAGCATCTGCTTTAGGCTCAGGTTGTGATCTCGGGTTCCTGGAGTCAAGCTGCATGTTGAGCTCACTGCTCAGCAGAGAGTCTGCTTGTCCCTCCCCCTCTGCCCCTCCCCACCATGTGTGTGCACACTCTCTCTCAAATAAATAAACAAAATCTTGAAAAAAAAGTTCTATGAGATTTTGTTTGGTAGTGCATGAAATTTATAGATAAGTTAAGGATGATTGATATTTTTATGCAGTTTCATCTGTAGGAATATATTTTTTCCATTTAAACATCCTTTTTTTGTGACCGTCAGTAATATTTTAAAAATGTTTTATAAAGCTCCTAAAGGTGTCCTGTCTGTTTTTTTCCCCCTAGGTACCTTATAGGTCGCAAGCTGACAAAATAGCAATGTTTATATGAGAAAAAACTAATACTGGGACACAGATTTCCTGATCCCTTTCTAGAATGCACAATACTCTTTACCATATTTTAAGCCTTCAGGAAGGTATCCTTATATTTAAGTACTAAGAAGTAGGTAAGATGAGGCAGAGGATATTTTAGTTCAGGTAGCATAGAATTGAAGTCATCAATGATATCAGAAAAATAAAAGTGCTTTGCTTTGGACTATGTGTGCACAGGCCTCTCAAAGACAAATGGCAAAACCTTGTTAAACATTGTTCACTTTGTGACTTTGCTATGTGGCTTAACTTGGTAGTGATGTCTGCTCAGAAATTAAAAGAAAAGTAAAGAAAGGCAGTTTATGAACTGCCAGTATCACTATTAAGCTAATCTATAGTTCTGAGAGGTATTTCACTACGTAATGTGACAAAGACCTCACCTCAGAAAGAGAATAAACTTTTGTATTATGGACTCAGTGGCTCATTCAATAAACATTAATTCAGGGCTGTAATCCAGGCACTGTACCAGGTGCTGAGGGTGCAAAGATGAGTATGACACAGTGTCCATCCACAAAGCCTGACAGGGAGATAAAACATGTAAGTATGCAGTAACGAGTTATTGGAGCAGTGAGAGCCATATGTGCGGGGCACAGTGGGCATTACCAGAAATGGATGATCACTTCTCCTCTGGATTACCTGAGCAGTTGTGAGTAAATTTAGTTCCCAGATAGATGGCTGTGGGTGAAATGGAACAGGGAGGGAAGAATTCTATAGGCAAAGGATGTGATCTAAACTTGGAAGCGTGAAGTGTTCTGGTATGTTCAAGAAACTGGTAGTTTTTAAAATACAGAATATAAGATGAGAGAGCTTTAGGGAGAATAAAACTAAAAAGACCAATCAGACCATAGGTGCTTTGTACTCTATTGTATTCTGTACTGGGTGGGGCTACTGTAGGCAGTAGAGAAAAACTGAAGCAGAGAACAAGGGTCAGACAAAACTCACTCTGACTAAAATTGGGACACCAACGTCAGGGAGAGTGGAAATTGGGAGGCATGGAGACCAGACAATTGCAGTACTGCAAGCAAAAGGTATGTGGGACTAAAATAAAGCAAAGCAGCCGAAATAGAGAAAAATGGATGGATTGGAGTATCATTAGGGTGGCAGAATCAATAGGACTTAGGGATAGTTTATATGTGGGTATTAGGGATTTAGGGGCTCAGGAGCAGCTATAAATACGAGAAAATTCCTATCTGGTTTGGGAAATTGGGTGAGTTGTAGTTGTTATAGCTCTAGTCATACAATATTATTGCTCATCCACCTGGGTAGATTTGCTTTTATGTGATAAATATAGGTTCCATTACTTATCAAATAAAATGTAAATTGAATGTAGGTCTTGTCTTGAGATGTTTGTTGTAATATATTATGAGAAATTAAATTTTAGAATTTCCACTTGAAAAAGGTTTCTGAGAGCACCTGTGAGTAACAATGAAGGACTGTAGCAATTAGTTTGTAACTGTTATGATCTAAAGCATAGATCAATATCAATAGCTTGTTGTCATATCTCAACAGACTGCCTCTTTTTAAACATTTGTATTTAACTTTGTCATCTAGATATAGACTACTCATCTTGGGTTCTGGGGATTTTCGGGTCTGGATGAACAACTGAACTGATTCAGAATTGCCTGGAGCAAGATGTAGTCATTTTTATGTTTTATTTTCTATCAAAAAATTCAGTAGGCACCAAAAGAAGAATTTTATGGTTACTTGTCAAGCTGAGAAAAATTAACACCTTAGAGTTTCAAGTCAACTGTTTTTTTTTTTTTTTTTTTAAGATTTAGTTATTTATTTGGGGGGGCAGAGAGAGAGAGAGAGAAAGAGAGAGACTGTGAGCAGAGGGGGAGGGGCAGAAGGAGAGGGAGAGACAGAATCTCAAATAGACTCCTTGCTAAGCACAGAGCCCGACTCAGGGCTCAATCTCAGGATCCTGAGATCATGACCTGAGCTGAAACCAAGAGTCGGACACTTAACTGACTGAGACACCCAGGCGCCCCTCAAGTCAACTGGATTCTTATGCAGAATTTCTTGCATGCACAGCCAATAAAAAATATAGAATTTAAAAAAATATATAGAATTTTTATAGAAAAATTATATATTATATAGAATTAATGAAGGTGATTCAAACAGTAATCTGTTATGAGGAAAAAAATCTCAAAAATGAAAGTGTAAAAAACTTTTGACATTCATATTAATATGTCATTAGGTATTTGGAAATAATTCCATATGGGTTCAATTAGGGAAATAACTTTGAAAAATTAAAAGTTAGAGTGTGTCTTTATGTTGAAACATTGATTTAATTATCTATTTTTGCTTCCAAATATATATGAGTATCATTTTCATTACCTAGAAAGAGTTTACTCTAAATGGTACAATGACTAGTATTTCTCTATTTAACTACTAATTACTTTGGTTAATCTGCTGTGGTAGAGCTGGGAAATATATTTTGAATTTCTTATTTTATATGTTTTTTTAAGACTTTATTTATTTATTTGTCAGAGAGAGAGAGAGAGAGAGAGAGAGCACAAGCAGGGGGAATGGCAGGCAGAGGGAGAAGCAGTTTACCTGCTTAGCAAGGAGCCTGATGTGGGACTCAATCCCAGGACCCTGGGCTCATGACCTGAGCCGAAGGAAGATGCTTAACCGACTGAGCCAAGGCATCCCATATTTTATATGTATTTTTATCAATGATATAGTAAGATTATTTAGTTTGCTTTGTTTCTTTTCTTTTTTTCTAGTTTTCTTTTCTTATGGTCTGATTAATGAGAAGATTTTAGTGTTTCATTATCTTTCAAAACTACATGTGCTATTAAATTTGGGAAGTTTTGAAGGCATTATATTTTTCTTATAATAAGTCTAAACCATAATAATCACTCATGTAGTAAAAGTGGTAGATTTTGATTTGTTAATTTTTTAGTATTCAACATTTATAGCTTTGGAGGAAGAAAGATCAATGACATTTCTTATTTTGATGGAATAGATTATAATTGTTACCAGTGTTACTTAACTTCTTGGCTCATTGCTATGTTTTCATTGTTGTTCAGTTTTAAATTAGTCATGCAATTGAAATACGATTTGTAAGGATAATAACTGAACATATTGAAACTTGTGAATAATTTACTTAAAAAGTTAGAGTGGGTTAAATAAAGGTTTTTTTGTTTGTAACCTCAACAGGATGTATGAGTTATAAATAATATTTTCAGAATTATAAATTGCAAAACGGCTATGGTTGTGTACTGGAGAACAAAAAGGTTAAGGAAGCTGAGCTTTTGGAAGTTATTTCCGTGTTGTATAAAATATGCCATATTTTTACAAAATCTGTTATTTGCACTTCCTCACATTTCATTTGTTATTAGAAAATTTATTAGTATCATCTAGTTAAAAGGAATAGGAGTCATCAAAATTTGCATCTTGTCACAAGACATTTTGATTAGATTGATGAAATAAAACAACAATGAAAGGGTAGGACTTTTGAGATAGCTAAGGAAATCTAGTGTTCCTCTAACACATGGGCTTTAAAGATCTACATATAGGGTGGATTGATCTTTCACATTCCTTTAAAATTCACAGCGTGCTTTTAGCAATGAGTTTAAAAATATTTTCTTCTTTATAGCAAACTTCTGCATTTTTATTGCTTCTGCTTTACACTCTCCTTCTCCACTCTTTGCTAAATGCTTTGTACCAGAAAGAAACCCATATGTTATAAGACTATTAATATGTTCCTGTTAATATTTCACCAGAGGATCACATTTTGTTCTTTGTGTTAGTGTAATTTTTAAGCCATTTTGCTATGATGTTAACTAAACTGTTCCTAACTCTGAGCTTTATATAGTTTCATGGTTTGGATACATCATTTGGTGAATTAGATGATCTTACTTAAAAAATTTGAGTTTCACGCTATTTGATATTATACAAATATCTATCAAAACATATAATTTGGGATATAGTCTTTCCTTTTGTGTTTTCACAACCCAAGATCTCTTGAATTATTCTTCTTTGTATCCTTACATGTTAAAATACCTGTTCTTGTAAGTTTTATATTGAAGATGTGTGTGTGTGTGTGTATGTGTGTATTTATATATATAACATATATATTTTCACAACAAAACGAACTTTTTTCCCTTTTAGGAGAAAAATGTACTTTCCTATGTGGGTGCACTAAAGCAACTTTCAGCAGATTTTCGGAGTTGCTGGGCTGATGGAAAAATCACAAAATATATTAGTAGGGGAAGAGGAAAGGTGTTTTTTACTCTCTGCTTGAAAAGTGACAGAATAAAAGAATCCTTGAGAAATGTGTCAAATAGATCTTTTTTCCTCCTTGTGGAAGAAAAGAGTCTGAAGCTAAAAAGAGAAGGCAGCCTTTGTGAGTCTTAGTTGCAAACTGTGCCAGCCTACCCGAGGTTTTTGTTCATTCTTAACATATTGAATATCTTAAAGTATCTAAGAATGTTCAGATGGAGAGCAGCAGTGGTATCTAAGGTAGAGTATTATTCTAATTATCAGTTCTGAAGTTGAACTTAAGTATTTTTTGGGTGCTTAATAAGTGGTTCAAACTTTTAAATACTTCCAGCTTTTTTAAAAACTCAAAATAGACATCTATGTGAAAATTGGATCAATGAGTTGGACTCCATGAGTCCTTTCTCACAGGTTCATGAGCTGTGGCAATGCTAATTATATTTGCCTCATATATTCAATCATTTTAGTCTTCTGAAGCAATTCAAACTGGCTATATGTTCTTTCTTCTGATACTCAGTAAGAAATGTATAGTTATATACTGAGAGACTTCTGCAAGAATGTTGTTACCTATCTTACTCTCTCCCTAAATCTCCTAAAAAATTGGAAACACACTTCATTGCATAAAATTTGCCTCTAATGCAATCTAATTCAACATAACCTCAATATCTGACACAAAGTATATGATCAATAAGTATTTGGTCCTTAATGACAAATAATGTACATGGGGACCGTAATGATGAGTTCTGATGAAGAATGAGAATATTAAATAGATTTTTTAAAAGATTTTATTTATTTATTTATTTGAGAGAAAGTCTGCACCAGTGAGAGTACAGGGGCGGGGTGGGGGGAAGGTGAGAGGAGAGGGAGAGGGAAGCAGGCTCCATGCTGAGCGGGAAGCTGGGTGCAGGGCTTCATCCCACAACCCTGAGTTGGTGACCTGAGCCGAAATCAAGAGTCGGAAGCTTAACCTACTGAGCCACCCAGGTGCCCTGAGAATAATAAATAGCTTTAAATTAATGGATATTTAATAATAAACCGTATGGGTTGAACAGTCACATTTATAAAAAATTGGTCCACATATTTTCTTTTTCCTAATTTAGCCTGATTTTTATTTCAAACACCCACTTCATTCCAGTGGGAAAAACTTAATCTTGACAAATTTCAGAGTCCTCTGCCCAGGATAGATATCTAAATTCTGGGAACGAGGTGATAGTTACTTAACAGACTTCCTTGAGTTTGGGAGGGTGCAAAGTGGATATTGCCTGCCCATACAAAAATCTAGTGAGATGTAGTTGTCCCATTTGAGCCTTGATCCTTGATTTCTGAAGATCATGCTGAATTGCCCCTTGGGCCTGTTTGCCTGGTCCCTTTAAGTCTTGGTGGCATCTTTGCTTCTTCTGGGCCTCACTTGGTGACACAAGAATCATTCCACTATTTTCATGCCTTTTTAGTGACACAGTGACATAGGCCCAGTCTACCCAGATACATTGCCCAACCATGCCGCCTTGTGAGGACTCTTCCCAGGGAAGACACACTGGCTTTCTTTGCTCTTGGGTCTCATACACTAATCTCTAGTAATACTGTCTTCTTGGGGAGGCAGGTTTCAGAAACTCTTTATCTGTGACCCATATTCATCTATATTGTCATTCATCCCTCTTCTGCCTTTCTTTCCCCTCCAGTCTCCCCACCTCTCTCCTACAGAATCTTAAAAAAAAACAGATTTTTTTTTTTTGCCCTCCTCAAATAGATTGTCTTTGCTTTCTTATTCCTTTAAGGAATTTGTTATTTCAGACACAAAACTTAGAAGAATAATATTTCCCCTTTCCCTGACTTCTGCTCCTCACAACCTTCTTTTGAGGAAATAAGCAGAAAATAGCTTAATAGCTTTAATGGGGGGTTGGGGGTGAATTTGGGAAGATGAGAAATGTAAATTGCATAGATTAATATTTATAAATATTACATTGCTGCATGAGCAATGAAACTAAGCATTTTGGTATATTGATATCATAGGAAAAAAACATATAAACTTTCTATTGGACTGTGAAAGATGGATTATTGAATAAATTTATTATCAATACATTATGGATCATGGGCATTTATGTTCACAACACCAGGATAAAAAATATATATATACTTTTGAGTGATCAGAATCTCTCTCAAGGAAAATCTAGAATTCTTTTTAGTACAATAAATTCCATGCTGCTTATAAGTGAAGTATATATTTAGTCCCCTCTGGTGCCACCATAAATTCAAATAAATTAGGGGGGGTATTTTAAAAACACAAACTAAAATCTTAGGGGCAAAAAAAAAATTGGTTCCACTTAATTTTTATATTAGCCTATCTTTTTCTACTTTAGAATGGTAACGAAGATTACATGTAACTTGTTGTACACGGGTCACCAAATTTGCCCTGTAGGTTATAATCCCAGGATCGCTTTGGAAATGAGAAGTCTGCGGGCTTGCCTGGCTTTTGATACTTCTCTTTGAACAGTGGTCTCTTTAGCTACAAAAGGCTTTCAAGAGCTCCTCTGGAAACAAACTCCAAAGACAGAATCTTTTCAAAATGAACATTCTTGTCTATCCTAGGGCTAGCCTTTAAGTGAATAGGCACTGGGGGTGCATTGTAAAGAAAAGTGGATTTTTTTTTCTGAGTCCCGATCTGAGTGAAATGAATAGACAGAACTCTGATGAAGGCTGAGGCAGTGGTGACAGAATTTCGTCATTAGAAGGGTGCTAAATGGCATGGAAAGCCTGGTTGTAAATTCACACTGCTATTCAGCTCATGTGACTTTGAAAATTATGTGTAAAACCAGCCTTGGATGTTCAAATACATTTTTATACAAGGCAGATCATTACTTGGGATTAATTACAAAGATGTGTCCCTTCGGGTGTGAGCAGGCACTGGCTTTTCTCTTTAGTGGCTGGCAGGGGGCAGCAGACAACAGAGATAACCTTTACCATGCACAAGTAAATTTAGTTTGCTTGATTAAACTAATTCTTAAATTAGTGATGGCATTCCAGAAATAATTGGTCCCAAGACAGGTCATGGAAGCCTGAGGAAAAAATGGCAGGAGGAGTAGAAAATGAAGGGCCTTGAATGTCACACTAATAATTTTTAGCTTTCTGTGAACAGTCACTGGAGGTTTATAAGGAGGTGAATGACATGACTATCTGCGCATTGCGTGTATTAAGATTTGCATTTTGGAAGAATCATTTGAAGACAGTATGAAATCTTTCCTACTTTGAAGGAGTCAAAGTAGCAAGTATTTCATGTTTATTCTTTCTAGGTCTTGTGACAGGTGCTTTACCTGCTTAACTGCTTTAATAGTTATTACCCAAGAAGGAGGAAAATTAAATCATGTACCCAAGGTCATACAAAGAGGAAATGACAACTGCTTTTGCTACCATATTATGATGTTTCTTGCTGAAGTCTGTGAGACTAGTTATAAAGGCACTTCACAAATCCAAATGAATCCATGAAGTTCTGAACTTGAATACAGAACAAAGTGCAGCTTATTAAAAGAGAATTAGCTGGACTTGGTACATAATTAAATGTAGTGATGAAAGGTCTGGAATTACTTCTGGGTTTGTGAATGGGGAAAATGTGTATATCACTGTCAACATCCGAGATAAGGATTGTGAATCATGAACAAAAGTTTTGTTTTGTGTGTGTGTGTGTATGTTGAGAATAATCTCTGTGGGACATATAAGTGGAGATACGTAGCAGAATTTTGATAAAGTCGATCCAGAGAGCAGGAGAATATTATAAACTGGAGAGAGAGATCTGTGATCCATAAATACGTAAGTGGCAGTTGGAAGGAGACATCATGCATGTAATTGTCCAAGAAGTGAGTGAAGAGAGGTGAGACACGGAGGGGCCAGAGCTCTGAAGACATTCTTTCCTGTGTACAAGAATCCCACTTAGGTAGCAAGGGAAAATCAGCTTTCCATATTCTATTTCTGGGCTTCTGACTGGTACCCAGGGATTCTGATGCAAATGGACAACACTTTGGGGAACATTTATTGAAGGGATGAACAGCTGGATCTGTGAGAGAAGCGGGACTAAAATGGTAGGAAACATACCAGGGAAGAGTCAGTCCCAGAAGCCAAGGCAAGAGAAGCTTTAGAGAAGGAAGGCATTATCAGCATTGTTGAAAATCTCAGAGAACATTAAATTTCAGGGGAGTGAGAGGTAACTTATTCCTACTGGGTGTTGCAGGCTGTCAATCTTCTACCCTGTTGGCACAGCCCTATTTCCTTCCATGGCTACGGGCTTCCTCCACTTCTCTTAATGCAATAAATACTCAAAAACCTTGGTTGGGGAATACTGCCATCACTCTCTGTTCCTGGACACTAACTTCCAACTGAGGAAACCATTCACTTTTAGCAAAAGTCAGATTGAACGCTGTCCACGGTAAGTCCACAAATAAAAGAGGACTCACCATGCGATTTCATGTCTGCTAGATAAGGGCACTTTCTCCAGAAGTAGGATGCAGCAGGAATATTGGAAACGGCAGGTTTCAGACATCCTTGTATTTTCATATCAAATGTGCTACTTGAATCCAGGAAGTTATTTCATTCTCACAATATTTGTTTTGGCTTCAAGTGTGAGGGTGCTGTGTTTTGCTGCATGAAATCATTCTACTATCCACACTCCTCCCCACTTCCCAACACATCTGCAGCCTTGTGGACATCACCCACAGGGATTAGAAGCACTGAAGTGGTCGGCAAACAAACAGTAAATGCTATTCATAAATCTCTAAGTCAAGCCTGAAGCAAACTCACAGGGAACACCAGAAAATGAATTTTATTTTAAATTGCAATAGGGATCAGCAGATATACCTTGTGATTTCAGGATGATTGAGTGTAGGATTCAGTTAAGGGTTTCACACCTCCCCCAAAAATATAAGGCAAACAGTCCCATGACTGACGTATAGATTTTTGCTATATTTGGCATAATAAAATGACAGTTCTGATCAAGTATTGCTTTAGCAGATCTTGTACAACTTGATCGAACTGTTTCTTTCAGAACACAAGCAAGTCAATTTTGGGTTCATTGCCTGAGATCTTTTTTTATTATGGGTTTAATAAGTGTTTTGGTAATTCTAATAAGCATTGCCTTTGACTGAAAACTAGAATTGACAAGAACTCTGGGGTTTAAAATCCTTTTAATCTTCTTATACCACTTTTCCTAATGGAATATGAATGTTGATAAACACAGCATATCCAAAACATATAGATGTAATTTAAAATTTTATTTCTACCATTTGTTTTACAATATGTGATTGCCTTGATGCAGAAAATTGATAGGGGCCAAACAATTTATTATAGGCAATCTATTAAAAATATCTTGAAGGATATAATTAGAAAACAAATTAAAGGGAAATGTGATCCATGCTTATGTGAGCACAGAGAATTCTTGGTCCACATAGAGGGATGCTTTGTGCCAGCCTCTATTTCTTGATCATTGTTTCCCCATGTCTCCTCCTCCAGTTTCCTTTCAAGGTTCATTAGGGCAAACATTAATAAATTTCGACTCCCATCCTTCTTGCCTTTGTACAATTTTTATGGTTAAAGCCTGTATCCTCCCCCTCTTTCAGTGACCTTAGATCTTTTACTAAACATCTATTTTTTAAATAAGTGTATGTTGCTGAAATAATTTGTATATAAAATTTAAGATCTTTACATTCCAATTAACACATCTTATATATCAGTAATATGCTTCTCGTATGTTAAGGAGAGAAGGAAAAAACCATCTATCACTTAGAGATCTCCAAGGAGCAGGGCGAGAATGGATAGGGGAGCTCTGGCTTACAAAGCAGTGCAGTGAGCGACAGCTGCTTTGGACTCATAAATGAGATGTTTGAAAAGGGCATGAATAGGGCAGGAGAAAAAATACTTTGCTTAGCAACACACCTGTTTTTCTTCTTGGTATAGATTCTTACGAGATGGATTTCTTCAATTAGAGCTTGTCTTGCATCTTTCTCTCCCCCCCATTGAGCTTTCTAACACAAAACTGAACACCAGCATCAAGGAATGTTGGATTTTGGAGATGTTTGATATGAAGCAAATGAGGAAAGCACCTCTACCAGCTGCACAATTCTTACCTGAAGCGGGAATGTAACAAAAAGCATATAGCAATTCTGATGCAGACCTTTTATTTGCTTTTGAAATTATATACATTAAAAAGGCAAAATAGTTATGAAGCATAGCTATATATGTTTTGAAGAACAGAAGGTTTATGTCTAGTTTCTGGATAAAATTTCTTCCTTTTTCCCCTTCATGTACATTACTAGAGTTATGAATTCGATGAAAAAATTAATGTACCAGTTTGAAAGTCTTTTATTTTCTGAAAAAAAAAAGTTAAATTTCAAGATTTCTTCAAAACTTAGGACTCAGATGTGTAGGCCCCTTCCTTCATTGTCTACTGTTGCTTGTTTGTTTGTTTTAAAATTTATCTTTTTTCCACATCTGAGGGAGTAGGTAACTACAGCTTCTCGGAATTAGAGAAAAATTGGCCAGCTAGGTAAAATCTAGCTGGCATATCCTATCCTGAAGTGGGTAGCCAGAAAGACAAGACAACTGTGACTTCAAGTGAGGGTGGCATGCTCATTGAACAGCTATCCTAGAGGAACATTGAACACCAACTGTATCAAGAAAGTAAGTTTTGTTTTTCGAACTCCAGTTGACAATGAGATCCTCTATTTCTCTGTAGGAGAAAAGCTTCTGGCAGTGTTACTCATAATTAGCTTACTTATTTTCATATGCTTGAGAATAAAAAAAAATTGCACATCACTGCAACCAGAGGAAGTGAAGAATGTTTTATCGCATGTTTTTAATGGGGATTACTAGGAATCCACATATGGAGTGACAGTATGGGTACAAGGTATATTCATTCAAAAGCTAATGTGTATATGCTAGGCTTTCGGTGAGATCATATTGAAAATCCTTGAGGATTGTTTTCCTCATTTTTTTTTTCCAATTGTTACGTGATAGCTTTATACCTTAAAAGCTGAATTTTCAGGAAACACACAAAGAGATTTTTAAAGCAATGCTTTTCGATCTTTGGGGAACCAGATGTCCTCACAGTTATTGCTTTTGTACCTTAATAGAGAATTTATTTAACAGGCTTTTATTAGCACTGAGCAATATATCAGACACTTTTGTATCAAGTGTGCATACAGGTTTTGCAGCTTGCCCTGGAGGCACTTAGGGTGTAGCGGGAGAAACAGAAGTAAATAAGCAGTTACAGTATGGTATAAGTGGGACAACAATGGCAGACACAAGGATGGTGATACTTTATAAAAGGCAGCATGCAAGCGAGATTTGGTCTTCAGCAAAGGATTTCTAAGGTATATGATTATCTGGCTGAAAGATAAATCCAAATATTCAAGCAAAGAAAGGGAAGATATATTACAAGTGTAAAGAATAATGTGCAAAAGGACCAGAAGAAAGAAAGGTTCTAAGAAGCTGCAGTTAGTTCAGAATTAGTTCAGCAGAAGCATAAGGAAAATAGGAGAGGTGAGAGAGGCGATGAGAGGCGGAAGCAGGAGCCAAAACCAGGAAAGCCCTAAAGGCAATTGTACAGGGTTACTGAGAGGAGTGGGGTGCCATTTTTTTTTAAATCTTTTTACTTAGTTTAGAGAGAGTGCGCACAAGCAGGGGAAGGGGCAGAGGGAGAGGGAGAGAATCTTCAAGCAGACTCCCTGCTGAGTGCAGAGCCTGACTTGGGGCTCTATCCCAGGACCCTGAGATCATGACCTGAGCCAAAATCAGGAGTCAGACGCTTAACCGATGAGCCAGCCACCCAGGTGTCTCAGTGGGGCTTTGCTTTTAAGTGAAGTGAATAAATTATTTAGAAATGGAAAAGTCATAGATACAGAGATGAAGATATTTTAAGCTCTATTGCCCAAATTGAACTTCCCATCCTATTTCTCTCTCACAAAGTTTTCTCCTTCTCAGTAAAAGGAAATTCAATTCTTTCATTTGTAGAGGTGTCATCTTTGACCCTTGCTTTCTCTCACAGCCTACATCCAATGTCAAGAAAACTTGTTGGCTCAGCCTTTAATCTGTATCCAGATTCCAACCCTCTCTCTGCATCTCCATTAGCTATAACTCTAATCCTTTTTCTACCATGTCCTGCCTAAGTTTTTTTTTAAGATTTTATTTATTTATTTGAGGTGTGGGGGGTTAGGAGCAGAGGGAGAGAAACTCAAGCACACTTTGTGCTGAGCAAATTCAAGCAGACTCCTTGCTGAGTGCGGAACCTGACATGGGGCTCAATCTGATGACCCTGTGATCATGACCTGAGAGAAAATCAAGAGTCAGACACTTAACCAACTGAGCCACCCAGGTGCCCCTCCTGCCTAAATATCTTAAAGGATTCTAACTCTCTTCTTCCTCCATAGCCCCCTCTTCCCCATCACTCTGATCTTATGTTGTTCAATTAATCTTAATATTTAGATTTTTTTGTTAGATTATGCTCTCAGTTCCTGAGAGAAGTTTGTTAAACACACTACAATAATTATGAATTTGCCTAGTTCTTTCCTTAGTTCTGTTTTACTTTATAAACTTTGAGGACATGTTATTAGGTACATATATATTTAGAATTATAATATTTTACCAGTGCATTACCATTATAAAATACGGTGGTTTCTAGTATTTTTTTTTCACTTCAGCCTACCTCATCTGTAATTAATACAGCTATACCAACTTTGCTTTGATTAGTGTTTTTATGGTGTACCAGTTTTCCAGCCCAGAAGAAAAAAGAATAGATATTTCAACAAGAAATTTAATAAAGGCAATTAGTTATATAGATTTGGAGAGTTGAAGTGCAAAAAAGGAATACTGAGGTAACCCACAGATAATAACTGTAGGGAGCAGCTACTTTCTTAACCTGGGGAAAACAAACAAACAAAAAGTTGAGGTGAAAAGAAAGTCCCTGTAGAATTGGTGCTAAGATCTTGAAATATCACTTTTTCAGTGAGGTATTACCCGATGATTCTTAAATTGAAATCCTTAGGCACTATTCTATCCTCATGTGATTTATTTTTCACCTTAGAAATTATTACTTAATATATTTTATAATTTTATTATTACTTTTTATCTATGTGCTTTCATTAGAACATAAATCTCAATATGACAGTGATTCTTCTTAATTATTCACTGTGTATCTTCAGTACCTAGAATGGTGCCTGGCACACAGTGGATGCTTGATAAATATTTTTTGACTGATTAAATGAGTGACATAGATACCAGTGGGGCAAGAGTTCTAAATTTAGATTTGAGAAATATGAAGCAAAATTGATTAATCACATAGTGATATTAATGTTGGAGGGGTCTAGGAAGATAATCAGATTTCTGGCCCAGAGACACCTTTTCTTCCTCCTAACAATAGGCTCCTTATTTACCTTACCTTTTTCTGATTCTACTTTACTGTGTTGATGTCTCATATTACTGTTAACCCCAAAGGTAATAGCTATATTGATGCTCTCCAAGATGCTGTCAATGATGACAGATGTCAAAGGCCAAAGTATATGCTATGGGCTATGTTCCCTGTATCTATTGAATTCAGGTAGAATTTCCTAAGTGTCAATTAAATGATAGAAATGGTAAGTACTACTGATATTGAAAGACAGAGGTTTCTACAGTTTGAGAGTTTGAGAAAGGCTGTAGAAAAAAATTAATCTTTTTTTTTTTTTGTGCTCACTAACATTTGGGTAGGATGTGGCTATTTGAAGAGCTTGGTCTTTCAGGTTCAGAAAGGGCATGGGCGTGAACATAAATGTAGAGGTAGAAACGGGATACATGGAATGGATTTTGGGAAAATGTGGAACAATTGGAATGGAGCATGTAGGATGAACATATATGTAGAAATGAAGATCTTTAAATTGTTTTTAAGAAAGATGAATATATCCATTTAAATTGAAAATGCTTTTCAATTATGTAGAATGTTTATTTAGGAGAGAAATGGAAAATGAAGCTGGAGAATACATAATAGACAAATGCTTGATTCAGTCCATTTCAATCCCAAAGCATTTTTGAAAAATACGTGCTATTTGATATAATTTTCTTCATTTACTTATTTTTTAAATTTTGAATAGATTCAACATACATTGTATTCTTCACATTAGATTAATTTGTCATATTTTCAGAATCATCAGTTGGGATTTTTATTGGGATAAGAGATACAGTTTTAGTTCTTAGGGGATTGATTTTCTCTCTATAGCCCTTCTATAAGAAGGGAAACCAAATACTGAATGCACATCCTTGAGAGATGTGGCTGTAAACCCTGGATCAGAAAAACTAACCAGTTTATTAAAAAACAAACAAAAGGAGAGTGAAAATAAAATGCAGACTATGTACAGATGAAAGTAAATTAAAAAGTAAAAATCTCATGTGAACTATTAAACTCCTTTGGACTATTAATGAATGGAAATCATTTTTGCTTTCTGTGGAACCAAATGTCAATCAGATCAGCTATATTCACTAAACTGGCTCTGGCCAACTTTTCCTTTTGTGTTTCTGCAGTTTGGGCTTTATCCTCTCCTGAGCTCTCTCAGGCCACCTGATGTAGTAGAAAGAATCTTAAGACTATGCCACATAAATGTCAACAATCTTGGGCAAGTCAATTATCCTCTTTAAGCCTTCATTTCCTCATATGAAATATCAAAGTATTGAAGAAGATATTCTCTATGTCTCCTTCAAATCCAACATTGTGTGCTTCTCCAGGAGCCTTTCTCTGGAACCTGTGCCTCAGCTGAGTCTTTGGCTAGCTGCATCAGAGGACGACTAGAACAGATCCAGGACTGTCTTCTGACCAGTTTGGTGTTTATAGGAGGGTTTGCTTATGAAAACAAACAAATAAAATTGATGCATCTGTATTTACTTCCGAGGAGAACAACTAAGCTAGAATTGATCCTAGAAAATGCCAATGCAGGCTCTTTTCAGTTGGGAGTTATCTTGGAGGGAAAAGTGTGTCATTTCAGTAAGTTTGCTGCTACCACATAGTCTTCCAGAACATAAGGGAGGGTGACGATGATGGTTTCTGACTTAGAGGACAGAGGGTAAATCTATGTCCACCTTGTGGAAACATATGCCTGGATTTAGCTCCTGCAGTAACCCTGGCATCTGTAAATGCAGACTCTTTACCTTCAAGCTGTTACAGATTTCACTGTAGACTGTGTTATTTATATGAGGTGGCAGAGATAGACTCAGCAGGACTGAAGCCTTTAATAAATTTGTCATTTTATTGAGTACCTCAGACTATGGTTGCTAGTTATATAACAATATTCAGTAATGCATTTTTAGGTAATTGGTTTCTATGAGGATCTATATTGTTTATCAATATAGAGTAAGTAATTTACGTTTATGGGTTTTGTTTGTATGCATGAAGGAGTTCAGTAAAGTACAAAAAGCATGGGCTTTTGAGACAGACAGAATTGGGTTCAAATTTTAGCTCCACCATTTTCTAAATGTACAGTCCAGAAAGAGTTGCATAAGCGTCTTAAGACTTGATTTCCCATTCTAAAAATGGGTATAGTAAAACCCAACTTAGTTGCTGTGTGGACAAATAATATGATGTAAGTCAAGTTCCTAGCGCAGTTCTTGACTTAGCAAATTCTAGAAATAAATTGTTAAATGAATGAAGTTAGTTTCCTTCTTTTGTTCATTCCTCAACCTTTAGTTCCTGAAAGTTGTGAAAAATAATATATAGCAGCGGTAGCAGGTACGAATGATCAAAACAAAATCCTTTCCCTAGAGTAACTCTCACTTGACCAAGGCGAGATAAATCAGGGTTTCTGTCCTTGTATAACAAGTGTGTTATATAAGTATTAAGTGTTTTCTTTTTCTTTTTTTTTTTTAATCAGTGAGTTTGTAGATTCAGGTTTAAACACTAATACCAATGTAAATTTAATAGCCTAAGATCGAGAATGAGTAGGAGAAAATCTTTTAACCCAATTGTCTTGATCTAATATTAAAAGCATAATGAATATGAGGGATTTTAGTTAATAATGCTTGACTACCAAGAAGTTAGAGACCTAAGCTGAATGTGTGGAATTTTGTTTTTGAAAGGTCATATTTTGCAAGGACTATTATCTATTTTAAGAGTCTTCTAAATCTGAAGTAATGTTTTTGCTATTCTTTATCTCTAAAAAAGAATCCAGTGAAGGAGATGGACTTCACGTCATTAACAGTAGTGTGACTTGCTGTTTTGTTTAGGAAAAGCAACAGACATCCTGGGATCCGAAAGATGAATCACTCATTATTGAGTGAGGGAATAGAGGAAGAGAATGGGAAAAATGAAAAAAGTAACTAAAAATCACTAAAAGTAAAGTTACGAGAGAGTGAGTGGAAGAGCCTTTTATTTAGTGGAATAAGAAGTAGGTTATATCTTTTAAAATAACAATAGTGGTTATTAATTTTAAAAGAGGGGGTTCCTTAAAATTAATTACTCAAATCTACTGCCCATTTCTTCCATTCTATCCCCTTGCTAACACCACCTATGCATTTATTAAACATATACCACACCCACACAAAAAGGCTGCCCCAGGTTGTCATTGCATAGATACAATGGCCAATATAATCAGGGGGAACATGAGCCAAAGCTGGGAAGGTCAGCATTTAGAAGGGAAAATTATTGTTTGGTTTGGGAACTCGGGAACCACCAATCATCTGGTTGAGAAACTGACATGGTCATGCTTATTCTGAATAGACAGCCCTGAATGGTAAAAACAAACAAGCAAATAAACAAAAATGGACTTGGGATGGAGGCAGACCTGGTTTTTAGCTTCTTGCTCTGACTCCTCAGAGCTCTGTGACCTTTGGCAAGTAATTGCTTATCTTGGAGGCTCTGTTTCATTTTCTGCAAAATGGAGGCGATAAGGTTCGTATTAAAGTGTGATGATTAAATGATATAGGGCATAAAGCTCTTGGAAATTGAAGGTGCTCCTTGCATGGCTGTTTCCTATTTTTTCCCCTATGACTGGGCACTGAGGAACTGCTTAGTATTTCTGGTATTGAGTATTTAACTCCTGGGATGATCATAAGGATATATTTGCTAACAAGTATAAAATATTAACAGCAATGACAATGGCAACACAAAAGACAAAGCTTGACATATGAAAAGGAATCAATAAAATCAGGGATCAATGGAAACCAAATTGTTGGTTTCCATTTGCCCTCATCTGTAAAATAACAGAGGTAGACTAGATGGTCTTCAGGGTCTTTTCTGGTTTTTCAGAATTCAACAATTTAGAAGATTCTGATTCTCTTCATAAGAAAGTGTAGCTTTGTGTGCACTTTTATATAGAAAAATACCCAGTTTCAATAGGGCACTCTATCTTGCTATACATCAAAAGGAGAACTCCGAATCCTCCATAAAAACTGATTTTCTGTTAAAAAACAACAACAATAAAACCCTCCTTCCCTTATTCTTCTTGTGAGAGCAAGGAATAAGGAAAAGTTGAGAGAAAATGAATGGCTAGTGAACTCTAAGGACATTAAAACAGAGGCAGAAAGAAGATTGAGTGATAATTATAAAAAATGGATGGAACCTAGGGAAAAAACGTTAGCAAAATCAAGTTTGAGAGCAGGACAAAAGTGCCTAGATGGGAATGAATGCCTGAATATATGAGGACAATAGATTATAGCATGGTAGAGGAGAGGAAGAAATGCTCAAAGGAAGGCGGAAAAGCCCAAAAAAATTTGAGTGGAGTATTCTGCCAAAATAAAATTAAAAAACAATGTAAAGGGAAGAGTGATGGACAGGTAGACAACAGATACACATTTTTCTAACTTGGCTTGCATCTATTCATTATTAATGTGGTTTTCATCTGATGTAGCCACTGATGACGTGTTTTCTTTATGAAGTTATCATCATACAACAGGTTCATTGTTGACTTACCTCAATACAGCTAAAAAACCCACAAGAAAACCGAAACAAAACAGAAGCGGTGAATATAGGCATAATAGAAGGAAAAGTATAATTTGTAGAACTAAAGGAGGTGGTGAAAATTTTGATGGAGGCCAAATTAAAGCACTATGAAACAAGTATGGCTTTTAGGAAGGAAAACGCTAACCAAAAACTGCTTGTATTTGTTTTGAGTTTTAGAAGACAAACTCTACTAAGGAACAGATAAGTAGCTTTCTCAGAATAGCATTGCCACATTAAAATTTTATACCACTTGGGAAAATGTACAAACATCATGCTTATGGTTTCCTCAAAACAAATTTAAATAGAAACCATATGTTAAATGGTAAAATTAAAAATCAAAATTTGACCCAAATAGTTTGCTATTTTTCCTGGGCAATTTTCCCTCTAAAATTTTTTAATAGTAATATGATACTCCTTTCACTTTGATGAAAAAAAAAATCCTTAAATTATCCACACCTCCTGGGTTACATATTTGTCCCTTTTCCTTAGCATAAGGCTTTTCTATTTCCTTCCAGAGTTCTCCCTCTAGAAGTCACTCCTATTTGTTTTTAATCCAGTCATCAGATTCTTAATGTGTGATGCTGAGGACAGAGCACATCATTCTTGGTGGGAGCCTGGTGTGATAATATCTATGTTGTACTTTAGGAAGATTAATTTGGCAGCTGTGTGTAGAATTGATTAATGTCTGCAAATTGTTATGACCACTGTGAAAGTCTGTATAAGGTCAAATTTTTATTCTGAGAGTTTGACTTCTTGTTTGGGGACTTTTATTTGGTCTCAGTTCTTTCCGGACTTAAAACCATCTGCACTTAGTTTCAGGCTATTTTCATGCCTTGGCTATTGCCATGGTCCTTGAACAAACAGTGAGATCCTGGAGGAGGGCATCCTTCATCCTCTTCTCCAGCCCTAGATGGCAGGAGCTGTTCCAAAACTGAGTGTAGAAACCGCCCAGCACGCTAGACATGAGAAAGAAATGATAGGGATGGGACGTGTATAAACATAAGAAGAACAACAGAAAAAGGGAAAGAGGATGAGAGAGAGAAGAGAATATCCATTAATGGGTCTGTTGTGACGATCGTTCATCCCCTTATCCAAATCTTTCTATTATTATGTGATTTTTATTTGCCTGAAAATGGTGCATTGCCTATAAACATTCTCATATCTTCATTCTTTTAAAAAATCGAAATGATTTTTAACTGTTTAAAGTCTGCAGAAAAAGTTTTGGTGTATTCTGACACATTTAAAAAGATGTATAAAAATCAACACATTCCTCTTGATACAGGACCATCGTGTTCCTTCTGCTTCTATTGAAACAGCATTTGCTTAGTTAATTCCTTCTTTCAGATCTTCTTTCAGATCTGAGCTCAAGCATCCTCAGGGAAGACTTTCCTGACCTCCTCAATTAGGACAAATCTCATAGAAGTGCAAATCTTCCCTGTGTGACTTCTGCATAGGTGTAATTTGACAATTTGAGATGATTTTCATTATGTTCATTTCCTTCACTCCACTGTGAACTCTATGATGGCAGGGACCATGTCTTTTTTTGATCACAACTGTATCCCTTGCACCCAGCAAATGCCTAGAATACAGTGGGTGCTCAATGACCATTTAATGAAATAGTGAAATTTAGGATGAGTTTGCCAGACCACTGAAGAACATCGGAGAAAATAGAAATAGAAATAGAAATCCATTAGCTGAATTTCAGCTTTTTCAGCCATGCTTGCTAACAAACTTAGAATGAAAACAAGTTAAACTTACAACCAGAATGGCTATATCATAAAGCGGTGAGTCAAATTTTCTATTGGGCGCTGGGGTGGCTCAGTCAGTTAAGCGTCCGACTCTTGATTTTAGCTCAGGTCATGCTCTTAGGGTCCTGGGATTGAGTCCTGTGTCGGGCTCTGTGCTTAGTGGGCGATTGAGGATTCTCTCTCTCTCTCTCTCTGCCCTTCCTCCCACTCTCTCTTTTTCAAATAAATAAAATCTTTTTTTTAAAAAAAGTGGTAAACCAAATTTTCTAAAGGAATAAAACATTTTCAATCATATTTCTGTCACTAAAAACTGTTATTAATGGTCAATTTAAACTGTTAAATAAGATAATTATTTTGAAAATATAGTTTCCTTTGCATATGTATGTATTCTCTTGATTGCATATATAGATTTCAAAATATATATAACATATCAAAATACTAGGACATAGGTTTCTAAGAGTTAAATTCACAAAGCAATTTTATTTCCTGCCTACTCTCTCTTTTAAATCTGCTCTCTGGGCCACTTCTTTCTACCCTGGATGGAATTTCAAGCAGATTCTATAGTTTTTCTGGTAGCTCTTTATATAATAGAAAGTCCTCTGATCGGTGTGAATCTCAACAGATACGAATTTCAGTAATTAAATTGTGCAGTCCAATGTCAATAATCAAGACTCTTTTATTTCTTTCGGACTTTGGTTCTCCCCATCCCCATTTCAGGACCACTTCAGCAGGAAGCCTGAGAGAGAGAGGCAGGCCTGTCATGGCCCCCTTGCCGTGCGCCATCTTGCCTTTCTCATCAACCAATTCTGCCCCATCCCCAGTGAGGTTCCTCTGGATCTTTTAGGACTTTGTGGGAGAAGGGGGTGTGGAGTTAGATGAATAAAGAGAGGTGGAAAGCAGGAAAGATCTTCCTTGACTGCTACTGTCACTTTCTGGCATTATCATTCTCTGAACTGGTGAAAGTTCAAAGTGATTCCTTTCTCTCTTGTGCTTTTCTGGGTTTCTCAGAGACTTCTTGGCTATCTGTAATGTGAACGTTGGGTCTTCTCAGTTGGCTGCTTATAGATCCCTCCTCAGACCCTGGGCGTCGGGCTGTCACCACTTGTATTGAAGTCCCATTGTCCCACACTGGCTCCCTCTGTGGATTCCACAGTTTGGCTTTGGATAGACATGCTCCCTTGACTTACCATTGGTGGACATGAAGCTACTTTCCAGTGATGCCCTGACCATTCTGTTAATCAGGGACTAACTAGCCAGCCATGATCACTTGCCTTTAAATTTCCAGATGTGGGTCTAACACTATCATGTATACTCCACTAACTCCAGGAGACACAGGCCAAACTTGTTTTTGATACTCTTGAAGTCTCTTTTATTCAGCATATGGTAAGAGTTGGGGTTGGGGGAAACGTTTTGATCACCTCCTTTAACATTCTGGCTTTTGGTCTAGACTTCATCTTGGAATATAGTAGTAGTTGACATGTTCTGTTTTTTATTTGGTCTTTGGGGCCTTGGTTTGAAAGGGAGGAAGTGTCTCATTTTAACATCCTATGACTCATATAATAAATAAGCAAATACATAAATAAATATATAAAGCATGTTTAAAATTTTTTGTTGATATAGATATATAATAAAAGTGGTTTGCAGACCATTCCTTTATAAAATGGCTTCGTAGACTCTTCTGTAGAACACTGTTGCAGGAGGTATTAATAGTTGTGCTGCAAAACACACAAACAGAAAACAACCAAAAATGTCTGGAGAAATAAGTATTCTTTCTTATACATTGCATTCTACTATTAATCTCTTGGAAATCCATTATACCTATTAATATCATAATAAAGGCTTTGAGAATATCTATAATTAAAAACTTTTATTTGGTCATAGCATATGTCTTAGGAGTTGTTTGGGGGGGAGAGGAATTCACCTACATCTTCACTTTTTAGTGAAGTTAATATATTTTCATTTTTTGCATCTTTGCTCATGGCTGTCTTTAAACTTTCAATCTTTAAATTATTAAATCCAGGATCAATTTTCAGTCTTCACCTCACTTGACCATCTCACTTGACCCAAATACAGTAGTATCTGGCATGCTCCAAACCTCAATGCTTTTCTTAAACATTTTTTATTTTTTAATTTGGTTTCCAGTTCATCACACTCTCAGATTTCCTCCCACGTCCTGGGCCTCTCTTTCCCATTTTTTTCTGGTTCTTCCTAATGCTCCCTGACCTCTCAACATTGGAGGGCCCAGAGCTCTGTCCTTGTCCTCAGATCTCTCCTCTTTATAAGTAGATTTTCTCCCTTGGCCATTTCTTCTCCTATCATGCCATTAGATTAGATGCCTGCCATCCATGTGTTGATGACTTCCAGATTTATATGTCCAGCCCAGACTACTCAATATACATTCTACTAGACATTTCTTCTTTGATAGTTAATAAAAAGTTGAAATGTTAACATGTGCAAACCCAAACTCCAAATCTTCCCCCTGACAACACCCGCACTTTCCACATTCTTTTCCATTTAATTAAAAGACAACTCTGTATTTCCAGTTGGCTTTTACTCTTCCTAGAAGAATTACTCTCTTTCTCCTATATGCTACCAAACTTTCAGCAAACTTACCTGCTTTAAATTCAAAATTTTAGAATCCTAGTACATCTCTGCTGTTATATTCCGGTCTAAACTCCGCTCATCTCTCAATCTAGAATATTGTAACTCTCTGCTTTCACTCTTGCCACTCCTGCCCCTCTGTGTTCTCACAAACCAGAATGATCCCTTTAAAAAGTAGAAAGCTGCTAGAACGATGTGTATAAAAAGTGAAAAAAAATTGTAACTATGGGCGATGACTGATGTTAACTAAACTCTTTGTGGTAATCATGTTGTGATACACGCATACGGCGAATCATCATGTTGTACCCCTTAAACAAATGCAATGTTATATGCCATTTATATCTTAAAATATTTTTTATTTATTCATTTGTCAGAGAGAGAGAGAGAGAGAGCACAAGCAGAGGGAGAAGCAGGCTCCCTGCTGAGCAAGGAGCCTGATGCGGGACTCGATCGTAGGACCCTGGGATCATGACCTGAACCGAAGGCAGACGCTTAACCAACTGAACCACCCAGGCGTCCCTATATGCCATTTATATCTTGATACACTGGAAATTTCTTTTTTAAAGCCCCTTCTCTGCTCAAAATCTTTTGTTAGATTCCTAATTTACTCAGAGTAAGAGCCTAAGTCTTTACAGCGTCTCCCCCTGTAAGGGATCTTCCACTCTTTACCTCCTCAACCCGACCCTTATACCCCTGGATCAGTATGCTCCAGATACACTGATTTCCTAGTTGATCAACCTGCTCCAGCATCTGGGCATTTACTTCTGCTCTTCCCTTAGATAGACTCATGGGTTCTCTCACTTCTTTTAGATCTTTGCTCAAGTGTCACTGTCTCAGTAAGACTTTTCTTGACCACCCTATTTAGTATTCCAACACTTCCCCCACTCTGGCATAACCTATCTCTTCTGCTCCTTTATTTTTCCCCCTGGCACTTACCGCCACCTGATTTTATTTATTTACTTAATTTCTATAGTATCATCCTTATTGGCTTTTTATAAATTTTTTTCCAGGTAATTTATTTGTAATTATTGATTGATTGATTTTAATTGAGGTGTAACTTATATCCAGTGAAGTTCACCTATTTTAAGTGTATGGTTTGATGAATTTTTACAAATATACACATTTGTGTAACCATCACCTCAAGATAAAGCACATCTTTATTACCTGACAAGTGCCATTCACAGTGAGTCTTCCCCCTCACTTCTAGTGCTTGGCAACCACTGACCAGCTGTCATTACAGTTTTGCCTTTTCTAGAGTTTTCTAGAATATAAATGGAATAAAACATTTTGTTTTCTTTTGTGTTTGGCTTCTTTCACTCAGCATAATGATTTTGAGATTTGTCCATGTTTTTGCATATATTAGTACTTCTTTTTATTGCTGAGTTGTATTTCATTTTATGGTCAATCCACAACTTGTTTTTTTTTATTCATTTGTTGATGGACATTTGGGTTGTTTCCAGTTTGGGTCATGGTGAATAGAGCTGCTTGAACATTTATGTATAAGTGTTATGAGTATTTTATTTTTCCTGGGTAAACACCTAGGCGTGGGATTACTGAGTGATATGGTAAGTGATACGCTAACTTTACAAGAAACTATCAAAATGTTTTCTATAATGAGTATATCATTTAGCTTGTTTTCCAGTTGTTCCACATTCTTGCCAACATTAGTATTACCAGTCTTCTAACTTCAGTCATTTTAGGGGATATGTAATGACATCTCACTGTGGTTTTCATTTGCATTTTCCAAATGACTAATGAAATTAAGCATCTTTTATGTGCTTATTTGCCATCTGTTTATGTTCTTTGTTGAAGTGTATTTTAAATATTTTGCCCATTGTCTTATTATTTTCCTTTTCTTATTATTGTATTTTGAAAATTCTTTTCTTACTCTGGATATGTATCCTTTATCGATAAGTTGTTTGCAGATACCTTCTCCTAGTTTATGGCTTGTCTTTTTAGCAATAGATTACCATGGTCCTTGGTGAGACTTTTTATATATTTCTTCTGCTTGTCTGCTGAGTATCTAGGAACTATGGATTCATAATTTTCACCAAATTTGTAAAATGTTGGGGACTATTTCTTCAAAATTTTTTTTCTATCACTCTTTCATCTCTTTTCTCTTTTCCTGGATCTTCAATTACACATATATTAAACTGTTCGATACTGTTTCATAACTTTCTGAGGACATATATTTTCTTCTTAATTTTTTTATCTATGACTTTTATCATGTTATTAAGTTTCCACATCTTCTGCTTATTTAATCTACTATGAATCTTAACCAACATATAGTTTATTTCAGATAGTATAGTTTTTTTCAATAAATTCAATTAGGATCTTTTAAATCTTCTATGTGTTTTCTTCTTATGTTCATCTTCTCTCTTAAATTCTTGAGAATATTTGTTTTAAATCCTTGTCTGGTAATCCATCATCTCTATCATTTCTGGATCTCTTTCTCCTTCAGGTTTTGTTTAATGTTTCCTGCTTTAAAAAAAATTTAAGGTAATTTTGACCAATCAATTTTATAAATTTTATATTATTGAACATTAGATTTTCTTGTATTCATTTTAAAAAAAATTTGACTGTGAAATAGCATACAGTAGGTGAAAGACTTTAGGGTGGCTCCATAACCCCTGACTCCTGGTATCCATGACCTTACAAAATTCCCGCCCCCGAGTGCTTCTAATCACTAGAATATGGTGAAGACAATGAGATGTTGCTCTCCTTATTAGGTTATGTTATACATGGCAAAAGTGATGGGTTGTCACTCCTTGTTATGTTGTGTTAGACTCCATCTTGTCAGATTGGAGCTGGAAGCTGTCCTTGCAGGCTTGATGAAGAAAGTGGCCATGTTGGTTGGCTTCTGTGGCAGGGAACTGTGGGTGGTATCTAGGACCCGAGGGTGGCCTCCAGCTAATAGCAAACAAAGAGCCAGGGCCCTCAGTCCCACAACAATGGAAATGAATCCTGCACACAACCTGAGTGAGTCTGGATGTGGATTATTTCCCCAGTGAGCTTTGAGGTGACACTGCAAACTGGTTGACATCTTGACTGTAACCTGATTTAAGTTGACACGTTTATGGTAATTTTTATGCAACAATGGAAAATGAATGGACACACAGTCAAGTTACTCTTGGATCAGTTTGGTCCTGGCTTACTTTTAACTTTTTATAGTGCGTCTAGACAGTCTTTAGGTAAAATTTATCCTTTCTCAAGATGTGAGACTCCTGAGGCCTCTGTTGAATGAGCTGTATATTAAAAACTCTCTTCACCCTCCCCAGTGGGAACAGAAACTGTTTCCAGACCTGCACAAGTTTAGGAATTGTGTGGCTTACTGCCTTAACCCAGATATCTCTTTGGTGTTATGGACTTTCATCTGATATTGGCACTGGCACAGAATAGTACTCTGCCAAAGATCTGAGAGTACATGAGCTCTTTCCTTATACAGATCCTTCCCTATGGGGTATTGTGCCCTGCAAATTCTAGAACTTCTTGAGCTCTTTTGTCTGTCTTTCAATTCAGCAAACTGTCAAGCTCTGTTTGCTGCGTCCTGGAAACTGTCTCCGGGCAGAAAGCTGGGCAATTCTCAGACCAACCTTGTTTGTTTTCCTTCTCAGGGATCTCCCAGTCCTGTGCTGCCTGCTGTCCAATGTCTGAAAATAATTATTTCATACATTTTTCCTGTTTTGTTTGTTTGTTTGTTTTAGGCAGGAGGGCAATTTTCAGAGAAGTTTATACTTGAGGCATGCTTTATTTTGTGATCTGTCACCCTCTGGAATGAATGTATCACGAGGACTGCTTTGCCTGCTTTGTTTGGGTTTGCTTGCTTTGCTCACTGCTGGATCCCTAGTGCCTGGAATATTGCATATGCATAGTAAACGATCAATAAGTGTTTTTAGAATGAATGAGTTTAGACATACTATTCTTCGTGTCTGTGGAGTGTATTTCCCCCTTTCTGATTTGTTTTACTGACCTTGAGAGCTCAGGTGACTTTGGATTCTCTTGCTGTTTTACTTGGGATATTTCATAGAATCCTTTTGTTAACTCTTTCTTGCTTCTCTGAGTTAATTTCTAAGGCATTCGTTTGTTTATTAATTTTACAATACACACTGAAGACATAGTATGTACCAGGTGCTCTTTTAGGCACCCGTTAAAAAAAAAAAACATGGTCCTCAGCCTTTCCCTTTTCCCTTTCATTAGCCCAATCTACTTCATATCTCCACCCCCCTTTTTTTTTCCTTAAGTTTTAGAGCTGCATCTGAAAATCCTTTAAACACAGTGGTCACTAGTGGGGTTTTTTTGTTTGTTTGTTTTTGTGTTTGTTTTTTTACTCTAAGTATAGATGAGTCAGTTAGAAGTACTCTATTGCGTAGCTGGCTGCCAACACTTGACCTTGGGGAGGCACAGACAACCTGGTAGAGCAAAGGCTATATACAGAGAATGACTAATTGGCACCTCTACTTCTACACTTTTCCACACTTGCAAGTTGCCAAAGAGAAAATAAAATGTCTTAGAACATCATTTCTCTAAAAATAGTCTATTGGAAGATAGTGAATACAATGATAATAATGAGTATCTTTTGAAATATCCTAATTTAAAATATTTGACACTAAAGTATGCTTTTTCCATTAAAGCATTGTTCTACATATGTTATACACAATTTTCTGCACAAAAAATTTGGTGGCTTAATGTATTATATTGTTTCTAAGTGTTCCTGTTTAGAAAGTATAATAGAAGCTGTCATTTTAGGATCTTAAAAAATGAAGCAAATTTAATTTCCTGAGAAGATAATCACGGAATGATGTAGTTCAGCTTTACTCTCAATAAAATAAGATATTGTGTCTATTGTCTGGTAGTTCTGTGGCTATAATAAATCTTAGTTTATGAAAAATATTTTCATTAGTGCTTTTAGAGATTAAAAATACTGGAAAGTTATTTTTATACCTCTCTTTTAATTTTATTTCAAACTACCAGACTGTTAGTTCTATGAGGACAGAAACAATCTTTTTTGCTTATTGATGTAACTCCAGAACTGGCACATTCTAGATGCTTAATAATTTTTTTGCTACAGGAGTAAACTCTATGTATTAACTAACATTTTCACTCATGCTGAAAGAAGAAGATATCAGTGATCATCTAGATTTTTCAAATTTACTATATAAATAATAGTCTTTTATCAAATGGTTTAATTGTATAGGTGCACATAAGTTGAAAGGTATCTCTAATTTAAAAGGACAACACAAAATTCACTACTTTAAAAATCTAACTAAATTATTAATTATTTCCATTGGTTGAAACCACATGGAAACCTATTAGAACATGAAGCATATAATAAGGAAAGGGAAAATAAATAATTGAATTATAAATGCTTAGCAGAAGAGATGTCAAAATATACAGTACAGTTCTTCAGGAAAGCTAAAAGCAATGAAAATTACCAGGATAAAATGCAGGTCACAATCATTTAAACTTGTTTCTCTCTATCCAGCACTTACAGAAGTTTATGGATGAGCAAAGCTCTGAATAAATAAGGGAGAGTACACAAGGAGAGTTTTCAGAATTAGATCCCTTTTCATATGAGGTCTTTCTTGGAGGAAGGATTGAATGAAGGAGGAAGTATATTTTTAGGATCTTGTGAAATTTCATGATCCAGAAGAGCAAACATTACCATTCTACCAAAATAAGCCTTTCCCTCTCCTCTCTGCAACAAGCCCAAGTCACCACATGCTTTGTTCTGGCTTGCTGAATACTCTTATGAAGGCCCGATTTTATTAGAGTCACATTAAGATGTGTATCTGGCTTCTATTTGGACACAGTTACTATGGCTGACCTAAAATATCATGAAAATGATATGGTGCAGTCAAAGCATGCATATGGCTAGTTATCTTTTCAGGTTTTCAAGATGTTCACTGTCCTCCCATTTGTTGTCCTTTGGTAATGTTCTGAAGCATTTTGAAGGTTTTGTTGTTGCTGCTGTTACCTTCTTCTGATAGGATTTACCTGGCAGATGTTGTTGGCTACTGAGTTTGGCTACAGTGAGCCATGATGCCATCCTCTGGCAACTGCGTCTTTAGGTCTGCTTATGAATACAATGAGATGCTGCCCTTGTTTCCTACCTTTAAGAGAAATAAGAAAGGGATAGTGTTGTTTGTTTTGTTTGGCTTTGTTTTTTGCTTTGAGGAAGATTAAACTCAAAACTCACCATTGTATAGTGCTACCAAAAACAAAATCTAGAAGGAACAATATTAGGCCAAAGTCAGGATTCTAATGAAATACATAGCAATGTCCCTAATCTTTTGTTTTTAAACTTTTTAGTTTTATTACACCTCCTTGAATAGTTTTCAAAAGTAAAAACTACTCTTGCATTACATGTATAAAAGTTTATGATGAATCAGGTGATTTTTAGAGTGGCCTCTCCCCTCTGTTGAAGGTTTATAAAAATAAAAATGAAAGCAAATTATGTTTGCTACAGATTCAAATTTTATCAAAGGAGCAAGAAGCCACATTCATTCATGTAGACATTAACGCTCTGTTTTGAAGGAAATCAAATAATACAGTTTATTTATTGGTAAGCACGATTTGCTGTGGTCGTGGAAATCAGCCATAAAATTTTATAAGTTATAAAAGAGTAATGGCCTCCAAGAGGCCAGTGAAGACTTTTGTTTTGAGAAGGAAAAGAAAAATAATAATTGAATGAAAAAGGATTCCATATCTTTCAGATGAGATTTTGCGTAGTAAAAACGAAGTTATTTCATATAATATTAATGCTATTTTTCTATGAAGAAGTGAACAAAGCAAGTCTGTATATTTTCTTCCTTGGAACGTGTGCATGATTGTAACTATAATGTAATGAGGATAGTATTATGATCTGACTTCTGGAATTGGTCTTTTCTACTTTTACATTTATTTTGTTCCCTCATCTATCTATGCTGTGAAAAAACTTGAACAAGGGACCACATCTTATATTTTGTGCTTTTATAATAGTGTCATATAATTTAGGGTCCCCATAAGTAAGTAATTTCTTTTCAGCCTTGTGATCAGTTGTATAAAGGTTTGTATGTGTATAATTAATATTATATCAGATATATTTGACATCATTTTTTTGTGGTGCATAAGATATTCAAGGATTGAACTTCCAAAGCCCCTAAGGGAGTAGTTTGCTGTAAGGAACAGGGTGAAAGCCAATAATAAAGATCTACGAAAGGCAAATTACATTGCAGAGCCTCATGTGCTATCTAATTTGTTCTTCAGGGTGAACAAGTCTAATAACCAGTTCATTCTAGTTTGCCTGGGACTTTACTGGTTTTAGCATTGAAAGACTTGAATCTTAGGAACCCCTTAGTCCATGTGATCAATATACAAAATTTCAGGGGGTCAGACAGTATCAAATCTATGTCTTTGTCTATAATTGTGAATGACTCTTATGTGTATCCACATACAAAATTACTATGTTTACATCTATAGAGATAGATGTACATATCTAGATACATGTATACATAGTGATTCAGGCAGGGATGGGAAAACTTCCCATCTCCCCATTTATGCTTCAAAGCTTGACATTGTTCACCTTTCAATTGAGCAATTTGTGTCTGATGCACATTTTTTTAAGCAAATCATATAGGCACACTATTGGTTAGTCTTTAGTTTTCTCTTTCTTCTTATCTATCATCTATCTATCATCTATCATCATCTGTTTTATTTTATTAGTAAAAAATTCACAAATTGTAGGATGCATTGCTGACGGACATATGTGGAAGAAGCAGCATTTCCCCTGTGCTAGATTCATTTTCCTTTTGAAACTGATATTCTTAAATGCCCTAAACTTGAATTTTTCATGCAAATTTTTAGTGTTTTAAATGTGAATATTTAGGGGCGCCTGGGTGGCTCAGTCGGTTAAGCGGCTGCCTTCAGCTCGGGTCATGATCCCAGGGTCCCGGGATCAAGCCCCGCATCGGGCTCCCTGCTCGGCGGGAAGCCTGCTTCTCCCTCTCCCTCTGCCTGCCTCTCTGCCTACTTGTTCTCTCTCTGTATCTCTCTGCCAAATAAATAAATAAAATCTTTAAAAAAAAAAAAGCAAACAAACACAAAAACAAAACCTTAAAAAAAATAAATAAATGTGAATATTGAAAGCATGAAAACCATTAAAATACTAACTGAAAAAAAAATGCTCCTCAAAGCACTTCAACTATGTTGTGTATATGAACAACAGAAATGGACATTTCTCATATATGGGAGATATTTCTTCCCAGCGATTCCACGATTAAGGCTTTTTAAAGCCTTTACAACTTCAGTTTATGATCAATGTCTTATACAGCATTAACCTCTTCAGGCCTCACCATTCTGTGGTTAATATCTCACATTACCATTTATACCCACATTTATACCACCTCTTTGTAGACCTCACCGAATAACTGTGCCTCTTAGTTTTCTAATCAAAGTTTCCCAGTCCTGCACCATGGTTCCTGGGCTTCTCACTTGTGTTCCATCTTTTTTATCTTAGGCCATAGAGAGCTGCTGTAGGATGTAGCTTGCTATTCCTGCCACTGCCCCCCTTGAAAACAATGCTTCTCTCTGCTCATTTCTTTACTTATGGAGATGTATTTTGCTGTAAAATGCTATATCTTATTTGTCACTTTATCCCAGCACTTGGGATAGTGTCTGGCCCATAATAACTGTTCAGTAACGATGTGTAGATTGTATGAATGAATGAGTGAATTCATTTATTCGCACATAGTTATTGCGTTCAATATGTACTATCACAGTGCTAGCAACTGAGGGTACAATGATGGATGTAAGAGACATTGGTGTTTCCCATACAGAGGGCAGTTACAGTTCACTGGAATATATAGATGATTGAACAGGCCATTGTAATGTGATATGAGGTGCCAAGTGCCCTGCCAGAGGAGTGCAGGGTGCTGAGAAGCCAAGGAGGGGCACCTGGCTACTCCATTTAGGATTCACTCAGGCTACATGGCTTACAGATGGCTGGTTGTTCTGGTTAGGTATGTTTCATTGGACATGGGCAGAGAGAAATTCTTTACCTCTCTGAGCCCAGAAATGCATCTTCCAAGCAGAGTTCTCTCTTTAAAAGATACTAAGCATCTCTACAAATTCTACATCATTTCTGGGTTTGAGGACCTTAAAAACACATGCATATTTTTAAAGCAGAAAATTGGTTCTTCAATGCATTTCAGTTTCTGAAAATTTCAGAGAGGCATCTAAGTTTATCTTTTTTCTTTAAAAATGTAACATACTAAGCATAATGTCTAAAAACTATGATGGAAACCTAAGACTAATTCACTTCTTTTTTTCCCATTTTTTTTTTTTGATAGAACATGAAAGGAGAAAGAGTATCTTACAGTTTTTTTTTAAAGCATACATTTCAATGCTTTCTTTCCTTCTTTTTACTTGTTTAATCATCACTGGCAGGTGTGCATGGTGATGTTAGTGAGGTTTCTTTTATTTCTGGCAAAGCACTAGTATACAATTTTATTTTTATGAAGTAAATTTCAATGGGACCAATGTACTCTTTGGAACTCTTTAATATCACATGGTGTTAGGCCAGGATAAGAAACTCTTTTAAATGAACTTTTTTTGTTTGTTTGTTTCCTATTCTGTATTATTCACATGCTAATATTCTGTCAAGTTTCAGTATGTGTCCTAGAGCTTTAGAAAGTATTTTATCTTGAGATGCTTCACTCATGCTCATCAAAACACAGTCAAATGAGAAAAATCTGGCTCACTTTCTAGTCATTTTTTTGACTGATAACATATTGTAGCATTTTAATGAGTATAGTATAGTTATTTCAAAATGTTTTATTAATTCTCTCTTTGATTGTGTATATGAAACACATCAGTATGTTATACTTAAATGAAAAGACAAATAAAATTCTTCCAGGTTTTGGTAATAAGTTTTCAGAGAAAAATGGAATCACTCTTTTAACTTGAATGAAAATTAGTAAGATTAGATTCACTATTTGTTTTATTTATTTTTTTATTAATAGTAACTTAATCTAGATTATGTGATTTCATGGATGCTATACATTTTTCAGTCTTTTTTTCCCCCTAATGTAAACATTGTAGTTATTGAACATGTGATTTTCTCTGGATAAAAGGAAATGGTCATGGATGAAATCTATTCCTTTTCTTCCACAGAGTGTTATACTGATGATTCTTAACATTATTTATGTCATGTTACACGTAGAAAACGGTGGTATTTATATAGAACTGAGGGTCAATAACAAGGCTGCTGATGACCTTGAGGTGACCACCTGGAGCCTTGGTTAGCCCTGGGCCTTGCCGAGCTGTACAGGGCTGAGGGGATCGATACCTCACCACATCCATGTACCAGTCACAACCACACCATTTGGGCAGCTCTATACTCACGTGCAAAGGGCAGCCTTGGCCGAATTGTGAAGTACATTACTATAAATGCAAGCCTCGGGCTTTGTTATTTTCTGTCTGTTCCTTTCTTTTCTCTTCCTTCCCTTCTTTTCTTCCCTTTCCCTCTCATCTTTTAATATAACATTCATGAGAACATTTTGGCGAATATAACTAATAAGCAGTTATTCTAAAATGTTTGGATAGTAAAAGATATAAATAACACAAGGTTATTCATAATTCCAACACCCCAGAATAACTGTGGTTATACCGTGTATGTGTAAATTATCATATAGCATACACAGTTGTTTTGTATGCTGCTTTTATTGAAACCCAATGTTCTGGATACATTTCCCTATGTAATTAAACATGATTTTTTTTAAAAAAAGACTTATTTATTTATTTTAGAGAGAGCACGAGGAGGGAGGGGCAGAAGGAGAGAGAGAGAGAGAGAGAATCTCCACCTGACCCCCCCCATGGGCACGGAGCCCAATGTGGGGCTCGATCCCAGTACACCAAGATCATGACCTGAGCCGAAATCACGAGTTGGATGCTGAATCGACTGCACCACCCAGGCACCTCTAAACATAATTTTTAATTGTTGCAAGATATTGCATTAAATGAATGTTCTGTAATTAATTTTATAATTAATTTTGTTAGGTAATTCTCGTTTTTCCTGGTGTTATAGTTAACGTGTTGATATATATCCTTAAACATAATTAGGATAAATTTTTAGGAGAACTAAGAGGTCTATTTTAGTTGTACTAGCTGCTATAACAATTAAACCCCTAGAAGTTAGTGCCTGGCTGGATAGACTTTTTGCTCACATAATGGTCAGCAAGGGTGAGGTGTGGTTTTGGAGGTGGTGGTACAGAACTACTATTCAGAGTCCCAGGATAATGATGACAGACTCTGTCTTTGTCAGCACATGGCTTCAGTAGTCACCCTGGGTAATGATGTCCAACCAACAAATTTGGGAAGAGAACCAGAATCAGGTATTGCATGGAGGGTTTATATGGGTCAAGCCTGGAGGTGGTCTCAATTCTACTCATTCCCCATTAGTAAAAGAACTTGGTGATAGTTGGATCACATCAAATTACTCTAGGGAGCCTGGGGAAGGAGGTTTAGCTGTGCTCTCAGCTTGTCTTCATCTCAAGATCACAATTCTAACCGTATTTAAGTTTCTTGCCAATTATTTTAAGTAATATTTTACCAATTTAAACCCAAATTAACAGTTAAAAATGCTTGTTTTACCTCAATAGTAACAGGCATATTTTAAAACAGTTTTCTGATCTTAAAGTAAAAACCAAAGACTTCTCATTGTTGCTTTAAATAGCAATTCTTTGACTACTAGTGGAATTGAACATTTTAAACACATGTATGGGCCATTTTTTCTTTCTGAAATCTGAGTTTATAAATTTATCCATTTTTCTACTCAGGTGCCCATCTTTATCTTCATGACTTTAAAAACTCTTTAATAAACTTAGGAAGAAAGCACTTTTTGGTGTTGAGTTTTTTTTGTTCTGTTTTTTTTGTTTGTTTATTTTGGTCCACTTTAGATTTGTCATTTAACTTTATTTATAATAGATATTTCATAGAAAATCTTTAATTTTTATGTGATCAAATCTAACAGTTCTTTTCTTTGTGTTTTCGGTGTCTCTTTTTATGTGCTCTGCTTTTCTGGCATATTTTATCCATTATTATTATTATTATTATTATTATTATTATTATTATTATTATTTGTCCTTTCCCAGTCCCTTAATTTCATCTTACTCCTCTGTCTGTTCTGGCTTTCTCCACTCTGATCATTCCCTCTTGTCTGTCTCTCAGGGTTGGCCTTCTTGCCTTGGTCTGTGAATTCTCTCACTTTACTCTTGTCTCTATCACAATTGATTGCTTGAGAATCATTCTGCAGAGAGAAGCTCTTAAATTACATGTCTCATTATTAATACACTTATTAAAATACTTAATATGTGCCAGACACTCTTGAGTGGTTCAAATGCAGTATTTCATTACATCTTAACTTGGGTTAAAGAAGTTCGGTTACTTCCCCAAGGTCACACAAGTGAGTAGCAGGGAATGGATTTATGTTGCTGGAACTTCAAATATTAGAATCAAGCTTCTGGTAGATAACTTGGGTGAAGACCTTTCTAACGCCACTTAAATGCTCAGGTTTAATTCTTCATTTGTAATGCCTGCAGCATAACTACTAAGGGTACTCCTAAAGTTTGAGTTCCACTGAGAATCTCTGAAAATCTCTTTTCCCAATGGTTTGTCAATTAGGTACCCATTTCTTTCCATTCATCCTTGATATGATGTAGCAGAATCAACTTTTATTCAATTAGAAAGCTCTATATTTCCCATAAAATGAAATGTCTTGCTTGTGAAAATTCTTTCCTTTTTTAGGGTACATTAGGAATTATTGTCACCGATTAATATTTTGGAGTGACTAAACATCCTCTCAGCCCTGATGTCTCATAGCTCTATCATAGGGTTAACTGTCTTCTATCCATGAGTTTACTACCTTCTAATTCAAGATGGTAAGAGACTTGTGTGATCCCCTGTATGATTCAGATTTGACCCAAACCCCCTATTGTTTAAGTCTTGTTGACCAAAATGTTGCTGTAAATATATAAATCTCATCACTACATTCTTTTCTTCCACAAAACATGGATTCTGAACAAATGAGATAATAAAACTTAGTATGGAGGCTATATGCATGATATTTGGATTTGGGTACTTATGTTTTAAAACCAGAGTAATTCTGGACTTTCCACTCAATTTTTATGGCCTTTGCACTCACTTAGTTTTAATTTTTATCCCTCCAAGCAAGTAGATACACTCCTTATCAATTCTGTTACATGTGTATTTATTTTTTTGGGGGGATAGCAATATTTAGGTTTGATCTCATGTCATATGTACAGTTGTGAGAAGAAAGCAAAGAAAACCTGAACCAAGCAACTACTCTTAGGTTGGTTGCAGCATCTATTAGTAGATAACTTTTAAAACAGAAACATCCATTATAACTGAATAATCATTTTCTGTTTTACAACGGGAGAGTGGCTCTAACAGAACCATGAATGATTGTCTAGAATCACTTGTGACTATAAAATAATAACATAGTTTGTAACAATTGGTCTATGGAATTTTCTCATTATTTTAGAGCCAGATCCAGTAATTTTCTTGTCTATCAACAAAGCCATTTGTACACAGTCACAAACAAAGAAAAATAATGTATTTAGAAGGCTTCGGAGTAAGAAATCCACCACTTCCTTTTATGAATACTTTTTATATCAAAGAAATCAGTATCAGGAGGTATTTCTTTACATTTAATCTGAATTATAAGAGACAACAATATATACAACTCTTAGCAGAGTGGTAGGCATTCCTGATGCAACTTTAACTCATTTTATCTTTTTTCTTGATATTTTCTTTGAACATAAGAAAATGAAGCCTTGAAAAGTTATAAGATTTAACTCCTACGTACAATGATTCTAAAGTTATAAAATACAATGTTTCAATTAGGGAGCCAAGTGATATATACAGAAATGTCATATGAGGAGGTATAAATATATTCTTTTGTTGAATATACTAATCTTGTTAAAGGTCAAAATTTCCAGAGAATCTATCATTCCTGCTGAAAACAAAACAAAACAAAACAAAACAACCAAGTTAAACTCAATCCACTAGCTGTTACACTTAGTTGCATTATTTTGAGCCAAAGGAATTTAATCCTCTTATTGTTTTGGTCTAGTTAAGTTTAATAATAAAATTCCTTACACATCATTTTTCTTGTCTAGGAGGCAGTGAAAAATATAAGTGCTAAGTTCAATATTTTTAAATGATTATCATTTTCTAAGAAAAATTGATCTTGGTCACTGGGTCATATTAAAGTCTTTGACTACTTCAGTAAGTTTGAGTTCATCTTTTATTTAAAACACTTTTTAAAACTATAAGACATACAGATTTTATTTTATCTTTAGATTTAGTTTTTAGAAAAGCACACAGGTTAGAGTGGTTTGAGTTTAAGGCAGTTGGAATGGGATGGAAATGTTGAGATGTATACATTTTTTCATATAAATTACTCCATAAATCTGTAAGAAATGTTTGGGGTGTGTTTGTGAATAATGTATTGTCCTTCAAGTGTGATACATTTGTTTCTGTGCATTTGCATTTTACAGAGTTCAGATTGAGTCTACTGGATTACATTTGAAAATATGTCAACTTTGTAAAATAGGCTACTGGATATACCCATATGATCTATTCAGACTTAGTAATATATTCCAGTCTTCCTTTTGGGGGCAGAAGTGCCCATATTTTACTATAGTAGCTGCCATCCATCGAATCATATGAAAGTTACTAGATCAAACACCAGCTTTTCAGTTTCTGGAGCTTTTATAATACACATATAACACTGAATGTGAATATTTCAAATTTGTAAAGTTTTGATAATATGGGAAATAGATTTTTATAACCTATTCTCAGCTGCATCATATATTCCAGAAGTCCCGTGACTGTGATTCTGTTTCAATCTTTACAATCTCAAGGAGGTAGTATGTCTTTATGTTCTTCTACCCATGAGGTGTTTTTACCCTGTTGAAAAATGTTAGGAATGTGATTGTGGCAAAACTCCTTCGAAAAGTGAAGAATATTTGTGCACAACTTCCTTTAAATTCTTATTTAAAAATTTTGCCTGAGCAGAGGAACACAATTATCATATAGTTTCACTCATATGTGGAACATAAGAAATAGCGTGGAGGACCACAGGGGAAGGGAGGGAAAACTACATGGGAATAATTCAAAGAGGGAGACAAACCATGAGGGACTCTGGACTCTGGGAAACAAACTGAAGGTTATAGAAGAGAGGGGTTGGGGGCATGGGGTAACTGGGTGATGGGTATTAAGGAGGGCATGTGTGGTGATGAGCGCTGGGTGTTATACGCAAATAATGAATCATTGAACACTACATCAAAAACTAATGATGTACTATATGTTGGCTAATTGAACATAATAATAAAAAATAAAAAAATGTTTTGCCTGCAAAACTACATTTATACTAAACTGTATTTTGGAATGAGATGGGATGAAATCTTTAAATTAAAGTCATTATTAACCTGTTTACTTTTCTGAACTGTATACACTTTCATGAATTAAAAAAAATCCAGTTCTAGAGAACTTTCTCATGTTCACTAAAAATTTTACTTGAGAAATAAACACAAAATATGGTATGTATTAAGCAAATTAGATTTGAAATTTTAATGATGGATTATTTAATTTTCCACAATAGTCACTCTGTATATGCTAAATTAAAGTAAAAAAACAAATGATGGCAATAACCAATTTAGTGGTTAAAACGGTGGCAGCTGTAAAAAAGGGATGATGCCTAGAAAGTTACATATGGCTGGCTCTGTGGGAAACCAACTTCTTCACTTTGTAACAAATTAATAAACAGGGTTTCTCCATAGATGAATGTGAGACACCAAATGGCTCTGTCTTCCATAATTTATAGGTTTGAACATAGGAAATACACTAAATAACCTGTCATAATCAAGAAATTTTAAGTAAATTATAATCCAATTATATGAGAAAACACAATCAGGAGGCCAATGGGTGAGGTTTGACTGGTTTTATTTATTTTTTGTTTGTTTGTTTGATATTTGTTTAACTCAGGTCTTAATTACTTTGAGTCATAGCTTGGGCTCTGGACTGAAATGTGCCTTGGGTCTTTAACAGGTATGCAAGTTGCATAAACTTTACTAAATTTTAGATTTTTCATCCCATAATATGGGAATTGTATAACAATAACTACCTCAGAGGATGGTGATGTTTGGGGCAGCATTTCTTCTTTCTTTTACTGTTTACTCTCCTTTGGGGAATATCAATTCTCATGGTTGTTAATCCCATCTTCAGGATAGTGGTGATGTCTCCAACATAGGCTTTTCCTTTGTGCTTTAGATTTGCATTCCTAATTTGTTAATTTATTTATCTCCACTTGAATTTTTCACAGAAATCTAAAGTTTACCATACCTCAAATTACAATTTGTTTTCCATTCAGATAACTTATCTTGGATTCCTCCTTCCCCATCACACCCCAAATACTGAAACCATTAATAAGCCTGATTCTATTTTCAAGATATTATTTTAATCTATCCTCAGTCTCCAGTGCCACCTCCTTAGGCAAACCACAATTATCTCCTGCCTACATCGCTACCAACATCTACAATCTAATTTTTTCCCCATTCTTGTGTAACCCCTTATCCAGTCTTCACATTGTTGCAGCTGTGATAGCCTTGGCACCTAAATTGGATCATATCATTCTTCTTTTTTACACACTACAGGGGCTTCCCACTGAATTGAAAATAAAATGCATATTTCTTACCATGCCTCACAAGGCTCTTCGTGATGGCTTGGTGCATTTCTTGGTAAATCTGTGTTGTGCGACATCCCTCCCAGCTTGCCACACAGAAGCCAAACCGTTTTCCCTTTAGTACTGTGCCTACTCAAAACCTTTCCTGGCCTCAGCCATTCCACATAAGATGTGATCTTTGCATGGCATGCTTTATCTCATCTCTTGTCTCCCACCTCACCCCAACCCTTTTGTGTATTCTCCCTTCAGGCTCAGTTAAAAGATGGCATCCTCAGAGGGCTGCCCTAACTAAAGAAGATTCTTAATTGTGATTCTCTTTTGCTCTGGTGTATTTCTATGTTAATACTTATCATTAAAATTATCGTATTATTTATCAGTTTGCTTTCTTTTTTGTCTGTATTCCCCACGAGGAGTTAAGCCAATGAGGACAGGAATAGCATCGTGTCTAGATACTATCTAGAGACTATCACTCTCTACCGGGTAACTAGCACACAGTTGACACTGACAAAAATTAAATGTTGCATGAGTATATTTAATGCGTGGAAAGCCCAATATATAGTGCCCTCTTTAAATCAAGTACTCAATATATGTTAGCCATGACATCTTGAGCTCATATCTCGAATCTTGGTTGAGGGTATGGGATAAGAGAGTATAAAAAATCCTACTAAAACAATAGTAATATAGTAATTGATTGTAATGCTTTTTTTGTTTGTTTGTTTACTTTCTATAGCTCTTTGGTGAAGTTAATTTTTTTCACATATATTTTCCTGACAAGAACACTTGAATGGTAAGTATAAAATAGTGGTGATGTGATAGGAGGTTTGGTGGTCTTTATATACGTAAAAAGACCCGTGGTTTAGTTGTAATCATTAAAACGCTTTGCATGTGTATACTCAAAAACAAATTAAAGAAAATAAAAGAATCATGGGAGAAATATATTTTAGATCAACTTTTTCTTTTTACTCCAAATTAATGACTTTTTATTATATCCAAGAAGGATGACTAAATAATCTCTGAACAGAGGTTGTGGCTTATGTGTCCTCATGGCAGGGTGAGAGGTTGCCTGCTGTCTTCTGCCTCCTAGGCCAAGTCCACTTGGCTGATGTTTTTCATGTTGGCATTTGCAGCTCAGTTCTGAGGATGGTGTAACTTCTGGTCACTTGCGGTTTGGGCAAAGCTCCATCTTATCTCACCATGGACCCCTTGAACTTTTACTATTTCTATCCAGTCCAAGCTTGGGTAGGGGTATAGGTTTCTTTTATGCAGTTCTTGCTATAAGGCATTCAAGTGTTCTAAGATAGACTCCATATCTGCCTCCTTAAGCTGACTTCTGGATTTTATCTATCCAAATAAGACTCAAATGGCTGCCCCTTTGGCTTAGAGCTGGTTGAAATGGAGGTTTCTTTTCACATTTTTAGATAGGAAGTTGAATGGGTGGCAATACTGAATACCTCCCAAAACACTGAAGACTTTTTCCTTTCATTGAAATGAAATCCCAGGGAAGGATATCTGGATGCAGATATTTAATGACTTGTTTTCCCCTCTCTTTTCACTTTCTAATAATCTCCTTGTACCAGAAGGAGGTGTACTTTTATTTTAGTTACCCTTTTCTGTAGAGCAATACACATGGCCTCATTTTCCACAGAATAAAATGTATTTCCTCTACTTTGTTAAGGTGCTGGATGATTTGAGTCTTCCAGGCTTAGTCTTTACTATGCTGCTACGGGAGAGGAAATAAGAACATCTGACAAATCCTCTCTCAAAAACACGAATCCAACAACCCAGTTTGTGAGGAATTTTCTTCCTGCAAAATCATATTTTGTTTCACAGGCAAAATATTACCAAGGCTTCTCCTCTCTGACACACACACACACACACACACACACACACACACACCACTTTACATTCTTTCTTTAAGAAGTTCTAATGGATGCTTTTGCATGATTAAGTAAAGATCTACTCATAAAGGTAATCATAAAGACCAAAGAGATAATTACTTTCATAATTATCTAAATATATCCTCCTTTATACTGGGCATTCACACTGAACACAGAATTAGGAGGATCAGGGGAAACAATTTGGTACAGATGTTGTTACTCATAAGACCAAGAGAAAACAATATAAAAAAATAGAAATCTCAAAAGATATTTCAGTGTACCTATGAATACAGCTTACCATATATGAATTATGCTGGGTTAGCAGGTAACTTTAGTTTCTGAAGTTCAAGAGGCTTGCTATGAATCTGCCATGAGTGCACAGTATAGCCTGTTTTGGTTGGCAACATTTAAATTCAAAAGTTGTTATCTGCTCAATTTTCTCAACCTTAAATTCTCCTCTGCATATCCTGTACATGTTCGATCTCTTGTCCCTGATTTTGCCTGATTTAGTGAGGAGCAGGGTCTATGTAAAGAAGTTGCTCAGTCAGCACTTAGGAAAGGAAGCAAAATTTGTAACATTGGCTCTACTGTAGATAAGCCATAAGAAAAGATCACAGTCATTAAAATAAGATAGTGACTGTTAGACGCCTTTACTAAAAGGTTTATTATAATAGGATATGGATCTTGTTAATTAACTTAGTAAAATGTGCTAAATCTAGAAGGTCCTTTCTGGAAAATACAGAAGAGACAATTCATAACTTCTAAAGAGTGTTATAAAATTGGCACCTTTTCATCCAAAAATGAGTAGTGCCCATAAGAGACTCTTAACTATAAGAAACAAACTGAGGGTTGCTGGGGTGGGGGAGTGGGGTGAGGAATGGGGTAAGGGGATGATGGGCATTAGGAGGGCACCTGATGTAATGAGCCCTGGATGTTATATGCAACTGATGAATCACTAAATTCTACCCCTGAAACTAATAATATGCTATATGTTAACTAAATTGAATTTAAATAAAAAATAAAAAAAATGAGTAGTGCCTACTCATGCCATGTACACTCTGCTGGTGGGCAGGAGAAATTGGGCATTTGACTGAGTCACCAGGATACAATAATAAAATTCCAAAGTGAAGACCAAAATGCCAAAGGGAATCTTCAAAGGTAATACCAAGATGCAATTTCTTTCTTTCTTTCTTTTTTTTTAAGATTTTTTATTTATTTATTTGACAGAGAGAGACACAGCGAGAGAGGGAACACAAGCAGGGGGAGTGGGAGAGGGAGAAGCAGGCTTCCCGCGGAGCCGGGAGCCCAGTGTGGGGCTTGATCCCAGGACCCTGGGATCATGACCTGAGCTGAAGGCAGACGCTTAACGACTGAGCCACCAGGCACCCCACACTCATTAATATTTGGTGCCCCCCAAGATACAATTTCTTAACACTTGAAATTTCTGATCTATTTTGAGGTCATAAAATTATCAAGAATGGATATTGAATTAAAGAGCTTTTGAAGATTAGGGCAAATTTTTGGAGTAGGGGTGGGGCTGTTGGTGATTAACTTCTAAATCTATTCCCTCAAGGAGAGCTTGATGTGTGTCTCCAAGTGTTGTGGGGTAAGAAGGGACAGGTGTCAAACAGATGGCTAAGCAATCCAAAGGCAGTCTAAGGGAGAGTAAGAGAGAGGGAAAGAGTTGGTGCTGCTCTTGGAGTAACTCTACCCTCTTCCAGTGGTGATCCTATACTAGAAATACCAACCCAATATCAACATAAAAGACATTCTGCCCAAAAAGATTTCTACCAGAAAGTGAGGGCATTTCAATAAAGAGGCACCCTTTGTAGAGACCCCCAAAACACCAGAAGTTGAAGAAGAGGGGATCCGGAGAGGGAGCAGTCAGATGAGGAGAGGCAGTTGGAGGGGCCCCGGCAGGGAGGGTCCATGAACCCATAAAATCACCTATGAGAGAAAAAAAAATCAACTTCAAACAACATAACATTATGCCCAGAGAATAGAAAGCTAGTCAAGTTAAACTTTCTGAAAAGAATATTTTCTTTTCTCTCCCTGCACTTAAATTATAGAGCATATAGAGGATATAAATGGCAAGCTGGATGAAGAACTGCGGGGAAAGAGAGAAAAAGCTGTTTATACCTGCTTCCCAGAAGGATGCTATCTGCCTACCTCCAGATCTAGCTGCCAGAAGAGAGAAGATTTAACTGTAAGTCATATTCCAAGATTTTATTATTATACTGGACAGGATATTTTAATTAATAAACTGAAATAATTCTCATTTAAGTGAGTCTAAGAGTAAGCAGAAGAGTCATAAGTCCTACCAGCGTTCTCATTCAGAGAAAGATAAATTTTTCCCTGAGGGTGTTTAAAGTGAGGCTAGGAAATAAAAAAAAAAAAAGGTAAAAATTTGTGCTGTAAAAATATTCCATCATTCATGATTACATTAGATTGTAGAGCAACAATGTGATGCAGTCCCCATCCTCAAGGAGTTAAGTCTGTGATACCACATATTTGTAAGAAGACTGATACTTACATAGGCTACCATGGGGATACCTGGGAAGGACACTTGCCAAGATAAGTAGGGATAAGAGAAAATCTCCCAGAAAGATGCAACACAAGTTGAGTTTTGAAAGATGAGTTGGTGTGAGCTGGGAGAGGTGAGGCGTGCTCTGAGTATCAAGAGCGGGACATGCATCTCCATGACCTCTTTTTCTAGAGAGAGCTTGTCCCTACGTGTACTGCCCCTTTTTGTTCTATCTAGTGAACTGAGTTGGGCCAGAGAACCTGAAGGAAACTGCAAAGGTTGTTTGTGCCTTTGAGTCTCTAAAGTGTACAACTCTCTGCTCTTTGCTTCATTTCCTCTGCCGTCTGCTCTCACCTCTAAATTTGTGGAATGAACAGTTTCTTCAGGCAGAGGACTTTGTAGCCCAAACTAGAGAGTACAGAGACTCTTAAAGAATTTGAGGTTCAAGAAGATTCTACTTACAGCCATATCCCTCTCCCCACACCAGTTGTAGGTCTTGATTTGGGAGCTAGGGGAGCAATGGTGTGGAGGAGATGTTGAGCATTTTTGACCCAAGTGAACTCTTTTTCTTTCTTCTCTTAATCTTTTCTTATTTTGATTGGATGCATTGTTTCCGCTTATTGGGAAGTCTAAATTTGCTGTTTACTTATTTCTAGGCATGTTCTTTTATTGCATATATTGTATGCCTACAAAACTGTCAAAAGAGGGAAATAATGTTTGGCCCTCGGGAGGCATATACTAACTTATAATTTCTGTACATCACAGAGTCTTGAGATGTTGCAGGAGGATATATTAAATTGCACAAAGAATCACAAGTGCCATGTAAACTCACAGTGAACGAAGTTGGGAATAGTTTAAACAAACAAACAACTGACTGTTGTACCTCACAGGTCATATTCTTGTCCTTACCTCCTGTAAGACTTAAACTCTTGTAGTGACAAAAAGACAACAGAGTTCTGATTTTCAATTCTAAATCTTTGAACTCGAGGAGCCACATGGAATAAGAGAATTGGGTTTAGCTTAGGGCCAAAACTATGCTTCTTGCTCATGGGTCTACTACTCTCCCGTTAGATGACTCAAGGAAAATCTTTCATCCTGTCTGGGTCTTTGTTTTGTCATCCAGAAGAGTACCTTTTTAATTTCAAAAATGTTTTTAGAATCATAAAAGTTAATGCATTTTATACTGTTAAATGCCACACAAGTGTTAGTTGTTATTATTTTGAGAGCAGACTTGGTTTTAAATCCTGGACTACCGTGTGAGCTCTGGAGAACTGAAATTCTTTCATTTCTTACAAACCATGCATCCTTGGGCAGGTTATTTAATTGCACTGTGCCTCCAACTCTGCATGCGTAAATTGAAAACAGTGCTTATTTTGTACAGTTGTTATAAATTTTAGAAAGATGATGCATGTTAAATATCTAGATGAATGCCTGACACTTATAGGTATTCAAAATTTAAGGCTAATTTTTTATTAATATTAAAGTAATGATAATAATTGCCCTTATTATTTACCTACTCATCTAGCCTTGCTCCAGTTTTCAAGGGCTGGAGCTAGCCAGAGGCCCCTGATAGTTATGTCTAGTTTTTCCTTATAGCTTAATGGGCGGGCAGACTTATCTGGTTGGATAAAACCTCCAGAGCTTTATCGAATTATGTTATCAGGGTGGAGGCTGGCTCCTTATTTTTCTACTTTTTGGCCTCTGTGAACATAAGCATAATGCCAGGGTTCTCATGCTTGATTCACTCTCTGATTTTTGATGAAGAATCTAGCAGTATTCTCTGTTGGGCAAAGAGACCTCAGATCATTCAAAAATAAAATTGATATGAAAGTTTGATTCCTTCACTCCAAGAATGTGGTTAGAATTTTTTCCCCCGGTAATACAGTAGCAGATATTACTTCTTTCCAAGCAGAAAAAGGCATAAGTTGCTAAGTTCCTCTCACTATGGGCTCCAGACACTCTCTCAGAGGGGACACATGAGTTCGTTACCTGCCTGCACTTGAGCAGGGGTTCCTACGAGGATGCTTCTAACAAAACCAGAACCAAAACCAAATGAAGATTTGGGAAGGACCAATAATCAAATGCTTCATTTTTTTCATCATTTAGGAGGTATTTGGGATTCTTTTGATCTAGAAACAAACGTAACAAAATTAACAAACAAAATATCAGAACTGGTCCAAATCCTGTTTTCTTTGTTGAGATGAACCTGTAGGTGACTTAACTATTTGTAACAGGAGCCTGCTCTTAAATCCGTCTCCAAAATGAAATAAAAATAGAAACAGCAATTTTTTTTGTCCTTCATCAACCTGCTGATTGTTTGACAAATATTCAATGATTCCTAAGAATGTGTATGTTGTTATAGGTCCACATGTGCTTATCTGAAATCTTTGGGGCCAGATGTGCATGGATTCAGAAATTTTAAGATTGTAGAAAGACGATAAAGTGCATTTATTATGTATTACAAAACATTGCCAGCAGGGTATGTGGCAACACCTTATAATCAAATATGTTTACATTTTTGTGAAACATGCAAATAGTCAAGCTGAGTGGGATGAAATAAAGACTTTAAAGCTTCCCATCAGTCCAGGGTGGGTTTTGTTGCCAAATTTGGTTAGGTTATGTCAACTTTTGTTCACTTAGATTTTATAATTTTAAAAACACACTTAGATTTTATAATTTTTGTATTTTGGAATTTCACATAACAGACTGTAAACCTTAGAGTTCCAACCAAGCTTTACTGAAGAGAAAAATATTAATAGAAAGTTTTCACTTATGTCCAAATTGTACAAACATATTTTGAGCAATCCAACTCACCCAAAGAGGAGCATTTAATGACACCGTGAGCTATCGAATTGTATCAGAACTTTTGGTCCCAGTATCATTTGTGTCCCTTTGTGCATTATGACAATGTGAATTTTTTTTTTTTTAATCTTGGTAAGGGTGCCAAATAAACTTCTGACTCCTGACCCTCCTTCGTCTGCTGCTGTCTAGCATCCCCATCGCAGTACAGAGCATCTCCATCCAGGTATTTCCTATTAAGAAATAAAACATCACTCCTCTTCACATTTTCTTCTCCTTCATTCTGTGCCAATTTAAATTCACCATTCGTTCTTTTTTCTAATCACAAAAGTAGATTTCAAATACACTCTGCATAGACACTGAAGTTTTTCTTTAGAAACATTGTTCATATTATGTTAATCCATTGCTTAACACACATTAATGGTTTTCCATTGCTCTTACAATATAAACCAAAATTTCTCACAAGAGGTATAATTTCCTGGGCAGTCCGCCCTGCCTATTCCCACCAACATTATCTTATACCAGTCCCTTCTACTTGCTTGTTATTACTGGAAAACTCCAAATTATTTATCTTTTAAGGCATTTATATACATTGTGTCTTATCCTTGGGTGCTCTTCACCTCCAACTTTGTTTTCTGTCTCCTGTTCATCCTCATTTAAATGTTATTAATTAAAGAGATTTTCCCTGAATCTAAAGTAGGTCTCCACTCTTACTGTTTTTCACAGTACCCTGGTCTTTCCCTTCAACTTATCATGATTTGATTGTATAGTTATTTCTGTGTTTTTTTTTTGAAGATTTTATTTATTTATTTGACACACAGAGAGAGAGAGCAGGAACACAAGCAGGGGGACTGGGAGAGGGAGAGCAGGCTTCCTGCTGAGCAGGGAGCGGATGCGGGGCTCGATTCCAGGACCCTGGGATCATGACCTGAGCCGAAGGCAGACGCTTAACGACTGAGCCACCCAGGTGCCCTATTTCTGTGTTTTTTGGTTAATGTCTGTCTCCCCATTAGACTGTAAGATCCACACGGGCAGGATCCATATTTTTGGGGTCACTACTATGTGCCCACTGCTTAGCAGAGAGTCTGACATAGGGTAGGAGCTTAAAATATTGTATAAATGAATTTATGAATAAATGAGTAACTTAATTGATAGTGACTAACAGCTAACACTCATTATAACAGTCTCACACTCATTATCACATTTAATCTCAAATCAACCATGTGAGGTAAGCAGGACCCGTATTATTAGCTCTAGGTTATGGAGGAACATGCCAAACTTAAAAAGATTGAATGATTTGATTGGAATCATATAAGACTAAGAATAATGTCTCAAATTTCTGATTCTTAGCTCATCCATTCCCATTCTTTACCTCCAGCCACTATTTTTCTTTCAGTCTTTGAAAATGAAAGTAGATTTCAAAATTATGCTTATAGAGTGCAGTAAGGAAAATTAATGTAATGGAGTTGTAAGTAGTTGAATTAAATTCCTGGAATGAATCTTGTTCCTGTGTCCTTTCCCAGTTGGGCTTTGCAAAATTTCAGGAGAAGGAGATAACACAAAAGTAACTTATTTGGGGACTCAGAAACACATTGATAAAATGTAAAAGAGTATATACTAAGATACATCTAACCTTGCATTTAAGGATGTGTTCAAGGACAGAAAACGTGGGGCGCCTGGGTGGCTCAGTCGTTAAGTGTCTGCCTTCGGCTCAGGTCATGGTCCCAGGGTCCTGGGATCGAGCCCCGCATCGGGCTCCCTGCTCAGCGGGAAACCTGCTTCCCTTTCTCCCACTCCCACACTTGTGTTCCTACTCTTTTTAACTCTCTCTCTCTGTCAAATAAATAAATAAAATCTTAAAAAAAAAGAATGGAAAATCAAGTGAAGGGATGAAATATTATATGAAAGTACTGCCTATTATATTGGAAGAATATCTGATACTGAAAAGAAAAATAAAAACATTTTTTCGCTTATATGAGAATCTTATCAAGGCCTTCTTTGTTGATTAGGGCATACTCTTTATATCTCATGTATGCTAAAGTCCTGCAGACATAAATTAAGAATATTCAATTGCTCGGGACCCCTGCGTGGCTCAGTCTGTTAAGTGTCTGCCTTCAGCTCAGGTCATGATCCCAAGGTCAGGGATTGAGCCCTGCCTCAGGTTCCCTGCTTTGCTCTCTCACACTCTCTGTCTCTCAAATAAATAAAATCTTAAAAAAAAAAAAAAAAGAAGAAGATAGCAAGAGGGGAAAAATGAAGAGGGGGAAATCAGAGGGGGAGACGAACCATGAGAGACTATGGACTCTGAGAAACAAACTGAGGGTTCTAGAGGGGAGGGGGTGGGGGGATGGGTTAGCCTGGTGATGGGTATTAAAGAGGGCACATTCTGCGTGGAGCACTGGGTGTTATGCGCAAACAATGAATCATGGAATACTACATCAAAAACTAATGATGTAATGCATGGTGATTAACACAACAATAAAAAAATTTAAAGGAAAAAAAAGAAAGAGGACTTCTGAAAAAAAAAAGAATATTCAATTGCTCAAAAGTAATTCTGAATGAAGACACAAACAAGTGAAGTTGCATATTCAATAGGGAAAGATATCCTAGGAGACGTATCTACTCTTGACCTTGTCTTTCTTATCTATAATGAATGGCTTTCACTAAGTTGTGTGTACGCCTGAAGCTAACGTAATATTGTATGTCAACTAAACTTCAATTAAAATTTTTAAAAATGAAAGGTTTGACTAGATGTTTCATAAAGTAATTTCAATTATTAATATTCTTTGATATGGATTCAAGAATTGGGAGGGAGGGGTGCCTGGGTGGCTTAGTTGGTTAAGTGTCTGACTTGGGCTCAGGTCATGATCTCCGGATCCTGGCACTGAGCCCCACATTGCGCTCTGCACTCAGCAGGGAGTCTGTTTCTTCTTATAGCTCTACCCCTCCTCCCCACTCGTGTTCTCTCTCTCTCAAATGAATAAAACCTTTTATTAAAAAAAAAAAGAGAGAATTGGGAGGGAGATGTTCTAATTATGAAGTCCTTAATATAAAATGGGCAAAGTAGACTGACATTTCTATCTCATATCATTCTGTTTTAAAAATAGTCTCTAATAGATATGTTAAATGAAGACAAAGTTCTGTTATAGATCTTGATAATTCCACGAACAAGGTCAGGCCACTTTCATACTGCCAGATCATCACACAGTACCTCTCAAAGTATTAAGTCAAATTCTCCAAGTACCAGAAATGGGTTGAAATTCAGAAGAAACACAGTATGTGTCAAAGGCAAGGTAGCTACTGACAAGAAAAGATATTACAATAGACTTCCAAATATACACTTTCCCTTTCAGGAAATACGGAAATTCGTTTTCCAGGAATGTGTTTCTGAACTCTCACTTGGGAAGACAAGCCTGACTGTAGAAGGGCTATCGAGACAGGCAGCAGGTTGTGAATCATTTGTTCAGAGTTCATGCAGGGGAGGAAATGGCATAATGGCTTAGCCAGTTAAAAGACTAAGCTCTTGAAATCACAGAGATCTGGTTTTGAATCCTGGCTCTGGCATTTGCTTTTTTTGTGGTCTTGGGAAAGTACTATTCTGTCTATGCCTCAGTCTATAAAATTATAGAAATGTCTCTTTCTGTAAATGAGATAATACATGTAAATACTTATGCCCTGAAATGTTACCTTTTGCCATATAAGTTATGCTTTATCTATGAAAATTAATTCGATTTCAATGCAAACTATTCACCCTCCCATATTATAGTTAAAATGAAAAAAGAGACAGGGGAAAAACATATTTATTATTAAAACAGTTACTAAGAAATATTTATTTTTAGCTTTGATTAAGTTGATCTAACAATTGATGACAATGCATTTTTTTTTTTGAGATAATAAAGAGCTGCCTTAATTAGATAATATCCCCCCTCCCATTTTTTTGGTCATTTTGTTTGCTTCAGTACCATTCCTGTAGATTCATATGAAGTGCTTTTGCCACCTGAGCCCAGGCTTCCTGGGGACTCCTCTTTATTGTCACGTGATTATCTTTGGCTACAAAGCTCCCAGATTGCAAAGCAAAAAACGCAGTGTGGTGATTGTCCATAATTGTAAATCCACTCACTCTTTTTCCATTTTTGTTCATTGTAGGTAATCACATTTTTGTACATTTTGTACCCAGCTGTAGAGCATCATGTACATTAATTGGCACTGAGTTTTCTACTAGCTACCACTTTTACTTTGGAAAAGCATTTAAGGCAAAAACACATAAATTCCTATCTAAGTACTTCAGTTATTTGAATTCTTTATATGCAGTTCTCTGAGAAAGCATATACAGGCATTGGTCTTGATTATCTAGGTATAATTAGAAGCTTACTGCAGAAGAAATAATATGAGAATTAGCATCTTTCATCAAGCATAAAGTGAGATGTCTTGTGAAGAGATGAATTGGAATAGGAACAGGTACAAACACTTTCTTTTTCTTAAGATTTTATTTATCTATCTGAGAGAGAGAGCGAGAGCGAGAGCACACACAGGAGCAGGGGTGGGGAAGCAGGGGAAGCAGCCACCCCCCCCCAAGCAGTGAGCCAGACAGGGGGCTCCATCCCAGGATGCCACCGGGATCATGACCTGAGCTGAAGGCAAATGCTTAGCCACCCAGGTGCCCTGGTACAAACACTTTCTAAACAAGTTCTAAATTTCAGCTATAGATGGTCCCCCATTTAACAATGATTTTATGATTTTTCAACTTTACAATGGTACAAAAGTGATGAGTACTCACTAGAAACCATACTTTGAATTTTGGGCTTTTCCTAGACTAGTGATACGTAATATGATACTCATGATGCTGGGCAGTGTCATGGAGCAGCAGCTCCCAGTCAGTGACCCAGTCAGGAGGGTAAACAACCAATACACTCACAACCATACTGTATCCTTATAGTCATTCTGTTTCTCAGTGTCAGTACAGTTTTCAACAAATTACATGAGATTGTCAACACTTTCTTAAAAAATAGGCTTTGTGTTAGGTTATTTTGCCCAACTGTAGGCTAATGTAAGTGTGATGTTCATTAGGATAAGTGTATTAATGCATTTTTGACTTAAGATATTTTCTGAATATGAAAATGGATTTATTGGAGTATAGTCCCACTGTAAGTTGAGGAAGATCTGTAATTTGCAGTGAAAAACAAAGGAAGGTGGGATGACTCAGTAGTTTTTTGGAAATGTTAATTTCATGACCAAGAATTTGACTAGTCTAGGAAATCTTAAATGGATGTTTGTGGTTTGGAAGCTATTAATTGGATAACTAATTTTGGGAGTAACCTGTAAGTGTGAAAGGACTTGTGTCAGAAAGACTAGATGCTGCTACTGGCTGCATCATATTCTTAGCATTCAAGGCCCCTCTGGGTATCAGGATTTTCCTGGTATGCATCATGTAATACAAGGTCTGGAAGTGGTTTCTTGAGATTCCTTATCAAATACTCACAATGCATATCGTCATATTAAAGAATTAGGAGAGTTACTACAGAAAGAACCCTTTTCAATTTTGTTTAACCCAGAATTTCCCAAATTTGTCTGGCCATGGAACCTTACTGTTTAGAATAATGATACCTATTAAAATCAAGGACACAAATGCAAGGAGCACTGGGTTGAGTATTGGCTGCAGAAGGGAACTCTTAAGTTGCAAATATGCATCTGACCAATCAAGTTTATAGTAGTAACACACTTAGGAATTAATTTTCAGATTACAGTCCCTCTCATATTCCAGAGGATCATGGAATGAGGATAATACTAATTATACTAATAACTATTATTTTTGAAAAGCTACTAAGTGCCTGACATTATGCAAGCTATTAAACATGTGTAAATTTATTTAAACTTCATAGCAAGTCCATAAGGCATACAGATATTATCTTTAACTTCAAATAAGAAAAGAGACATAAACTGTTAAGCAACTTTAAAAAATCATGCAACTAATTAAAGTAGATCTGAGATGCAGATCCATGTTTTCTGTCTCTTTCTTAGGAAAGAATGTAGAAGGGAGGAGGCGAGAGTCTGTAAGAGGAGAACCACACTTCCTGAGGTTTCTGTGCAGTTAAGGAGTTAAGGAGTATGGCCAAAGTGAAAGAACAGTGGATTCCTAGAAAGATTGGTCTACTGAGGCATGGGATCCACAAAATTAAACATCTGCAACATATGTCTCCAAGAATAAATCTAGGGCTTTTCTTCATGATTCTTTCCCTTATCTAGAGAAAGAAAATATATCCTGTGCTATTTCAAAAACTATTATAGCTCTAAGGGATTTAGAAGAAGTTAAATTCATTATGAAAGTTCATTATGAAATTGGTTGTGGATTTTTGGAGGGTGATGTTGATGATTCTGAGGTTGTGCCTTGGCTCTGTGGTAAAGGGTGCTACATCTGCCAGGGAGTGGGTAATAGCATTGGAAATGCCAATTCAGCCTTAGAGGTCGTTCATTTAGTTCAAACCAGCATTTTCCACTAGAAAAAAACTGAGGCAGAGAGAGGCAAAAGTGACTTTGTTATACCATGAGTAAAGTTCAAAAACATGAACAAACCTTAAATCTTTTGTTTCCAAGGTCAATGAACTTTGTCTTGAACAGAATTACTATTTCTGATATTTTTCAGTGTAGAGAAAAACAATTTTCTTGAACTCTCAAAGAGTTCAAAGTACAAGAAGTAAAATTTCATAAATTGATAGTTTCTTTTCTATAGTTATTAATTTTGGATTCTTCATTCTCACCAGAGATAAAAAAGGGAATATCGAATGACTCTTTTACTGCTTGTGAATGGTCCTTAATCCTGGATAAACTGGTATTGTTTGGAAAGCTTAGAAAGCCCAAGCTACCAAAGAAAGTATTGACATGTCATGTAAACAAAGAAAAATAAAATAAAGTCCAATCCCTCTATTTTGGGGTTTCCCAACATTCTTATTTATTCTTGTTCTCTAAACATAATTATTCACAGTGAGCAAAACATTTTCTGAGTTTTAATTAGTTGATCAAATTAAGTAGTTCCTCCATTTTACAAAAAAAGAAATATATTCAAAATACTCTTAGTTGTTTAAAGTTTTCTGTCACCATCTATTACTTCCTTCCCATGTGAAATCTTCCTACTCAAGTCATTTCAACAGATTTTTTTCTAACTGAATTTTTCAAACTATATTGTCCTATTATTCAGTATGCAAGTACACTCAGTTATTCAAGTGTTCAAGAGTACACTTATCTTAATGAGCATTAAATAATGTATAGAATTGTGGAATCATTATATCATACACCTGAAACTATTGTAACACTGTATATTAATTGCACTTCAATAAAAAAACACACTAAAAATATTGCTCTATTATTGTAACCTGATTTCAGAGGGTTCCATTGTTTAGCACTGCCCAGGAGAACTTTTTGTTATGATGAGAATGTTATTCTGTGCTGCTCAATATGGTAGCCACTAGGCATGTGTGGTCACTGCTCACTTGAAATGTGACTTGTACAGCAGAGGAACTGAATTTTTAATTTTACTTGACTAAATTAAAATTAAAACTTAAGATTAAATAGAGCTGGTTCTGCATGTAAGGAGCTTGGAAACTGCCACTGCTTTCTAACAACCAAAAGTGAGACAGACAAAAAATGTCATTAAGTCTTCTAGGATCCATTAAGAGGGTGCAGACACAGGAAAACCACTGCCCTCAAGATTGGAGAGACAAAGAGACAAATCCAGATAATAACAACTTATCTGAGGAGACACTCACAAGTAGAAACGTGTGTTGAAATCAGTGCTGGGTAGGAAAACCTGAACTGTAATTAATGAATTGCTGGAGGTCAATGTGGACAGCTCTGAGAGTTAAAAACTCAAGATAGACTCAGGTAAGGGGAAAGGAACGATTTTGAAATGCCTTAGAGCATTGTGTTCTTCAGAACAAGGCCTGCCCTCAGGAAAAACTAGGTAACTAGAGCTTAGCCTGCTGGGCGTATTATCAGAGCCTAATTGATGGGGTGGGGTGGGGTGGTGAGGAGGGAGGGAAATACCCAACTCTGGTCGGGTCTAGACTTCCTTGTGGGAGAAGGGAAATACCCAGCTCCAGCCAACTCTAGACATCTTCCCCTAGTTAAGGGAAGAGGGGAAGAAAACATTTAAAAAACTTGTGAAGGTCACAGTCCAGAGGTATATGTCGGCTAAAAGACAGAAATTTAATCAAATGACTGTAAAAGGCTTCCTCTTCTCCTTTACCTCATCACCATATTATTAAAGGCCTATTTACAGCAGAAATTAAAAGTAAAGGGATGAAGGAAAATACACCATGCTAACACTAATTAAAAGAAAGCGGGAGTAGCTATATTACTTTCAGACAGAGCAGGCTTAAAAATAAAGGAAGTAAGCAGGAATAAGCAAGAACATTACTTATGAATAAAGGTGGCAATTTTCCAAGAAAACATCATAATAGTTAACATGTGTACGCCTAAGAAAAGAGTGTCAAACTATGTGAGGCGAAAACTATTAGAACTACAAAAAGAAATAGATGATTTCACTATCATAGTTGGAGACTTCAGGATCCCTCTATCAGACACAAACAGATTGATTCGGCAGTTAGAAAATCAGTAGGGACAGGGTTGAACTCAACAACATCATCAATGAACTACATATAATTGACATCTAAAGACTAACTCATTTAACAGCAAAAGAATCCACATTCTTTTCAAGCTCACATAGAATATTCACTAAGATAGACCACATTCTGGGCCATAACGCACACCCTAACAAACTTAAACAAAAACAGATCATACAATATTTGCTCTCAGACCACAATGGAATTAAACTAGAAATCAGCAATTGAATGTTAACTGGAAAATCCCCAAACACATGGAGATTAAACAATTTACTTCTAAATAACACATGGATCAAAGAAGAAATCTCAAGAGAGATTTAAAAATATTTTGAACTACATGAAAATGAAAACACAGCTTATCAAAATTTGTGGGAGGTAGCCAAAACAGTGAGTGCTTAGAAGGAAATTTATAGCATTGAATGCATATTTTAGACAAGAAGAAAGATCTAAAATTAACAATCTAAATTTCTACTTTAGGAAACTAGAAAAAGAACAAGTTGAATCTAAAATAAGTAGAAAAACATATTAAGAATTAGAGCAGAAATGAATGAAATTGAAAACTGGAAATCAATAGAGAAAATAAAACTAAAAGCTGGTTCTTTGAAAATATTAATAAAATTGATAACTCTCTAGCAAGGATAACTAAGGAAATTAAGAGAGAACGTAAATTACTATTATCAGAGGCAAAAGGAGAGACACTATTACAGATCCCATGGGAATTAAAAGGGGTGATAAAGGAATACTACAAATGACTCTATGCCCACAAATTTGATAACCCAGATGAAATGGAACAATTCCTTGAAAGATACAATTTGCCAAAACTCACACAAGAAATACAATCTGAAAAACCTATTTCTATTAAAGAAATTAAATCAATATATTGATAATTTTCCAAAACAGAAAGCACCTGGGGCACCAGAGTGCCTCAGTTAAGTGTCTGCCTTCCGCTCAGGTTGTAATACCAGGGTTCTGGGATCCAGCCCAGATTTGGGCTCCCTACTCACAGGGGAGCCTGCTTCTCCCTCTGCTCTTTTCCATCCCTGCTAGTGTGTGTGTGCTCTCTCTTTTTTTCCTCTCTCAAATAAATAAATAAAATCTTAAAGAAAGAAAGAAAGAAAGAAAGAAAAAGAAAAGAAAGGAAAGGAAGAAAGAGGAAGGGCAGGAAGGAAGGGAAGGAAGGACACTCTGGGCCCAGACAAGTGTCTTCTGCGTCCGGGATCTGGCAGGGTCGGTGGCCGGTTTTCTTTTTTTTCTCCTTTGTGTGCACTTCTGATGTTGCCAATGACAAGCCACAGCAGAGAATCTCAAATTTACTGTTCTCAGGTGAGGCGTTTGCCTGAGGTAATGCTCTCTCTCTGCTTCCCCTCACCTCATAGAAAAGCTTGTGTCCAAAGCCCATTACCGCCCCCA
>NW_027397066.1:134820684-134839976 GCF_003265705.2 Callorhinus ursinus
AGAAAGAAAGAAAGAAAGAAAGAAAGAAAGAAAGAAAGAAACCAAGCCCAGGCCCAGAATTCACTGGTGAATTCTACCAAATATTTAAGGAAGAAATTATAGCAATTCTCTACAGTCCCTTTTGAAGTCTACTTCCTAACTCATTTTACAAAGCCAGCATTACCCTAACCAGAACCAGACAGAGATTTTTTAAGAAAAGGAAACTACAAACCAATATCTCTTGTGAACACAGATGCAAAAATCTTCAATAAATTGTTAGCAATGGTATTCAATGATGTATAAGGAGAATTATACATCACAACCAAGTGGGATTTATACCAAGTGTGCAAGACTGGTGTGGTGTTTCAAAAGAACAAATAGATTAATGGAACAGAATAGGGACTCTAGAAATAACCCACATTAATATAGACAGTTCATCTCTGATAAAAAAGCAAGGCAATACAATGGAGCAAAGATAATTTCTTCAACAAATGGTCTGCAACAACTGGATGTCCAATGCAAAATATACAAAGAAGTCTTAAGACTCCATAATAAGAAAACAACAACCTGAATAAAAAAGGGTGAAAGATTTTAGCAGACACCTTTACCAAAGAAGATGTACAGATGACAAATAAGCGTATGAAAAGATACTCCAGGGGTGCCTGGGTAGCTCAGTTTGTTTAGCGTTGGACTCTTGATTTCGGCCCAGGTCAGGATCTCAGGGTCATGATATCGAGCCCTGTGTTGGGCTCTGTGCCTACTGTGGAGTCTGCTCATCCCTCTCCCTCTGCTCCTCTCCCTGCTTGTCACTTATGCTCTCTCTCTCCTTCTCAAATAAATAAATAAATAAATACAATAATTAAAAAAAAAAGTTGCTTCATGTGATATTAGGAAAATGCAAATTAAAACAACAATGAAATACCACTACATAACTATTAGAGTGCCCAAAGTCTAGAACACTGATAACAGTAAATGGGGGGGTTGGGATGTAGATTAACAGGAACTCTCTTACATTGTTGGTGGGAATGCAAAGTGGTACACTTTGGAATATAGGTTGGTAGTTTCTCACAAAACCAAATACACTCTTATGATAAAACCCAGCAATTGTGCTCCTTGATATTTACTCAAAGGGTTTGATTATGTCCACACAAAAACCTACACATGGATATTTATGGCAGCTTTATTCAATTGTCAAAATTTGGAATCAACCAAGATGTCCTTCAGTAGGTGAATGTGTAAATAAAATGTGGTACATCCTGATAATGGAAAATATTATTCAGCATTAAGAATAAATGAGCTAGGGGGTGCTTGGGTGGCTCAGTCGGTTAAGCGATCGACTCTTGGTTTCCGCTCAGGTCATGATCTCAGGGTCATGAGATGGAGCCCTGTGTCTGGCTTCACGCTCAGCAGGGAGTCTGCTTCCTCTCTCCTTCTGCCCCTCCCCCCATTCATGCACTCTCTCTCTTTCTCTCTCTAAAATAAATAAAATCTTAAAAATAAGTAAGTGAGTTATTAAGCCAGGAAAAGAAATGAAAGAAACTTAAATACATATAACTAAGTGAAAGGAGCTCATCTAAAAAGGCTACATACTCTATAATTCCAATTATGTGACATTCTGGAAAAGGATAAACTATTGAGATAGTAAAAAGTTCCATATTCCTCAGGAGTAGGGGGAAGGGAGATGAATAGTTAGAGCACAAAGGAAAGTGAAAATACTCTTTATGATATTATAATCATGGGTACATGTCATTCATTATACATTTGTCCAAACATATAGAATGTACAACATCAAGAATGAACCCTAATGTAAACTATGGACTTTTGGTGATGATGATGTATCAATGTAAGTTTATCAATTATGACAAATATACAATTCTGGTAAATGATGTTGATAATGAGGAGAGGATATGCCTGTGTGAGGGCAGGGGTATATGGGAAATCACTGTACTTTCCTCTCAACTTTGTGAATCTAAAAAAAAAAAAATGAACCCCTTAAAAATATTTAAATAGCCTTATGTGGCTATTTTGTCCCCACGACTCCTCCAGTAATTGGATGATATATTTAAAGCATCAGTCTTATAGAGGAATGTGACATTTATTCTTTCATTTGTAAAATAAAAATATATCAAGACCCAGTAAATGTCAGTTCCTGCGCTGGTTGTCTGAGACACAGAGAGTAATCATGGCACCTGCCACCATGATGCTCATAGTCTCCCTGAAGATTCTTGAAACAGGCCATCAGGGAGCCCATAGGATTATAAAAAGATGCCATTCAACAGTAGAGGAGAGGCAAAAGTTTGGGGAATTAGGGAAAGTTTGCCATAGGAAATGATATCTGAGATAAGCCTTAAGTGAAGAAATAGAGAAAGAACACTTTAAGTAAAAACACATAAAAAGGCATGAGCTTAAAAATTCAAGAACCTTCAAAAAAGTTCAGTATGGCAAGAATCAATGGTTTATGTGGATTTGGTTAGGTAATAAGCTTAGAGCATCCAGGTCATGAAAAATCTTGTATGATATGTTAAAGTTTTATTTTTTTCTGTATGTTACAAGGAAGTAGAGTTTAAAAAATCTTTTTTTCTTAAATTTTATTTTATTATGTTAATCACCATACATTATATCATTAGTTTTTGATGTGTTCCATGATTCATTGTTTGTGTGTAACACCCAGTGCTCCATTTAATACGTGCCCTCTTTAATACCCATCACCAGGCTAACCCATCCCCCCACCCCCTCCCGTCTAGAACCCTCAGTTTGTTTCTCAGAGTCCATAGTCTCTCATGGTTCGTCTCCTGCTCCGATTTACCCCCTTTCATTTTTCCCTTCCTACTATCTTCTTCTTTTTTTTAATATATAATGCATTATTTGTTTCAGAGGTACAGGTCTGTGATTCAAGAGTCCTACACAACTCACAGCGCTGAGTTTAAAAAATCTACTCTTCATCTATTTTTGTCAAAAGAGGTCTTTTAAAGTATATAGTTTGGGAAGTAGCATGTCAGATCTCTAAATCAAAGCTGCTTCACCCTTTTGTTAGATCATTATTTGGTCAATAGAGACCATGTTCCAAGTGATGTACGATCATAAAATCCACTCTTCCCTCTCTATTATGAGGTCAAGATATAAAGAGAAATAATGGTTTTATTTCTCAACAAATAAATAATGATATTAATTCTGTTTCCATGAACATTAATGCCCTAAATTACTAAACTTCTCTTTAGGTTTAATCATTGTGTAGATCTAAACTCCAGCTCAATCCTATACACTCGTATATTTACTGTTGCCTCTCTAAGCCAGGAAAGACTTCATCTGGATTTAAATCAATTGATCTAAGTCTTCAAAGAAATACAGATAAATGAAACGAAAGAGTTTAAAAATTAAGATAAATATAAACATACAAATCATCTTTGCTTTCCCACTCCATTTCCTGATAAGCCATGCAGATAATCAAAACAGAGTGGAAGATGTCTTGGATCAATTAACGTGGTACAGTTGAATACACTTACACACTGAATACGGAGATGTTCCTCCATGGCTTAACCTTCATTTTTTAAAAACTACTTTTTTTTTTAAGATTTTATTTATTTGAGAGAGCATGAGAAAGAGATTGAGAGAATGAGTGGGAGGAGAGGCAGAGGGAGAAGCAGACTCCCCACTGAGCAGGGAGCCTGATGCAGGGCTCGATCCCAGGACCCCGGGATCATGATCTGAGCCGAAAGTAGACGCTTAACGACTGAGGCACAAAGGTGCCCCTAAAAACTAATTTTAGATCGAGTCTTATATTTTAAATGTTAAAAAATAGGCAATATAAAATTTGATTTTTTAAATGAGAACATATTTGAAAATTATTATTTTGAAACATTTATAAAAGGATCTTTTTTCAGTTTAATCTTTATGCACTTTAAATTAACTTTCTCAATATTTCTCAGAGTATTTTATTAGTGAGCGTAACAATTTCTTCTGCATAGATTCTTCATTTAAAAAAAATTAAAATAAATAATTAATGGGAAAAATACATTTCCTTTTCATGTATGATGTTGGTCGGATTCAGAAAATGCACAATTATGAAATATACATTTGAATTTTAGGTCAGATTTACACAAATAACTGATTTTAGATTTATATAAAAAAGAAATATGTAGACTTAGATCTAAGTAAATCATAAAACTCATATGAATTTATAACTTAACATATAGATTAGATTTCTTTGAGAACAACAAAATAAGCATCTTAAGGCAATATATTGGAAAGATATGAAGATTAAAGCTTGGCAATGACAAGTATGAGGAAACCCTAAATAAGTCTTATAGAAATATTAACAGGAGTTCCATGGACTATTGCTCCATCATGGTCAGGGAACCAATCCCAGATTTCCCATGTTTCCCTGAGTGACTGACTCTTGGCTGCTGCATACTCCTAGTTTGTCTGCATTAATCTACCTCTCTTAGGAAAAATGGCATTGATTGAATGGATATTAGGGATTCATGGAATTGGTTGGAGGCTTTTAAACTACATTGGGAAAATAGGCAGGAGCTGTGGAAGTTTGAGAAGGCCATGCTGCAGGATCCACAATTATGGTCATCCCGTGGAAACATTTTTATCCAAATGCTAACACTGTGATGAATATGACCTCTAGACTCAATACAACACAGTGATGATTCAAGGTTCAAAGTCCATGAAAAGAGTATTTGATAAGCCTCTTCAGTGATTGTGCCAGAGCAGGGAAAATTATTGCATTGGCTTTTATGATGATAGGTGGATGCCACCTTGCAGGATGATACCCAAAAAAGGGTCCCCCAAAGAAAGAATGAATGGCACTAATGAGGGGGGAAGGTTGAGACTGGATAGTTCATAGGCAGCATATGTTTACTATCTTCTTGTTTTTGGCCCATGGTATACATGCAACTAGCCTATGTATTAAATTTTGTGTGTATGTGTGTGGTGAAGATGATGGCTATGATACATGTAATTCTCATTAATGATTTCTTGAGGAGTATGCTGGCTCTAACCTAAAATATATTAATGGGGAAAAACACATATATCAATGATCAATTTTCTGAAATTTGGTATTTTTCTCTTCTGGCATATATTTTCCTATCTTAATTCATTATTTAATTTCTTCTTTATGTTATCTTCATTTATAAACTCATCTTCTTCTTTAATTTCCCCTGGTTCCTCCCTTTTGTTACCACCTAAATCTTTTTTCCCTGTGAGCATTTGGGCTAATATAACTCTCTTATTTAAAATTATGCAAGAATCAGACCCTTATATAATGATTTGCTTTAAGTAGTTTATTTGGGAAGTGATTTCAGAAGACTTCATCAGGGAGTATAAAAGTGAGCAGGGAAGAGAAGTTCTCCAATCAAGAGTTTGTAATCAAGCAAGTCACCACTATGGGTAATTGGACTTTGAGCTCTCTGGGGAAGTCTGACAGCCAGGGTAGAACACATACATTCATGTAATTTCAGAGGAGGAGTATAGGAGCAGAGGTATTTTATATTCCATATTTATATTTTCAATTCTCCCAGGCTTCTCTGGTTTGTATGTAAGTGGGCAAAATGAGCTCTTGGAAAACAGACAAAGCTGTAAAGTAAAGAAATACAGTGATGGAAGTTGGAATTTAGCCAGTGTGAAGTGAAATGGTAGGGATGAGGGATTACGGATGGGGCACCAATGGCATCTACTACAGTTTAGGAGAACCTCCTCTTTCCCTGACCGTAGGTAAACAGCAGTTACCTTATTGGTTATACTCAGGTAGATTGAAATGCAATTCCCAAGCAAGTGCTCAAATAGTGAGTGATTTAGAGACTCGGGTAGGCAGTAAGCCATCAGGACCAAGATTTGTATAAGGGTGAGAAGAGGATAGTTGAATGGGCCATGACCATGGCATAAGTAAACCTAGAAAGACACAAAAACTGGGAACAAATGGGAAGTTAGGAAGTTATTCTAGATGGAGAAGTGCTTTGCCCAGTCTCCCCTTCAGGACTGTGACCCTCATCCCCAGCTGTTGGGCATGTTACTGGCTGATAATCCACAGCTGAATCCTTCCCTGGCAATTGCCTTTGAAAGGGAGCTGTCTTGCCCAGTGTTAAGCCACCTACCCAGGAGCAGCCTACTTCCAAGGCTTTGTCAATACAGGAATACAAAGGCCCTGACCTCTCATTTCCTTTGGGGGCATCTCTAAAGGGTCAGACCTACTTCTGAGCTCTCTGTGAGATTGGCTGAGGCCACCATGGAGACCGCATCACAGCTCAGTGTCTCCCTCTGCCCAATCCTTCTTGCCTCACTTCCTTAAGGCATGATTTAATATTTCCTCCAGAGCATACCTGGTAAACCTCTTGTAAGCAAATTTCCTTCTAAAAATCTACCTTTTGGGAATCCCAACTAAAACAGTAACAACTGCGGAGTGGACTGTTGACAAAGGCTGGAATAATGACTCATCTGATTCTACAAAAGTGTAGTAGAAGGTAATTGCTATTGCTTTGTTCCAAGCATACACAGAAGTAAGCTGTGATGCTTCGTTTTATCCCATGCATAATTATTATTGCTTATTGACGCATATCCTACCTGTATTCTAATATTGAACTCTTGCAGCTTACTTTGAATTCTATTGTATACAAATACCAAATAGATATTGCCCCACGGAGCAAATAAAAAAGAAATTGTTTTATGGACTGCCGTGAATATAAGCAATTCAGAAAAGATTTTGATAGCAAAAGTAGGGTTGTCATCTAGGGAGTTTGGAGTTGTTGAGTGTGTCATTCATTTGTCAGGTCTTATTTGGTAGTGTCAATCTATTTTTTTCTCAACAATATTGAGAGAAAAATGCTAAGCAGGTTATTGCAATTAGTTTTCTGTAAAAATAATGACCTGCATTATTGGTAGTCTTAATGTCACCTTGTTATTTACTTTTCATAGTTTCTGGTTCACAGGCAATTAAAGCCTGCTCTGGACTCTGTAGATGTTTATTTTCATATGAAGTTCTCCATCCCTTTCCCATCTTGAATAAAAAGAGGGTTTTTACTTACCAGTGATTCTGCCTCACTAAAGCTGTGAAATCACTTTTCTACCATATGAACTCAAATAACTTGCTGAAAAGGCTCTCTCTTTTTCTCACATTTAAAAACTCATTTCTTTTCTATTTATCTTAATATATCTTATATTTCCTTAGGCTAGGAAATGGGACTGAGTGTGAGGAAAAGTACTTCTATTCTCAAGGCCTTCTTTTCTGAGATCTGGAAAATTAGGTTTGACCTTTTTCCAGCAGCGTATTATGGAATAACTAGAACATGTTATGGATTTGAGAAATAAAAGACCAATTCAGGAAGACTGAGACCAAAGAGAGATCCTTTCTGTATTCCAGAAAAAGTAAAAAGCTTCCTCTTCACAGCCATATTAGTATTAGATAAAAGATTTAATTAGAATAGAATCTTTAATATGCTTGTCTGGTGTGTATTTTTACTTTTTTGTCAAGAAAGTAAATGAGAGAAGCTTCAGAATTTTACCAAAGTGGTCTCATGGACATAATGAGGTTAACAAGCTAAAATTAGGCTCTTGGGCTTAGAAAAGAAAATAATTCACTTATGAAAAGAATTTTTAATTAAATGGAAGTGCCTTCATCCAAATAGTACAATTTGCTAGTCAGAGATAAGAGGTCGAGATAGACCTGAGAAGAGAAGACAATCATAATGTAAAGTTGTATGAGATTGAGAATTTCATAGTGTTCATTTTAATGCTCCTGCACCCCTCAGCAGCCTGGTATTGCTGGAGAAAATAAAATAGAACACAAAGAATTAGCTTTGAGAAAGACATAAGCACCACTTTCACCCTGGTATATAGCCCACCCTGCAAATGTGTATGTATTAGTTTTGTAGGGCTGTCATAACAAATTACCACAAATTAGGCGGCTTTAAACAACAGAAATTTGTTCTCTCACAGTTCTGGGGGCTAGAAGTCTGAAATTAAGTGGTTGTTAAGGCCATGCTAATCTCTGAAGGCAGTAGGAGAGGATCTTTCCTTCTGGTGGTTGCCAATTGCCTTTCCTTGCTTTGTAGCTGCATCATTGCAATCTTTGCCTGCAATATCATATGGCATTCTCTCTGTTTCTCTGTCTCTCTCTTTCTGTGTGTCTGTTTTCTCTACTTACGAGGACACCATTCTTTGGATTAGGGCCTTCCCTATGCCTGTATAACCTCATCTTAACTGAACTAGTTACAACTTCAAAGGCTCTATTTCCAAATATGTTCATGTTCTGTGGTTTCCAGGGGACATGATTTCTGAGGGGGCAATATCCAACCCAGTACACTGTGTAAAACATCTCTCTGAAAGAATGCTTCATATAAGGACATTTCTTCACAGTAAATGATAAGATGTTGACTTCCTGAACTTTCTTCTTGGACATGCCTACTATAATAGAATACACAATCCATAAGACTGTACGCATATTTGAGTTTCCCAATGAAAACTAAAGAGACTTCTAGGATAAAGCTCTTTAAACCTCTGTTCTAAGTTGTGTTTAATAACTGACTTGCAAGTAAAATAGGAATAATTGGTTCCTAGAAAATTGAAGGTATATTTTGTTGAATTTAAATTTGTGACTTTTAAGAACACCAACTGGGCGATATTTTTTAATAATTTTTTTAAATTTTAGGTAAATTTAGACTTAACAAAAAGTTTCAAAGACCACATAGAGAATGCTCTTCTATCCCACACCCCATTTTATTGTTAATATCTTGTCTTAGTCTGAAATATTTCTCCTAATTAGTGAATGAATATTGATATATTATTAATAACAAGAATTTCTGATTTCTTTATTGAATATTTTTTGAGCCTCTTTCTTTTTAGTTTTTTAAATTTATTTTTATTTAAATTCAATTTAATTAACATATACTATATTATTAGTTTCAGAGGTAGAATTTAGTGATTCATCAATTGCATACAACATCTAGGGCTCATTATATCAAGTGCCCTCCTTAATGCCCATTTAACTCATCCTCCCACCCTCCTCCCCTCCAGCAACCCTCAGTTTGTTTCCTATAGTTAAGTCTCTTATGATTTGCCTTCCTCTCTGTTTTTGTCTTATTTTAATTTTCCTTCCCTTCTCCTTATGTTCATCTGTTTTGTTTCTTAAATTACATATATGAGTGAAATCATATGGTAATTGGCTTTCTCTGACTGACTTATTTTGCTTAGCATAATACCCTCTAGTTCCATTCACATTGTTGCAAATGGCGAGATTTCATTCTTTCTGATGGCTGAGTAATATGCCAGTATATATGGATAAAGAAGAGGTGGTATACATACCACCATTCATCTATCAGTGGACATCTGGGTTCTTTCCATATTTTGGCTATTGTGGACATTGCTGCTATAAACTTTGGGGTGCTTGTGCCTCTTTGAATCGCTGTTTGTATCCTTTGGATAAATACCTAGTAGTGTAATTGCTGAGTTCTAGGGTAGATCTATTTTTAACTTTTTGAGGAATCTCCATACTGTTTTCCAGAGTGGATGCACCAGTTTGCATTCCCACTAACACTGTAAGAGGGTTCCCCTGTCGTTTCCTGAGTTGTTAATTTTAGCAATTCTGACTGGTATGAGGTAGTATCTCATTTGGTTTTGATTTGTATTTCCCTGATGCTGAGTGATGTTAAGAATTTTTTCATGGGTCTGTTAGCCATTTGTATGTCTTCTTTGGAGAAATGTCTGTTCATGTTTTCTGCCCATTTCTTGATTGGGATTTTTTTGTTTTTGTTTTTTGGGTGTTGAGTTTGATAAGTTCTTCATAGATTTTGGATACTAGCCCTTTAATTGATAAGACATTTATAAATATCTTCTCCCATTCTGTAGGTCGCCTTTTAGTTTTTTTGACTGTTTCCTTTGCCGTGCAGAAGCTTTTTATCTTGATGAAGTCCCAATAGTTCATTTTTGCTTTTGTTTTTCTTGCCTTTGGAGACATGTCTAGCAAGAATTTGCTGCAGCCTACGTCAAAGAGGTTGCTGCCTAGGATTTTGATGGATTCTTGTCTCACACTTATGTCTTTCATCCATTTTGAATTTATTTTTGTGTATGTTGTAAGAAAGTGGTGCAGTTTCATTCTTCTGCATGTGGCTGTCCAATTTTCCCAACACCATTTGTTGAAGAGCCGTCTTTCTTTCCATTGGGTATTCTTTCCTGCTTTGTCAAAAATTAGTTGACCATAGAGTTTAGGGTCCATTTCTGGGTTCTCTATTCTGTTCCATTGATCTATGTGTCTATTTTTGTGCCAGTACCATACTGTTTTGATTATCTTTATTTTTTTATTTTACTGTCCCAGGATCCAATCCAGGATACCATATTAACATTAAGTAGTTATGTTTCCATGGGATACTTTTGGCTGTGACAATTCCTCAGATTTTCCTTTTCTTAATGGCCTCAGTGATTTTGAGACATACTGGTCAGATATTTTATAGGATGCCTTTCTGTTGGGTTTGTCTTACTTTTCCTTTTTCCACACATAGATTGGGGATATGTGTTGTGGGAGGAAGTTCATACAGATAAAATAGCATTTTCATATAATTGTACCAAGGATACATACTCTCAACATGACTTATCATTGTGGATGTTGACCTTAATCCCCTGGTTGGGGTAGTGTTTGTCAGGTTTTTCCACGATGGTTATTATTTTTACTCCCTTTCTATACTGTATTCTCTAGAAGGAAATGACTATGTGCAACCCATACTTAAAGATTGGGGAGTTATGCTCCACCATCTTGAGATAGTAAATAATAATAATAATAATAAATCATTTGGAATTATTCTATATTGAACATTTTTCTGTTTTCACCCATTTATTTATTCATTCAGTCACTTATTTAGTGATTTACCATGGACCCATGTTATTTATTTTTTGCTTTGAATTATAATCCAATAACATATTTATTTTCTGCTAGAATTGTTCTAGCTTTGGCTGTTGGGAGCTCTTTTAAGTTGGTGTTTGATCCCTTCCACATGCCGCCATCACGTGCATACGCTTGCGTGCGCATGTGTGTGTGTTTAAGTGCATAATACTTTTTACTTTTTGGCATTGAATGATGCTCCAGGCTCATATTGTATATTCCATCACCCTAGGCCTAGAATCAGCCATTTCTTCAATGAACCCTGGTTCTTTGTAATCAAGAGTGATGTTAGAAAACTGGATGCTCAGATCTGGATGCTCATTGCATCTAAGCCCTCTCAGTCAAAGCAGCTTGCAAACGTATGTATATATGTAGTCCTACTAACTTATGTATGAACACAAACCTATGTGTTTTTGTATCTTTCCGTCTGTATTTATATTAAGTTAAATGTGAGTTCATATTGATAGTACCAACTCCAATCCATTACCACATGGGTGGGTCCTTTTAGCCTTCCCTCCTTGCTTATCTGTAAACTCCCACTCCAAAACTGAGACACCTGGCTCTACCATCTGGCGTTGATTTATTTATTTGTTCAATTCTAGTATACATGTATATAGTCATTTTAGGATTGTTAACCAGCACCCCCAAAAGAGGCAATCTTACCTACTAGAATACAATACTTACATAGTTTCTTTTTTTTCCTATGGTCTTACAGTCTCCGTGCATTTCCAAAGTTACTTACATCAGAATCTTTCCCCCCTTCCTCTTCAGTAAAGTTTATATGTGTTGTAATGCAGTTAGATTCTTTCATAACAGTTTGTATGCCATCTTGGGACCCTTGACCTCCTTGATTTTTTTTTTTTTGTCGTTGTTGTTGTTTGTTTGTATACATTAAGGTTTAATTCTTATGGTGAAAATTCTATGGGTTTTGACAAATGCATTGTATCATGTGTCTACCACTATAGTAATATACAAAGTGGTTATAGCACTAAAAATTCCTTTGTGCTTCACCTAATTACACTTTCCCCACCCCAAACCCCTGACAACCACTGATGTTTTCTTTCTCTATAGTTTTGCCTTTTTCAGAATGTCATATAAATGGAATCATATACATTCTGAATAAGGCAATAGAGCCTTTTCAGATTAGCTTCTTTCACTTACCTATTTAAATAATATTTATTTAAAATTTATCCATGTTGGGATGCCTGGGTGGCTCAGTTGGTTAAGCATCTGCCTTTGGCTCAGGTCATGATCCCAGGGTCCTGGGATTAAGCCCCACATCAGACTCCCTGCTCAGTGGGTAGTGTACTTCTCCCTCTCCCTCTGCCTCTCTCCTCACCGGTGCTCTCTCTCTCTCTCCCAAATAAATAAATAAAATCCTTAAAAAAATAAAATTTATCCATATTGTTTTGTGGCTTGATAGTTCATCCATTTGTACCACTGAATAGTATTTCACTATATGGCTATACCATAGTTTGTTTATCCATTCATCTATTAAAATAATTTTGGTTGCTTTCAGTTTTTGATGATTATGAATAAAGCTAATTCATAATGCACTCATGTGCAGGTGTTTGGGTGGATATAATTTTTCAAATCAGTTGGGTAATATTGGAATATGATTGCTGGTAAATTATGTTTAGCTTTATAAGAAAGGGCCAAAGTGGTTGTAACCTTTTGCATTCCCACCAGCAATGAATGAGAGTTCCTACTGCTTCAAATATTCATTAGTAACTGATATCATCAGATTGGATTGCAGCCATTCCAGGAGGTATGTAGTGATTTGTTATTGTTTTTGATTTGCATTTCCTTGATGACAAATGATGTTGAGGATGTTTTCATATGTTTATTTGCTATCCTTATTTCTTTGATGAGTTGTTTATATTTTTTGGCCCATTATTGAGTTATTTTCTTATTGTTGAGGTCTAAGAGGTTTTATTGTTACATAATTTTGCATATTTTGAATACAAGGCATTTACCTGATAAGTGATTTGAAAATCTTTTTCAGTCTGTGATTTCTCTTTTCATTCTCTTAACAGTATGCTTTACAGCAATTAAAAAAATTTTAAGTAAATTCCAACTACTAAATTTTTTCTTTCATGGATTATACTTTGGTGTTGAATTATATCTAAATACTCATCACCAAACTACAGGTCATGCAGATTTTATCCTATGCCTTCTTCTAGAAGTTTTGTACTTTGCATTTTATATTTAGGTTTATGGTATATTTTGAGTTAAAATTTATATAAAGTATGAGGCCCGTGTCTAGTTTTTCTTTCCTTTTTTTTACTTTTTTATTGTTATGTTAATCACCATGCATCACATCATTAGTTCTTGATCTAGTGTTCCATGATTCATTGTTTGTGCATAACACCCAGTGTTTCACGCAGACTGTGCCCTCTTTAATATCCATCACCAGGCTAACCCATCCCCCCACCCTCCTTCCCTCTAGAACCCTAGGTTTGTTTTTCAGAGTCCATCATCTCTCATGGTTCGTCTCCCCCTCCGACTTACTCCCCTTCATTCTTCCCCTCCTGCTATCTTCTTTTTCTTTTTTCTTAACATACGTTGCATTATTTGTTTCAGAGGTACAGATCTTATTCAACAGTCTTGCACAATTCACAGCGCTCACCATAACACATACCCTACCCAATGTCTATCACCCAACCACCCCATCCCTCCCACCCCCCACCACTCCAGCAACACTCAGTTTGTTTCCTGAGATTAAGAATTCCTCTTATCAGTGAGTTCATATGATACAATGTCTTTCTCTGATTGACTTATTTCACTCAGCATAACACCCTCCACTTCCATCCACATCGTTGCAAATGGCAAGATCTCATTCCTTTTGATGGCTGCATAATATTCCATTGTGTACATATACCACTTCTTCTTTATCCATTCATCTGTCGATAGACATCTTGGCTCTTTCCACAGTTTGGCTATTGTGGACATTGCTGCTATAAACTTTGGGGTGCACGTACCCCTTCGGATACCTACATTTGTATCTTTGGGGTAAACACCCAGTAGTGCAATTGCTGGATCGTATGGTAGTTCTGTTTTCAACTGTTTGAGGAACCTCCATGCTGTTTTCCAGAGGGGTTGCACCAGCTTGCATTCCCACCAACAGTGTAGGAGGGGTCCCCTTTCTCGGCATCCCCAACATCTGTCGTTTCCTGACTTGTTAATTTTAGCCATTCTGACTGGTGTGAGGTGGTATCTCATTGAGGTTTTGATTTGGATTTCCCTGATGCCGAGTGATATTGAGCACTTTTTCATGTGTCTGTTGGCGATTTGGATGTCTTCTTTGGGAAAATGTCTGTTCATGTTTTCTGCCCATTTCTTGATTGGATTATTTGTTCTTTGGGTGTTGAGTTTGATAAGTTCTTTATAGATTTTGGATACTAGCCCTTTATCTGATAGGTCATTTGCAATATCTTCTCCCATTCTGTCGGTTGTCTTTTGGGTTTGTGGACTGTTTCTTTTGCTGTGCAAAAGCTTTTTATCTTGATGAAATCCCAATAGTTCATTTTTGCCCTTGCTTCCCTTGCCTTTGGCGATGTTTCTAGGAAGAAGTTGCTGCGGCTGAGGTCGAAGACGTTGCTACCTGTTTTCTCCTTTAAGATTTTGATGGACTCCTGTCTCACGTTTAGGTCATTCAACCATTTGGAGTCTATTTTTGTGTGTGGTTTAAGGAAATGGTCCAGTTTCATTCTTCTGCATGTGGCTGTCCAATTTTCCCAACACCATTTGTTGAAGAGACTGTCTTTTTTCCAATGGACATTCTTTCCTGCTTTATCAAAGATGAGTTGACCCTAGAGTTGAGGGTCCATTTCTGGGCTCTCTATTTTGTTCCATTGATCGATGTGTCTGTTTATGTGCCAGTACCATACTGTCTTGATGATGACAGCCTTGTAATATAGCTGGAAGTCCAGAATTGTGATGCCGCCAGCTTTGCTTTTCTTTTTCAAGATTCCTCTGGCTATTCGGGGTCTCTTCTGGTTCCATACAAATTTTAGGATTATTTGTTCCATTTCTTTGAAAAAAGTGGATGGTATTTTGATGGGGATTGCATTGAATGTGTAGATTGCTCTAGGTAGCATTGACATCTTCACAATGTTTGTTCTTCCAATCCATGAGCATGGAACGTTTTTCCATTTCTTTGTGTCTTCCTCAGTTTCTTTCATGAGTATTTTATAGTTTTCTGAGTACAGATCCTTTGCCTCCTTGGTTAAATTTATTCCTAGGTATCTTATGGTTTTGGGTGCAATTGTAAATGGGATCGACTCCTTGATTTGTCTCTCTTCTGTCTTGTTGTTGGTGTATAGGAATGCCACTGATTTCTGTGCATTGATTTTATATCCTGCTACTTTACTGAATTCCTATATGAGTTCTAGCAGTTTTGGGGTAGAGTCCTTTGGGTTTTCCACATACAGTATCATATCACCTGCAAAGAGTGAGAGTTTTACTTCCTCTTTGCTGATTTGGATGCCTTTGATTTCTTTTTGTTGTCTGATTGCTGTGGCTAGGACTTCTAATAATATGTTGAATAGCAGTGTTGATAGTGGACATCCCTGCCTCATTCCTGACCTTAGGGGAAAAGCTGAAAGCTTTTCCCCATTGAGAATGATATTCACTGTAGGTTTTTCATAGATGGCTTTTATGATATTGAGGTATGTACCCTCTCTCCCTATACTCTGAAAAGTTTTGATCAAGAAAGGATGCTGTACTTTGTCAAATGCTTTTTCTGCATCTATTGAGAGGATCATATGATTCTTGTTCTTTCTTTTGTTAATGTATTGTATCACGTTGATTGATTTGCGGATGTTGAACCAGCCTTGCAGCCCAGGGATAAATCCCACTTGGTCATGGTGAATAATCCTTTTAATGTACTGTTGGATCCTATTGGCTAGTATTTTGGTGAGAATTTTTGCATCCATGTTCATCAAGGATATTGGTCTGTAATTCTCCTTTTGGATGGGGTCTTTGGTTTTGGGATCAAGGTAATGGTGGCCTCATAAAATGAGTTTGGAAGTTTTCCTTCCATTTCTATTTTTTGGAACAGTTTCAGGAGAATAGGTGTTAATTCTTCTTTAAATGTCTGATAGAATTCCCCTGGGAAGCCATCTGACCCTGGGCTTTTGTTTGTTGGGAGATTTTGATGACTGCTTCAATTTCCTTAGTGGTTCTAGGTCTGTTCAGGTTTTCTATTTCTTCCTGGTTCAATTTTGGTAATTGATACATCTCTAGGAATGCACCCATTTCTTCCAGGTTATCTAATTTGCTGGCATAGAGTTGTACATAATATGTTTTTATAATTGTTTTTATTTCTTTGGTGTTGGTTGTGATCTCTCCTCTTTCATTCATAATTTTGTTGTTTTGGGTCATTTCTCTTTTCTTTTTGATAAATCTGGCCAGGGGTTTATCAATCTTGTTAATTCTTTCAAAGAACCAGCTCCTAGTTTCGTTGATCTGTTCTACTGTTCTTTTGGTTTCTAGTTCATTGATTTCTGCTCTGATCTTTATTATTTCTCCTCTCCTGCTGAGTTTAGGCTTTATTTGCTGTTCTTTCTACAGCTCCTTTAGGTGTAGGGTTAGGTTGTATATTTGAGACCTTTCTTGTTTCTTGAGAAAGGCTTGTATTGCTATATACTTTCCTCCCAGGACTGCCTTTGCTGTATCCCAAAGATTTTGAACAGTTGTGTTTCATTTTCATTGGTTTCCATGAATTTTTTAAATTCCTCTTGAATTTCCTGGTTGACCCATTCATTCTTTAGTAGGATGCTCTTTAGCCTCCATGTATTTGAGTTCTTTCTGAATTTCCTCTTGTGATTGAGTTCTAGTTTCAAAGCATTGTGGTCTGAAAATATGCAGGGAATAATTCCAATCTTTTGGTACCGGTTGAGACCTGATTTTTGACGTAGGATGTAATCAATTCTGGAGAATGTTCCATGGGCACTAGAGAAGAATGTGTATTCCATTGCTTTGGGATGGAATGTTCTGAATATGTCTGTGAAGTTCATTTGGTCCAGTGTGTCATTTAAAGTCTTTATTTCCTTGTTGATCTTTTGCTTAGATGATCTGTCCATTTCAATCAAGGGGGTGTTAAAGTCCCCCACTATTATTGTATTGTTGTCAATGTGTTTCTTTGCTTTTGTTATTAATTGCCTCATAAAATTGGCTGCTCCCATGTTAGGGGCATAGATATTTACAATTGTTAGATCTTCTTGTTGGATAGACCCTTTAAGAAGGATATAGTGTCCTTCCTCATCTCTTATTACAGTGTTTGTTTTAAAATCTAATTTGTCTGATATAAGGATTGCCACCCCAGCTTTCTTTTGGTGTCCATTATCATGGTAAATTGTTTTCCACCCCCTCACTTTCAATGTGGGGGTGTCTTTGGGTCTAAAATGAGTCTCTTGCAGACAGCATATTGATGGGTCTTGTTTTTTAATCCAATCTGATAGACTGTGTCTTTTGATTGGGGCATTTAGCTCATTTACATTCAGGGTAACTATTGAAAGGTATGAATTTAGTGCCATTGTATTGCCTGTAAGGTGACTGTTACTGTATATTGTCTCTGTTCCTTTCTGATCTATGCTGCTTTTGGGCTCTCTTTTGCTTAGAGGACCCCTTTCAATATTTCTTGGAGGGCTGGTTTCGTGTTTGCAAATTCCTTTAGTTTTTGTTTGTCCTGGAAGCTTTTTATCTCTCCTTCAATTTTCAATGAGAGGCTAGCTGGATATAATATTTTTGGCTGCATATTTTTCTCGTTTAGTGCTCTGAAGATCTCATGCCAGTCCTTTCTGGCCTGTCAGGTCTCTGTGGATAGGTCTGTTGCCTATCTAATATTTCTACCATTGTAGGTTACATATCTCTTCTCCCGAGCTGCTTTCAGGATTTTCTCTTTGTCTCTGAGACTCATAAGTTTTACTATTAGATGTCGGGGTGTTGACCTATTTTTATTGATTTTGAGAGGGGTTCTCTGTGCCTCCTGGATTTTGATGCCTGTTTCCTTCCTCACATTAGGGAAGTTCTCTGCTATTATTTACTCCAATATACCTTCTGCCCCTCTCTCTCTTTCTTCTTCTTCTGGGATCCCAATTATTCTAATGTTGTTTCGTCTTATCGTATCGCTTATCTCTCGAATTCTGCCCTCGTGATCCTGTAGTTGTTTCTCTCTCTTTTTCTCAGCCTCTTTATTTTCCATCATTTGGTCTTCTATATCGCTGATTCTCTCTTCTGCCTCATTTATCCTAGCAGTTAGTGCCCCCATTTTTGATTGCACCTCATTAATAGCCTTTTTGATTTCGACTTGGTTAGATTTTAGTTCTTTTATTTCTCCAGAAAGGGTTTCTCTAATAACTTCCACGCTTTTTTCAAGCCCAGCTAGTATCTTTAAAGTCATGAATCTGAACTCTAGGTCCGACATCGTACTAATGTCCATATTGAGTAGGTCCCTGGCTGACGGCGCTATCTCTTTTTCTTTTTGGTGAGGTGATTTTTTTCATCTTGTCATTTTGTCCAGAGGAGAATAGATGAATGAGAGACAAAATGCTAACAGGTTAACAACCTCCCCAGCAAATATACTCTATACAAATCAGAAAAGACCTGAAACCAGGGGGAAAGAAAGGGAAAGAAAGAAAAAAGAAAGAGAAAAGAAAGAAAAAAAAAAAACAAAAAGAAAAAGATAAAAACAAAAACAGAACAATACAAAAAAAACCAGAATATGATCAAATATGATCAGGCTAGTGCATAAATCAGTGCCACACAGTAGATTTTGGGCATATTTGGGTCTGTTAGAAAAAAGTGCCTCCTAAACTTTTAAAGGAAGAAAAACTTATATATGTACAAAATAAGGGTTGATACAATGAAGGGATGGAAGATGACTGCAAAGGTGAAAATTATAAAAGATTTTATAAAAGGAATTGATAAGATAAGAAGTTGTTTGAAAAAAGAAAGAAGAAGATTTAAAAAAAAAAAGGGAGAGAATGTGATCAGGCAGGAGAGTAGAAGAAAGCCATACACTAGTGATTTAGGGTATATTTTGATGTTAGAAGAAACTGTATCTCAAAATTTTAAAGAGAGAACAACTTATATATATATATATATATATATATATATGCCAAAAGTAAGGGTAACTACTATGAAGGGATAAAATATGACTCTAAAAATGAAAAATAAAAAGTTTTTTTTAAAAAAGGGATTGATAAGATGTTGGTTGAAAAAGGGAAAAAGAAAAATTAAAAAAAACAGTTAAAAAATTAACTTTGAGAAACTAATGAATCATGGAAAAAAGCCATGTATTCTATGTGCAGTATTCCCCTAGCGCTGGAGTTCTCCCTTTCTCCTTGATCGGTAAACTTGGTCTTGGCTTGCTGGCTGTTCGTGCTGATCCCATTCTCTCCCTTTTTTTTTTTTTAAATCTTCTTCTTTCTTTTTTCAA
>NW_027397066.1:134840076-134840160 GCF_003265705.2 Callorhinus ursinus
GAAGGGATAAAATATGACTCTAAAAATGAAAAATAAAAAGTTTTTTTTAAAAAAGGGATTGATAAGATGTTGGTTGAAAAAGGG
>NW_027397066.1:134840260-134855152 GCF_003265705.2 Callorhinus ursinus
AAAAAGAAAAAGTAAAAAAAACAGTTAAAAAATTAACTTTGAGAAACTAATGAATCATGGAAAAAAGCCATGTATTCTATGTGCAGTATTTCTCTAGTGCTGGAGTTCTCTCGTTCTCTTTTGTCGGTAAACTTGGTCTTGGCTTGCTGGCTATTCGTGCTGATCTTCTCGGGGAGGGGCCTGTTGCCATTGTTCCCAAATGTCTTTGCCGGAGGCGGAATTGCCCCACCCTTGTCAGTCTGGGCTAAGCAAGCTGCTTGGGTTTGCTCTCAGGAGCGTTTGTTTGTTCCCTGCAAGCTCTGGTACAGCTTTGGAGGACCAGGGTGAAAATGGTGACCTCCCAATCTCCACTTGGAGGAGGTGAGAACTCGAGGCTGTGCTCCTCAGTGCGCCCCCAGAGAAAAGCAGTCACTCCCGTCTCCCTGGTCTCTGGCCGCACTCCGTGCTCACCCGGCCTGTGACCGAGCATTTCTATCTCTGACACCCGACCCCGTGTGGAGTCTCCAAACCCAGCAGATCCCTGCAGTGCGCTCCCACGCCGTTCTTCCTGGGGGAGGGAGGGGAGTCTTCCCGGATCTGCCACTTGTTGGGTCCCTGCTGGAGGAGCAGTGGCCCGACTGGGCCACGGATCACAGTTTATGGCCACCCCGAGCTGAGAGCCTGCGCCTTGGCTCCGTCTCTGCAGCCGGCTTCCCTGCTCCGATACCTGGGAGCTCTGCTGCACTCAGGCACCCCTGGTCTTTCTGTGACCCCGAGGGTCCTGAGACCACACTGTCCCGCGAGGGTTCCACCCCCCGCTTAGTCACTGGAGCAACGTCCCTCAGTGGAGCCGACTTCTAAAAGTTCTGATTTTGTGCTCTGTGGCTCTAGCAGTTGCTAGAAGCGGCCAACGGAGGCCCCCTCCCCCGCTGTCTATCCTCCCGACTATCACCTCGGATTCACTTCTCCGCATGTCCTGCCTTCCAGTAAGTGGTTGCTTCTCTGTTCAGAGCATTGTTGCTACTCTCTTCTTAGGTCTCCTGTTGAGTTCGTAGGTGTTCAGAATGGTTTGATCCCTATTCAGCTGAATTCCTGAGACCAGACGAAATCCAGGTCTCCTACTCCTCCGCCATCTTCCTCCACCCCCCTAGTTTCTTTCTTATTTTTTTCTTTTTTGTTTATGGACAGGCAATTATTCTAGCACTATTTATAGAAAAGATTATCTTTCCATTATATCCATTATATTGCCTTTTTACTTTTGTAAAAAATCAGTTGACTTTATCTGTGTGGGTCTATTTCTAAGTTCTCTATTTTGTTCTATTAAACTGTGTCTATATATGTGTCTTTTACTAATATCATGCTCTCTTGTTTACTGTAGCATTATAGTAAATCTTGAAATTGGGTGGTGAGTCCTCCAACTTTGTTCTTCTTCAGTATTGTGTTTGCTTTTCTTGCGTATAAATGTTAGAGTCAGTTTGTCATTATCTGCCCCCCCCCAAAAAAAATTCCTGGTATTTTGAATGGGGTTGTATTAAATCTGTATACCAAGTTGGAAAGAATTGGCATCTTTACTATGTTGAGTTTTCCAATCCATGAACACAAAATCTCTCTTTACTTAGACCTTGTTTGATATTTTTCACCAGTGTTTTATCTTTTTAGTGCAGTTGTAAATGGTATTTTAAAATTTAATATTCTAATTTTTTCTTTCCCTGTATATAGGAAAGCAATTGACTTTACATATTGACTTTATATCCAGCTACTTTGCTACATTTGTTAATTATTCTAAGAGTATTTTGTTGGCTATCCACTTTATTGGCTATTTTTAGGGCTATCTACATAGACAATCATGTTATCTTTGAATAAAAACAGTTTTATTCCTTTTTGTAAATTTTGTATACCTTTATTTTCTTTTCCTCATCCTACTGAATTAGCTAGGACTCCAGGACCATGTTAAATAGGAATGTGGAAAGACAATATCTTTGCCTTATTCCTGATCTTATGTGGAATGTCTTTAGTCTCTCCCCATTAAATATGTTACCTGTAAGTTTTTTTATGTATACTTTATTAAGTGAAGGAACTTCTCTTTTTTTTCTAGTTTTCTTTCTAGTTTTATCATAATTACTTACTTTTTTCAAATCATTTTCCACAATTATTTTATTGATATGATCCTATTTTTTTATTTAGTGTGTAATGTAAAGTTACAATGATTGATTTATGAATTCTGAATCACCCTTGCATTCCTGGTCATGATGTATTACCTTTTTTATATATTGCTGGTTTTGATTTGCTAACATTTTATTAACAACTTTGTGTCTCTGTTCATGAGAGATATTGGTATTGGTACCTTGTAATATCTCTATTTAATTGATATTAGGGTAATGTGAAGCTCATAAAATGAATTGGTAAGTTTTTCTGCTTTTATTTGCTCAAAGAGGTTGTGGAGAATTGGTATTATTCTGGAAAAGATTATGGAGAATTCGTATTATTTCTTCCTAAAATGTTTGGTAGAGTTAATAAATGATACCATCTGGTATCATGATTCCTTTTGTAGGAATTTAAAGTATTAATTTCTTTAATAGATACACAGATATTTATATATTTCTCCTTGATTGTATTTGGGTAGTTTGTATTTTGGGTTCACTTTATCTAAGTTAATCAGATTTGTGGGGATAGAGTTGTTCATAATATTTCCTTATTAAACTTTTAATGTACATAAGATCCAGTAGTTATAACCCCCTTCTTTAATTGCTGATATTGCTAAAATGTGTCTTCTTTCTCTTTTTCTTATTTAATCTGCAGAGAGGTATCAATGCTATTGATCTTTTCAAAGAACTAGCTTTTGAATTCATTGACTTTCTCTATTGTTTTGATGTTTTCAATTCCATGGATTCTCTTTTAACTTTTCATTATTTCTTTTCTTCTGGTTGTTTTAGGTCTATTTTGCTCTTTGTTCTCTAGTTACATAAAGTGAATGCTTATGTTACTGTGGCCAATGCACTTCAAAAACTCAAGTTTTATAAGGAGATATGTGATGGGATTTGAAACACACCTGAGAATTAACACTTGTTCTGGTGAGGCTGGAGGGCAGAGAGAATAGCAGTCATCAGCTACCTTTGATATTACAGCCCTAGGAAGGAGGCTAACACTGATCATATTGGTGGTGAGGTTAGATGAAGAAAATGGACTAAGAACAAATTATAGACCTATATAGTTAGATAGGAAGTCAATATGTTTCCAAAGGCAAATTCAAATTCTTGCCTTTTACAAGCAAACGGATTCTATTTCTGATTTCCACACTTTTCTGCTCGTCTGATGATCCCAGATGGTATTGGAGTTGAATAACTATCTAGTGAATTCAGAATTTCAAACCACCTAGTGGAGAATGATTGGAATCCTCAGCGTGCCATAAACTCCAAACCAACTGAACTGAGCAGAAAAGTAATCTTCAGCAGGAACTGTGGTGTTCATTGCTGAATCAGGGCCACGATTTTGCTATCTGCAGCTGATTTATAGGACCATATGGCAGTTTTACAGATTTACATTGATGTAGAAGAGAATAAAGTTCAAAAACTGATGAATAACAATAGTTTTGATGTCTCTTGGGGGAAACTTTGCCAAAATGTCATGAATATTGGCTTCTGACTCTTGCCTCAACAGAGGATGCTAGCTTTATCTGCGTGGCAGTACTGTTCTCTTGTCTTCCACTTCAGAAAATGCCAAGTTTCATAAAATACTGTACATATTTCTGATATTTATTTTGAAGGAGTATGACCTCTAGACAAATTTGCACGTGTTCTTTGTTTTGAAGCACAAATCATTCTCTTATTAATTCATTATTTATTGAAAAAACATTGAGTGTCTACCAGGTACTAGGCACTATTCTAGGCCCTGCCCACCTAAGACCCCACTTTCTAGAATAGGAGACAGATAAAAAACAACTAAATAAATATGTAATATGATTGTGTTTAGTGACTAATGCTAAGAGAGTGAAGCAGGTTAAGATGACTGGCATTGACATATTAGCTGTGTGGGTGTGTGCATATATGTGTTAAGCTAGGTGTTTAGAAAGGATATTTTGGAGGAAGCGATGTTTAATCAAAGACTTGGATGAAATGAAGGAATGAACATTGTGAAGCTTGAGAGATAAAGAGTTCTAGGCAGTAGTGGTAGCAAGTACAAAAGCTCTAAGTGAGAAAAACATGGCATCTTAGAGGAACTGCTCCAATGAACCTAGAGCTGAGTAAGGGAGGCAAAAGTTGGTTGGAGTGGGAGTAGAAAAGGTAGTCAGGAGCAGAGTATGTAGTGCCTTCTAGGCCATGTGTAGTGTGGATGCAGTAGGACTGCTATACTGAAGACCTGGAGAAGAATGGTAAGGTATCACCCACCCAAGCAAATCCTTTGTGTATGAAATATGTCAAATTCAATGATCATTGTCAGGATAACAGAACAGGAAAAGCTAAACATATAACAAGCCAAGTCTTAAAAGAATGAAATTTGGTTCTGTGCCTTTTCCCAGCATGCAATTTGACTTACTTCTCTTTTAATGTATAAATTTGCTAAGTTTCAGATCATGCTGTGCTTTGTTTATCATTTCTGAATTTTCCTACACCCTCCATCATAGTGTTTCTTTTAAATTTTCATTTTGTTTTTGCATTGTGGATATTTGATAAATTGTGACTACCTAAAGAAGTTGAACACTAATCTCATATGAAAATCTAGAGAGTACCTTTCTATTTAATAACATCTATATTAGAGAAATAACTCATTATAGAAAGTTAGCATCTCATTAATTTACTTATTCTTTTTATTCATTCATTATTTACTGTCTTATATTTGATAAACATCTGGTGTGTATCTGGAAACAATACTAGAGAACACATTTATAAAAATGAGTAAGATATGGGTTGTCTTAGATGAGCTCACATTCTAGCAGGGGTAATTATAGTAGAATTTAATAAGTGCTTTGTTATAATACAAAAAAAACAAAATCCTGAGGTAGCATAGAGGAGGAAAGCATTTCTTGTTAGGAAGGATAAGGGAAGTCTTTTGAAAAGAAGTGATATTTGAGAGAGGTTTTCAAAGAGGTGTATGATTTTCTCACGTAGAGAATCAAGGTGACCCTAAAAGGTACAGAGGTATAAAAACATAAGGCATAATCAGGTGAAAGCAGATTTGTTCAGTGGAATTAAAGTATAGGATATAACTAGGGAAAGACAGGAGATGGGACTAGGAAAGACAGGAGATTGGGCCATTTTGTAAAGGATCTTTATGTCATGCTAAGGAATTTTGATTTCATTTTATGAACAGTGAATAGTCAATGTCTTACATATTTGGGCTGCTATAACAAAATACCATAGGTTGAGTGGCTTATAAACAATAGAAATTTATTTCTCACAGTTCTAGAAGCTGGGAAGTCCAGCATCAATGTATTGGCAGATTCGTTATCTAGTGAGAGCCAGCTTCCTGTTCACTGGCAGCTTGTCTTTTCCCTATAATCTTACATGGTGGAGGAAGCAAAAGTACTTTCTGGAACTTCTTTTATAAGGGCACTAATCCCATTCACAAGGGCTCTGCCTCATGACCTAATCACCTCCCAAATGCCTCACGTCCATATACAATCATTTTGGGAATGAAGTTTCAACATACAAATTCTGATGGGACACAAACATTCAGCATAGCATTCAGCAAGGTTTTAACCACTCTTAGGGACCAAATTGTGTCTCCTCCCACACACACAAAAATAATATGTTGAAGCCTTAACATCCATTATGACTGTATTTGGATATAGGGCCTTTATAAGTAATTAGGAGATAGCTAAGGTTAAACGAGGTCATAAGAAATGGGACCTTAATCCAATGTAACTAGTGTCCTTATAAGAAGAAGAAGGACCAGGGATATGGATGCACAGGGAAAAAGTCATGTGAGCACACAATGAGGAGGCAGCAATTGGCAGGCCAAGGAGGGAGACCTCCAGAGAAACTAAACCTGTCAACCTCTTGATCTTGGACATCCAGACTCCTTCAGAAGTGTGAAAAAAATAAATAAATTTTTGTTGTTTAAGCCTCCTGGTCTGTGGTATTTCATTATAGCAGCCTTGGCAGATTAAGACAATGATTAAATTATTTTGCAGATTTTTCCTCTCTTTGACTTCTGAATTATTGCTTTCTGGTTATTTTCCCCCTCACTGTTACTTCCATTTTCTTCCTTGGCTCATTTTCTTTGTAGTTTCCCTTAATGCTCTTTTTTTTTTTTTTTTTTTAATGTTGCTGTTCTTCAGGTTTTTGTTGGTGTTGTTGTTTTGATTTAGCCTGTTTTCTTCTAACTCTGTATATTCCCCGTGATCAATTTTATCTACTTCTATGACTTAAATATTGCTCATATGTGAATGACTTCAAATCCATGTCTTAAGTTCAGCCTTTCCTTCTGAGCACCTGATGGATATATATAGCTGCCCGTTCGGCATCTTCACACTCATTATATAGGTAGCTAAAATGCGACATGTTCCGAAATGAATTGTTATGTTTTGTTCTCAGTCTGTTTTTATTTGTGCAACCAAATTCAGAAAATGTTATCACCATCTACCCAGTTACCTAAACTGGAATTATGAGAGTCATTCTGCGTTCCTCCACAAGTCCACATTTCTGCCCACAAATACAATTAATTGCCAATATCTGAAGATGCTACTTGTATAGCATTTCTATGAGATTTTCTTGTCAATTCCTTCGGCATGGCTTTAGATCAGGCGTGAACTATTTCTTAGTTGTGGTCACCTTCTGATGGGTGGGTATTTCATTCTATGAAAGCCGGTTATTTCCTAATATCTTATAATTTTGAGATAATAACTCAGTAGGAAATTTCTGTGATTAGACAATTAAAATTCTGTCTAGCTTTTGATGTTTCATATAATGTAGGTTTTCCTACACAAGATGAATAGTAACTACAGAATTGACGTATATGCCTCCAGGGTTATTTCAGCTTAAAAATTTTAGACTGCTTAGTGTGATACTTAGTAGTTAAGGTTCATTAAGATGGTAACGCTTCCTAGAATAGGAGACACAGTTTTCTCTTATAATGTCATCTTTGTCTTACAATTTACATGTGGGAGTCAGACTGAAATTTGAATAAAGCCTTTTTAAAACTCTTGGTGTGCCCCTATCTTCCTCAAACAAAGCTGCAAGACATATATAATAGCTAGTCAGTCAGAAATGAAACAACACATTCATTCACCTAACCCACTTGGTCAATCACCATTGCCAATGCTAAATTTTTAACTTCTAGAATCTTCTAATTTTTTTTAGTTCATTCCTTTTTTCTGCAAGATAAATTCAAATCCGCTTTACAGTTCCATTCATTTCCTTGTCCTGCTCTATTTTTGCTTTTCTAGGTTATAAATCCAGTAAAATTTCAATACCTTGGCCTTCGCAGTTCACAACTGGTGATAGTGCAGATCTTTCAGCTTGGGATATGGTAGTGTGTCAACTGAATGTGAAAAGAAGACCATAAACTTTTGAACTAGAAGCCAAATGTACACAAAATGAAAACTCTCTTATTTCATCTTTTACTAAGGAGTTTCTTATATCATTTTCATGGATTTTGTTATGGTTCAGCAACGTACTGTGAAATATTCTGCTGGAAAAAAATGTGAAAAAAACCACTTAGAAAATGCAAATATCAGTAAGTACCATTTTTTATTAATGATTTTTATTCATAGCTGAATTTTAATTTCTATCATATTTTTCCATTGGATATACATGCTTTTTTGTTGCTGTTGTTTTTATAGATGGAAAAAGATCAAAGGATTAATTGGTTGGGCAAATCAATGAGGGAGTATAGATTGCTTGTCTCTAGAAGAACAGAAAGCTACCTGATTCTGAAAGTATTGCATTTCTGTTACCTATAAAGAAGAATTACAGGTATCCAAATGACAAAGAGCCTAATTAGAATTCTTTGCTTCGTGCTTGACATTGCAGGGAAAACTGGCAAAAAGGGGGGTGGTCATTTTCTCCTAGCCACATTACCCTTCCTCAGGTAAATACAAGTTAGAACTCAAGAAGAGCCATGAGCTCTTCAGTATCATCATCTTGACATAATGAAACTGAAGAGCCCCTCTGTCTCCCACTGTGACTTTGCCAGATGAGGAGAAAACACAAATAAAAACAAGGGACTTCTCAGATTTAATGCTTCCTTTTTGGGCTGTCATACCTTGTAGCGACCACAAGATGCCAGTGTTTTAGAACATTGTCAGGAATAGATGGCTATTAGCACTGTCCAGTTACTGAAAGAAAAGACAACTGTGCTGGGCAAAAGAATACTGCTCTTATATATTTTTTCTCTTGTTTTTTTTTTAAGATTTTATTTATTTATTTGAGAAACAGAGAGAGATTGAGAGAGGGAGCATGAGAGGGGAGAAGGTCAGAGGGAGAAGCCGACTCGCCGCTGCACAGGGAGCCTGATGTGAGACTCGATCCTGGGACTCGGGGATCATGACCTGAGCCGAAGCAGTCGTTCAACCAACTGAGCCACCCAGGTGCCCTATCTTTTTTCTCTTAATACTTGTATTCCCTACAAATTGTCTGAATAAATCATGGATCACTGATAGGAAAACTCTTGAAAAAGAAAAAAGAAAAAAAAAGGTAGCGGCATCATCCTTTAAGCAAGCAAGATCTAAAGTCATCTTCCCCAAGTTGCTTTCTTCTCTCATGATATGCAACATGCCACAGGAGAAAGTTTATCATATAGTTAAAATTTTTGGTCTTTGGATTGAGAAACACTTGGTTAGAAACCTTTATTCTCTTTCTTAATAACTGCTTGTTCCCAAACAAGTCTGCTAACTTTTCGAAGTGTCAATTTTCTCATATGTAAAGTGAAAAAAATGCCTGCGTGATCAGCTTGTTGTGAAGATTAAAGAAGATAACGTGTATTAGCACTTACAGAGCGTTCAGTAGAGGCAATAATGGAGACAAGAAAGACGATGATCAGCAAGAAGGTGTTTCCTTTTATGGTAAGTTTATTATTCCTTCTCATAAAATGAAACAAAGAAGTCCTGATAAGATGCATTCTGCACCTACCACCCCTTAAGATTAGACAGTATTTAACTACATCTTAAAGTCTCAGTGTTCACAGGAGCCTGGGTGGTTCAGTCAATTAAGTGCCCGATTCTTGATTTTGGCTCAGGTCATGTTCTCAGGGTCGTTAGATAGAGCCCTGCGTGGGTCTCCATGCTGGGTGTGGGGCCTACTTAAGATTCTCTCTGTCCCTCTGTCCCTCCCTCTGTGTGTGTGTATGTGTGTGTGTATGTGTGTGTATGCGTGCGTGTATGTATGTATGCGTGTGTATGCGCGTGTATGCATGTGTGTATGCATGTGTGTATGCGTGTGTATGCGTGTATGTGTGTGTATGTGTGTATGTGTGTGTGTGTGTGTGTGTGTGTATCTATGTGTGTGCATGCTCTCTCCTCTCTAAAAAAAAAGTTTCGCAGTGTTCTGATTTGTATTTTCTTAGTGTTGCAGCTATAGCTGGACTGAAGGTATTTAAAACATAGCCATTAAAATAGTGTTATAAGAAAAAATTAGTTATAAGAGTTATTATTTATTGAGTATTTATTATCCCCCATATTTTGGTATGTTCTCTATAGGTAAGTTAAAAATGACTAAAGTCACATAGCTTGGAAACCAAAAAGTTAGTATTTAAACCATATTTTATTTCAAAACTCATGGCCTTAACCAATTTTGGAAAAAAAAATTGCCTTCTAAGTTGCAGATTTCCCTCTAAGCTTCAGAGCTGCTCGTGCCAGAAGGGCAGATGTTTCTGGTACCTGAGGTGAGATTTGGTATATGAAATTGGTGGATAAAAATTAGAAAAACTTTACAGGAACCATAAACCCATATTTTATGATTTGTGTTCCCAAGCTCTTCTTATTTTCACAATCAAATCAAATGATCTCAACCATTGTAAATATTGTCAATGAGTTCTGATTACTCTGCAATAGTGATTTAAGAACTCCCTGTGGAGACCAGCTTCTGACTCGATATAATTTATCTAGTATGGACCCTCACAAATTCAGTTTGCTTTAACCCACTCATTGTCTAAGTCTTATCCACATAAAAGACACATTCTTAATGACTTTCAGGAATGCTGTATATGTATGGACCACCTTACTACCAACTTGCACTTTTTGAGCGTATTCAGCTGTATACTGATTGGAGTGAAATCTGGACCATCTTCTACCTTCCTTGCCTGCTCCCCTCCCAATAAAGGATGCTACAAGGAATATGCCTGCTTGGTCCATAGGATACCATCATCATCCATGAGTGTTGAAGGGCTTTTCTATAAAAGCAAAGTCTTTCTGTCATTTTCATGCCTGGTAAGAGAAGCTGAAATGTTAGCTGGTAATATCATACACATTTCGTTCTGAAAAAAAGTAAAAGTGTTATTGGGTCCTGGGCACTTGCCCAAACTCAAAACTCGTTTGTATTAAAAAACTCCGGTAATCTCATAGACTCCTTCCCCAGTTCTATTTGATGATTTGGTAGGCCTTGAACTTCTGTACAGATCTGCAATCTCTCTTGAGCAGAAAAACAGCTGAGAAGAAAAACCAGCCTTTTGCAAAGCAGAAGGAAAACTGTATCCCCGGAATGGATATAAGAGAATGAAATAGACCAAACATGCATTTGGTTGTATATTATTAACATGACTGATGAAGATGAGATAATAAATTGAACCACTTTCAATGCAAAGATCGAGTAAGTGAAGCAAAGGACATCCAGTCTGTGTACAAATGGTGAAGTGTTAGAATTGGTGCTGCTTGCTTCCCTTGTGAAGAAAGAAGGATATGGCTATGGGGAAGGACAGGTAAATGTGCTGTGTATATATAGTGAATATATACAATGTATACTTAACATGTAGATACATATTATATATAATATATATGGATATGCATATATATGAACACACATATATAAAATTAGATGATGGGTTATAGAACTGCTTTTCTCTTTGATCTTCATCACTTTTGGTGTAATTTTGTTCCAACTGGTGCTTTAAATAATGATTTGGCATAGGCCGGAATAAGAAAGATACCCAGTTCTCAGGAGCACGATCCTAAAAATTGAAACTCTATTTACACATTGAGGTTGGTTAGGGGTAGGATAGAAAAATCACTGAATGTTGTAAAGTTGGATAGGAGAGTTTTACTGATTGGATTAAAAAACTATCTGAGTGCTTACTGTATTCAACACTTAGGTTAGACTGTCAGGTAGAAATATGCCACTAAAAGGCATCACTTCCTTTGCAATCTGCCCTGAAATATCTGATAGAGAATGAAAAGCCATTATGGCTTCCTAGTAGCAAGTCCAATTACAAATGACTCCAGAGCCCTCTGCAATGTGACCTGACTCTAAATTGTTCTTTAGGATTTTCATCCAGTCTGCTGGCCCTCTGCTTTCTGCCTACTCACATGTAATTGGGAAATGGAAGGTACTTATCTGTCTTGTTGATGGCCCTGTGCTCATTTGATAACAGTTGTTCCACAAGAGCACAAGAAGGAAAGTACATTTGCTGTAGCTATAAATTTACTCACTGGAGTGAGTAAATCATGGATATTGCAACTGGACAAATAGACATTGGGGAGAGGGGGTAGGGGCGATAGGACTGCTTTCTTCTTAAAAAAAAAAAAGCAACAAAATAAACCTCTTCCTTCACCTTCTTTACTTGACTTCTATTATCTTATTCATGAAAAGTACAGATAAAGAAAGAAATAGGGGAATAGCACTGAGGGAGTAAGAAAGACATAAACATTTGTATTCTTTGTAGAAGGAGAGTCTAAATATCAGGAGTAGATTTCACTCTTTTGATCCAGTTATCTTTCAAGAATTCTCCTTCCACCATCTGAGGTTCTCTCTTCTTGCTGTCCTGTCACTGCATCTGAAAATGCTCACAATTTTAATTTTTTTTTTCTCTGACAGTCAGGCTGGTAGAGAATCAAGGCGTATTTTGCAGTTGAATCCGGCATAGGGTCCATTTCTTGTTGATCTGGAACTGCAGCTTTGTGAATACTCACTGCATGGGCCTGGCCAACGGAACGGATTTTCACAGACTGAGCAGGCAGTAAAGGAGTCCATTTAGAGGTAAGAATTGAATGTAGGGGTTTTATGTTTTTATACATTTTTTATGAATTATAAAAAATAAATGAACACAAAACCACATCTGCAAATAATCAGAAAGATCTAAAACCATGTTTAGAGACCTGAAGAGAAGAATTTTCACCTCAGCAAGGTCCGAGGGGTGTTTTGTTAGAGTTGCTGTCATAGCCATAAAAGGAAGGATTGTACATCTTTTATTAGCACTTCTGATTTCAAAAGCTGAAAAGCACTTTGACTCGTATGTGAAAATGAAAATACCCAAACTGAAACCTCTTTCTTTTTAGTAATAAGTCTTTGTCTACTTCGGGGGGTTGTTTTACATTTTTATTTTTTGGCATATTAACAGTAAAACGCCTTCTCACAAATGGAAGCAAATGCCTTTAGTTGTGTCTTTACAAAAATGCTTCATTTCTTAGGAGAAAAGAGGAGTAAGATTAGGGGAATCTATAGGCAGTGGTTGCTTCAATAGCTGGAAATTCTTTAAAGAATTCAAATCATTGTTTTCTAGTCAATATAGTATTAAAGCATCAGAATGCTCATAATAAAATCTGATAATTGGAAATCATATAACCTTGATAAATCCTTTACAATTTAATGTTACGAAATACCTGGCTTTCTTTCAAACACTGCTAAAATGGGCATTTTGAGTTTCATTTCATATCTGAAGTTTTATAAGATGAAGGCCCTTGCCCAAAGCCACAGACAGAGCTGGGATTAAAATGATTGAGTCCTGACTCCTGGTCTTGCCTTTCTCTTCACTTGACAACACATCATCCAGCAAAGGAGCAAATCAATAATAATGAAAACTTCCTCTTTCTCCCTGGAGTGTTAAAGAGAACAGGTTCACAGAGAAATATCTATAGCAGAGCTGGCTGCCTGTTGACCAAGACCTTAGCCATTTTGGTGTGGATCAGCGGGGCTATTTAGGACGGCTAGCCAGGGGATGAACATGGCAGTAAATAATGAGAACTGCAGAGAGTACAGCCCTATGGGCTAAACATAGGCCATCTTAGCCCCGACACCGAGTGGCTGTGTGACTTTGGGCTAATCACATAATTCCTCTGTGCCTTATCTTGCCCACAAGCAAAATGGGACATGGAGGCAGAATAATCTTGCTGTCCACAGTCATGGTATTAAATCGTCTCTGTGAACTACTTTCAAAACACAGGTGCTGGGGGTGGTATTTTCCGTATTGATCTTCATTTTAAATCAAGTTGGCATTTAGAAAATCTTTATTAGAGGATTTATGAACGCCTAGCTTGTTCAGGACTAAAGTATGATGGGTTTGAAAACAATCACAAGTCTAAATGAGATCCATATGTGGGGTGCAAAAATGAATTAAAGATTTTTAAATGCTAAAAGGAATTTTTAATTTCTTTTTCCAGAATAGCAGCAGTTTAGATGACGTTTTAGCCTAGCACAAAATTCCCTGAATCAAGTCCCTACCAATTCTCTCAGTAGAGCCCCCTTACAATTCACCCCATCCCAACATTTCTATTAGTTGTCATAGGGTCTGTTGCTTATATTCAATTAGTCCCCCATTCCGGCACTCTGCCTGCAAGTCTCTGCTGGTGGACCACAGAACCGTTCAATTGACAATTGCCATGTCCATCTTTCGGTGGCAGCCTGCCCAGGGAGCTCTCTCCCAGTTGTTTGTTGTGGTTGAAATGCTCCCAAAGCTAAAGTTCTTTCAAATGTTCCAAAATGTAACTATTTCCTTTCAGCCTCCACAGAATTCCATGGGTAACAGATCCTTTAGTCTCTACCTCAAATTCTTCACTTTTTTGGGACTTAGAAAACATTCCCTATGGAGGGGTGGAGGCAGAGTCTGAAATCTTTTATTCTTATCTCTCCTTCTAATAATATTATGCAAAATTCCTCCATTTTCCTTCATCCAAAATGCAAACTCGTGCTTTTCTACTTCAACAGAAGTCTGTAAAGGGAGTCTAGGACTCTGATCTAGCCGTTCCACAAATAGTTATATTTTGAGGCCACATTTGGGTTTAGAGGAGATTTACCTCAAATATCACCATTTCCCCCTTTTTCTCATGCCTGGGAGAAAGGGAAAAGTTGTGGAAAAGGGGGAAAAAGACCCTAGTTTTAATAATTGGTATTTAAAAACAGTGTTGTTTTCTCTTAAAATTGTAACTTGTAGTTCTCACTTCTTTCTTTCCAGGATTTACTTATTTGGCTCCTAGTAGTTATATATGCCTAAAATAATTATTTGGAAAAGCAAGCAATATGGAGTTTGTTAGGTTGAGCTATATGAACTTTACAAAATTCAAATGTCTTTTGATCTATAAAAATAACTTCATGTGCTGTGGTCTAAATACTTCTGTTCTTTCTGAAAAATTGGTTCCTTTCTAAAGTCCTCAATGCCATTTGCAACGACGTGGATGGAACTGGAGGGTGTTATGCTGAGTAAGTAATATATATAACTTATTTATGAAGTAAGTCAATCAGAGAAAGACATGTATCATATGACCTCACTGATATGAGGAATTCTTAATCTCAGGAAACAAACTGAAGGTTGCTGGAGTGGTGGGGGGTGGGAGGGATGGGGTGGCTGGGTGACAGACATTGGGGAGGGTATGTGCTATGGCGAGTGCTGTGAATTGTGCAAGACTGTTGAATCACAGATCTGTACCTCTGAAACAAATAACGCAACATATGTTAAGAAAAAAAAAAGAAGATAGCAGGAGGGGAAGAATGAAGGGGGGGAATCAGAGGGGGAGACGAACCATGAGAGACAATGGACCCTGAAAAACAAACT
>NW_027397066.1:134855552-134871456 GCF_003265705.2 Callorhinus ursinus
GGGGGGATGGGTTAGCCTGGTGATGGGTATTAAGGAGGGCACGTACTGCACGGAGCACTGGGTGTTATGCACAAACAATGAATCATGGAACACTACATCAAAAACTAATGATGTAATGTATGGTGATTAACATAACAATAAAAATTTAAAAAAATAAACAAGAATTTATCTGTGGTTAAAAAATAATTACCTTATTCAGGTTAGATGGACTAAATTAGTCATCCAACTGTGATCTTGTTACTTAGAATATTTGATTAAGGTTTTTGGCGAGGAAGCACATATTTACTAATTACTCAACTTAGGCACTGTCAGGTCTTGCCTGTGCATAAGTGCCTGGAACTATCACACTGATATATAGAAAGTATATTTTGCTAATTCTCTGTTTTATACAGAACCTCAGGCATGAACAGGACGTAACACAATATTGAGCTCAAATATCTCATTTTTTCAAAGGAGAAGACGCCAGTGCAAAGAGGATTATTGCTCAGTTCAAAGTAACTCAACTATCATAGTTGGTCAGATAAGGCAAGGGGGTGGGGACAGGATGAAGCTGAAAGGTTACGGGAGTCAGTAGTCAGTGGCAAGCAGGGAACCCCACAAGTGTGGCCTAGAAATGTACAAGTTGACACAGATTAAATAGTCCATATAAATACCCACCTTTACCAAGCTATAGCAGACGTTGGTAGGGTCACTCCTCCACTTTGGAAACATGTCCATGCCCCACCTCAGATTTCACAGTATCACTGTATGATTTATTCTGCCCCTTCAAGACCTCTTTGGATAATCATTTTGGTATCACTTAGACTATATAAAAATGTTGTGGGGCGCCCGGGTGGCTCAGTTGGTTAAGTGTCTGACTCTTGATTTCAGCTCAGGTCATGATCTCAGCGTTGTGGGATCGAGCCCCGCATCGGGCTCTGTGCTCAGTGCAGAGTTTGCTTGTCCCTCTCCCTCTGTTCCTCCCATGCTCTCTCTCTCTCTTTCTGTCTGTTGTTCTCTCCAATAATGAATAAATAAAATCTTTTAAAAATGTCATATTTGTCAAATGAGCATCAGAGAGAATCCTACAATGTTGGGTAGTAGAAAACTGTAACATATGTAGTCAGAACTGCTGAAGTCATGTCTCAGGACAAAGATAATTTCACATCTGACCTTTTACATACTTGCTATTGAATGTTGGTGGCTTGGGTCTCATGGTTGTGTGCACACAAATACATTTTAGTTAGGTGGAGAGAATGGGAGCACAAAGAGTGTAGGTCTACTTTGGCCATGAGCAAGCCAGGTAGGAAAGAGAAAAATGTGGCAGTGAGTACTCAGAGTACTAATGATAGTTCATGGTGGTTTCCTGGTTTCTAGAAATAAAATGCTCAGAAGGATTCTGAGGCCCTATTGATTGGCCACAAGATGAGTCCTAAAATATTGTCTCCTTTCTTTTTTCGACAGAAACTTTAAAATATGATTTTCTGAAGGGTGTCTTTTTTTTAAAAATTTTATTATGTTATGTTAATCACCATACATTACATCATTAGTTTTTGAGGTAGTGTTCCATGATTCATTGGTTGCGTGTAACACCCAGTGCTCCATTCAATACGTGCCCTCTTTAATACCCATCACCAGGCTAACCCATCCCCCCACCCCCTCCCCTCTAGAACCCTCAGTTTGTTTCTCAGAGTCCATCGTCTCTCATGGTTTGTCTCCCCCTCTGATTTCCTCCCCTTCATTTTTCCCTTCCTACTATCTTCTTCTTCTTCTTCTTTTTAAAACATATAATGTATTATTTGTTTCAGAGGTACAGGTCTGTGATTCATCAGACATCGGGGAAGGTATGTGTTATGGTGAGCGCTGTGAACTGTGTAAGACTGAATGGTGTTTTTCCAAGAAATATTATCTTGCTTATTTATCTTCTTCTGTGTAACTCTTAGACCTTTCACAGTCATATTTCGCAAAGTTTCCTTCTCTACCTATTTTATTGTCAACATAATATTGCCTCAAAATCTCATTCAATAGGTAGGATTTTTCTTATTTTTGTGAAGTCCTTTCCCTACAGCCTTCCATCCTCATCTCTGCTGTGTTTCTGCAGTTGTTTGTTACTTGCCTAAGATATGCATTAAGTTAAACCTGCTGGAATGTGGGCATTGTGGACCTAACAAGCTGGAGCTGTGAGTTGCTGTGGATTCTGGGATGATTCTAGCAGCCTGTCTGCTCATTTTCAAAAGAAAACACATTATCAGCAGAGTTGAAGCTGGTCTCCTGAGAAAAATAAGCAAATCTCTGACTGCTCTTATAAAACTCACAAATCTTGTCAGAGTAAGTTCGATGTTGCTGACAGATCATCAATTAGAGGGTGCATGTGTGAAAACAAATGTGGGAAGTGATTGGTGTGTGGTTTTTCATGGGGGTGACATGGTTCTCACCAGATTGGGAGACAAAGTGGAATCCATTTTATACTCAACTTTGGCTGAAACCCAGTAGTGCTAGATTTCAAAAGAATAGGAATTAATTTACTAAGATTTATCAGCTCTTCTCTTCATTCCATATCTATAGATTCTAGAAAAGTGTCATAACTAAAATCAATCAGTACCATATCTTGTCCTTAGTTAAGTATATTATTATTTATCCCCGTGGTTTGCATTAGTTCTGCTAGAGCAACAGGACATGATTTAGACTGCTGTGCTACTTGGACATGAACTAGATTCATGCCTAGTACAGAGTAAATGGTTTTGATTCACCAAAGGATGGCTTTAAAGGCTTATTGGTGGTTATTTAAAATATTTCTTTACAAATATATATGCATACACATCTTTACACACATAGAATAACAAAACAAATCTCTCTTTTTTTTCCATCTACATTGGAGCATTACTAATGTGGAAATTATGTCAGTTCAGTAAGATGCATTGGAAAAAAGCACAACATGGAGTCAGGCTCACTTGTTCTATGCTACCTAAAGACTGTGTGACCTGGACAACTTATCTATTTTCTTAGAGCTCTGGTTTCAACATCAGTAGAGTGGGGATAATAATACCAATTTTGCAATCTATTGTTAGGATTAGAGAGGTCCTGGGTTAAAACAAAACAAACACACAAAAACTTCTTTAGTGCTTGGCACATAATAGGTGCTTGGTGGTTGTTACTATATGTAATAATGGCAACAACAACAAAATAACAACACCACTATCAACAATTTGTTGAGAACCTAGGCATTAGAATTCAATGACGAAAGACACTGCACTCAAAAGTTTAGGAATTTACAGCTTTGTAGCCCCAGTATATCTTGAACCATTTCTACATGTTAAGCTACTGGAAGTACCGCAAGATATTCTTTGTAATTCCTGTATAACAAAATCCCGAGGCATGGACCTCAGAATTTAATCATAAGGCCATACACAGAGGTATCAATAAAAATAATCTGCCAAAAGGCTTTGGCTCTAGTACATGAAAATATCTTTAGAAAAAAAAATCACTTTATACATGTTTTGCCTGTGTTTTCACAGAATATTAGTTTCAGAATGACCGTATTCCTACTACCTAAAAAAGTGATTGAAGGACAGAGTTTCACAATTGTGTCAGCCAGGCAGATTTCAGGCTTTGTAATCGCAAAAATCTTCTGCCATCCATTATTGCTCACTGCTTATCTTTTCTTTGTTTCTTTGTTTCTTTTCACTGGAAGGATGAATGTTTCAAACAATACACAAGATGAAGTATAATTACTCATCAGTAATTTAGAATATGAAAGCTGCGTTTAGTTAGCCATCAGAGATTTCTGATATCAACAGGCTTGTACATTTAGAGATTTTTTTTTCAAAATATAAGATAAAATTGAGTATTTGGGCGTACACTTTTCTATTAAAGTGATAACATCTATTAGAAGAAAGTAAACCCAATGCATGGGTTAGAAATTGAAAAATGTACGAAGTTATATTCTTGCTTTGCTCATTTTTCATAAATGAACTTAATTTACTGAGACATTTTTCTTTGACAGAAGGAAAAATTAAATTTATCCAGGACAGAAAGGTATTAAGGGGAACTATATAACCACTTAACTTTAATATTGGTAGTTTTAAAAGTGGTTTTAGTACATCTATGTATGTTGTCAATAAATCACATTATTGAGACCACCTTAGTTGGAATATATGTAAAGTCTTTGTGGGACATTTCTGGGGTTTGATATATTTTAATAACTTCCATCAGTATTACTGAAAAGGTACAGAATAAGGTACTCTAGTTGTTCTGCATGGTTTAATTAAACCCATCATACAGTTAATTGAATATGTAAATATTTCATTGAGTAATAAACTTCACACAAGGAACTCTTCTAACAGTTGGTAATACTGAACTCGGTGACACCGCAAGTTCATCAGAGAGCTAATCTTTGTGAATGATGGTGTCTCTTAGAAGGAACAATGAGCTTAAAATAGAAATAAAAGTAACCTGAAAGACTGCTTAGAGCTTGAATTGGACTCTTTTCTTGAACTACTTCTGATTCATACCTATTTCTTTTTCAGAGTGTAATTGTAATTCTTAGCAAAAAACCTTGGTCTCATTGAATTACAGCCTGATTTAAAGGACTTTCACCTACACATCTGGATACATGGTGTTTGTTTTCAGATAGATAACTGATATCTTTGTTTTTATCAACCTAGACCTCCATCCTCCAACTATCATTCACTTGCCTAATTGAATCTAATGAATCTTCTGTGGGTCACAAAACAGAAACCAATGTTAGACTTGTCCTATTTTAATAATTCTTTTCTGCACTCTTACTGCCTCTTAACACCCAAATCTTGAGTAGTGTTTGTAATCCAGAAACCCATCAGAGGGTATCATCTTCAGAGATGCTTTAGTTCCTTCTTGTGCTACAGACAACTGATATATCTGCCAACGTGCTTTGTGGGGAAACAGAGCTCAGGAAAGTGAGTGCTCAAAAGAAGAGATGCCAATTTCCAGTTGCAGGACATATTGGAAGTTGCAGACTCTCAGTTCCTTTCAGTCGGCTGTGGTTAGATTAGAGATTGATGGGGCCTCTTTTTGTCTGCCATTCATCCTCTTACTGTGCCTCCGGCTTGTATTTTAATATCACATATAGTTTTGTATTAAAGTTTTCATATGTCATTCAACAGATAGCACAGAAGCACCGATCTTATTTCCAAACTTGATAACATTTGGAGTTCTTTCTACAGAGTGGCCACATAGTGGCTAAAGCTATAATTTGCAACTGTCATTGTATTGATAACTGTTTTGTAGGCTGCATGATTGTTGAAAAATCATCCCCTTTCAGACAATGTATTTTGTAGCCTTTCACAGTTTGGTTCAAAGTCAAGGACAGACAGGCAAGACATGTAAGAAGTAGTTATTTAAATTTTAACATGGTTTCAACAAGGTCTTAATCTAATCATCATTAGAAAGATATAAATATGGAGCATAGTCATCCTTGGGAAAACTCGCTCTGCAATCATTAAGTCTTGTTTGCTAGTCTATAAAATAGTACCCACATTGTAGAAATGATGAGAGCATTAAAAAGACAATCAATTTAAAGAACTTAGCCAGTTTCAGGCATATACAAATTAATAAAAGTTAGTTATTGCTATTATTATATTTTGATCTTTCTGGAAATAGAAGTTCCAACTTTTTTGGATCTAGCAGAGCCAGAACTTGAGCTAAAAATTCTTCCCGCCTCCCACCAACTCCCTCCCCCCCTTTCCAGCAGTTTGTCTTGTATTTCTTCTTAGATTTGCAGGCTGGGATCCATTTTGCACTCAGAATGCTTGATGAACTAGGAAATATTAATAAAGCTGCTTCTTATTCACCCACTCAACGTCAAAATGTAGCATGCTGATTAAAGAGAAAGAAGACATGAATAAAATGACAGAATACACATTAAATTTTAATCACTACAGGTTCATCTAAGACATGTAGCTGACATGCTGAAAGGAATTATATTTAGGTCAGGGAGATGGCAATTTTGTTTAAGAAGCTGGTTGAATTCATCTAGTTAGTGGAAAGGTAGTGGCAGGATTAGGGCATGAAGAATACAAATATCTTTCTGCTTCTTAATCGTTTAGACTTTTTAAGTCCCCAAAAAAGCTGGGTGGTGTTTTGATGTTAATATCTTTGGAATAAAAATGTGTATGAAATTAAAAAAGAAAAATACCTTACTGGGGTAGAATCCCCTGGCACCCACACAATTTGAAGAAAAGTCCCCAGAAAGTCTGTGGGGGAAGAGATACCTGAGATAGTCCCTATCTGTCAGAGACAAGTGACAAGATGAATTTCAAGTGACAAAATGTTTATTATAGAATGCTAGGCTATCAATTAGTGTGAAATTGTACTTTTTTTTTTTTGCCATGTCATTTACTTTATTCTTCAAAGAAACTGACATGTTTGTCAGAATGAGGCATAAAGCTATTTTTTTGACTTTACAGTTCTATTTTATTTTTTTTATTATGTTATGTTAATCACCGTACATTACATCATTAGTTTTTGATGTAGTGTTCCATGATTCATTGTTTGCGTATAACACCCAGTGCTCCATGCAGAACGTGCCCTCTTTAATACCCATCACCAGGCTAACCCATCCCCCTACCCTCCTCCCCTCTAGAAACCTCAGCTTGTTTCTCAGAGTCCATAGTCTCTCATGGTTCGTCTCCCCCTCCGATTTCCCCCCTTCATTCTTCCCCTCTTGCTCTCTTCTTCTTTTTTTAACATATAATGTATTATTTGTTTCAGAGGTACAGGTCTGTGATTCAACAGTCTTACACAATTGAGGCATAAAGCTATTTTAACTGTCTACTTAAAAGTGTTCCAATTCCTTGTCATAAAATTTAATGGGATCCACAAATGAACCCAGCTTGCCTTCCCGTCCACTTCTCTTGTTTACAAGTTCAGTAATTTGTTTACCCATCAGCGTACCACTGTTCTGACACCCACCCTTTCAGTTGGGGGAGGATGGGAATGAGTAGGGACATGCTAGAAAAGCCCACCCCTATTTATTTATTATCAAAGTGTGTGTAGCACTCAAGGCTCAACTCAAATATTATCTCATTCTGAAATTGCTTCTCCTTTCTTCTCCATTTATCTTCTAGGAAAAGAGTAAGTATACTGTCTCTTTTTAAGCTTATCATTTGGAACTTATTAATAATTATTTATGTATATTTCTTACTAGTCTCTAAGATAATGTGCTCCTGAAGAGCAAGGGACTTTGTCTTTTTATTATTATATACATCATAGAACTTTGCTTACCACCTTGCTAATAAAGTCACTCATTCATATATTCATCTACTAATTCCCTTATTTACTCTACAAACTCATTATGTTTTATGACTGTTTCAAGTCCCTGTGGATATTAAGTTGAAAGTGAGGGAGAGAGAAAGAGAGAGAGAGAGAGAGGCCCAACTGCAGAGACAGAAACAAAGACAGAGAGTTCTTGTTCTAAAGAGTTAATACTCTAGGGAGAGACTATAATATTGTCATATAAGGTTTTAAGTGCAATGATATTTGGGATAAGCAAATAGTTCAGTAAGATAGGAACAAAGATATTCCTGAGAGATGGTAAGACAGAAAGCTGAAGGGTTAGAGATGTGGCAGGAAGCCCTGTAAACTGTGTAGTACTCAGATTTTATCCTAAGGTGATAGACATTTGCTGAAGAATTTTAAGTTCCAAAGTTATACTAATTATGCGAAGGGTGTTTCTTAGGAGTCTGATCATTGAGATGGTGAGTCCAGTTAAAATGTGGAGGTTGAACGCTAAACACAAATAATAAATAATAAAACTGAATCTGAGACAGTAGCAACAGTGACCAAAAGGAAGGAATAAATTTGATAGCTAATTTTTCTGAGTGCCTGACAAAGTCCAGTCACTGACTTGATATGGGAAGGATAGTGATGAAAGAATTAAGGATGACTCCTGGTTTAGGCAACTTCATGGTAACATTACTGGAGAAGGGAATCTATAGCAGGAGGGGTGGGTTTGGGGAAAAAAAAAGAATGAGGGGTCTTGATCTAATCATCAATAGATAAAAACTATTGCACTTGTCATTTAAAACTAACTGAGGGGTTAGTTTTAAACTAAATGAGGGGTGTGTGTGTGTGATAAAGATTGAAAGTCACTGGATCAAACAACTGTAAGGCTATGATTCTAAGTGGATCATTCACAAGAATATTAAAGTGACTAGCAAAGTAAGAGATGTTGGGTACATGGAGAAGAGTGTAAGCCAATGGCAAAAATTCTTGGGAGAAAGTGTGCAAATTATCTGAACGTAAGTCCATGAAAGCAACATGAAAGCAAAAGTCAGGAATTCCCTCAAATATGTGTTTACCAAATCTGCTACAGTAGTAGAAGTTTCTAGCATTACCATTGCTTGGTTAAGAATTGGGTCCTAAGATTTCTATTGTGAAAAATGCAAATACCATACCTAGGCGAGAAAATGCATCATGAACCATCACTTTAGCGTCAATTATAGAGTCTGATAAAAGAAGCCATAAAAAGAAAAAAAAGGAAACTAACAGTCATTGAGCATCTGTTACATTATGTCACTTAAATTGCACAGACAACTTTGAGGTTTTATTATTTTTTAGAGATAAAAAATATATTCCAAGTGGTTAAATGACTTGCCACATATCGTACCAGAAGTAACTCAGCTCCTAAGATGATGTTCTTTCTATCAAATAGCATAATAATAGTAAAAATGAAAACAGTGTTGGCAAATACCATTTTCTAGACATTGTGTATCAAGTATGGTGTTATGTGCATTATATACCATAGCTTATTTAGTTTTCTTAACATCCCTAAGCAGTAGGTGTTATCCTGATTGATTATTATTATTATTTATTTATTTTTTTTAGAGAGAGAGAGAGAGAATGTGTGTGCAGGGAAGGGGAGGGGCAGAGGGGGAGAGAGAGAGAGAGAGAATCTTAAGCAGGCTCCAATGCCCAGTGTGGAGCCTAACATGGGGCTTGATCCCACAACCCTGTGATCATGACCAGAGTCGAAATCAAGAGTTGGACGCTTAACCAACTGAGCCACCCAGGTGCCCCATCCTAATTTAAATACAAGAAAACTAAGGCTCAGAGGGATTGAACAACATGAGCATTGTCATCCAGTTAATAAAACTGGTGAAATACAGATTCAAACCCAGATGCAACTGACTTTCCAGCTTGAGTTCTTAACCATTATCCACACTGCTTCCACGTCCTATAATTCCTAGATTAAAAAAAAACCAAAAGGATACAAGCTGATTTTTTTGAAGCTTTAAGATGCAATGTATTGGCAGCATCCTGTTATTTAATATACAGTTAAAAAATTGGTATTTTAACAATTGAATCATTGCCAGTGTCAGCTTTCATTATATCCTGATTGCCCTTCACTCAAGAAAATTCACGTATCTGAATAGAATATTGCATCTTATAATAGGATCCTGTACTTCAACTGGCAGCTCGTCTGAGGCTCATTAGGAATATCTGTTTTAATCAGCTATCTTACTTCATCAAATGAAGGAATCATCTTAAATATTTTTGTGACAACTCAAAGAAGATATAGTTGATTTGCAGTTGTATTAAGCATTGCCATTATGCTATCTTCTTGGAGTGACTAACATTCATTTAAACCCTTTGGTGAAAGGTGCTAGAAAACCCTGGTCCATGGCTTTTCAGGTATGAAAAGATGTAGCTGAAACAAGTTGTTATATTAGAACAAAACCTAAGAGTATAAGAGAATGTGGAAAGATGACATTCATAGACTAAATCATGTTAATTATTTGCTAGTCAACTCTAAGTGAACTATATTTAAAGATAGGATAGCTGAGCAGAGAGTCAATTAATTCCAAATAGATGGAGCCTGACATCATTTGTTCTTTTCTTTTAAGATGGCTAATAAATAACACAATGGTCCCCAGTGGCCATTAGGACATTAATGAAATACATTTAAGAAATTACCATGCTTAGTAATTACCATCCTGGATTTCAAATCAGGAATCAGAAGATTAACAAAAACTAAAGGTAGATAGTAAAACAGCAATGAATCTAAGAACCATAGAACAATCTCAGTGCTTTCAGAAAGTATGTATTCCATATCTCATTGCCAAGCTATAATGCTTCTGTTCCAATGTGTTCATAAAAAATGTTCTCACCTCTGTTGCCAAGGGGTGAAAGAATACTTAGCATTTTTAAGTATTTTAAAACCTTAAAAATCAGGGGCGCTTGGGTGGCTCATGTGGTTAAGCATCCGGCGCTTGGTTTTGGCTCGGGTCATGATCTCAGGGTCGTGAGATAGAGCCCCATGCTGGGCTTTGCACTGAGTGTGCAGCCTGCTTAAGATTCTCTCTCTCCCTCTGTCCCTCCCAGCTACTGCTCTTGTGTGCACAGGCACTCTCACTTTCTCTCTGAAAACAAAACAATAAACTTAAAAATTAAAATTTTGCTTAAATGATAATTTTTTAAAATTTTATTTATTTATTTGACAGAGAGAGAACAACGAGAGAGGGAACACAAGCAGGGGGAGTGGAGGAGGGAGAAGCAGACTTCCTGCTGAGGAGGGAGCCCGATGCTGGGCTCGATCCTATGGCCCTGGGATCATGACCTGAGCTGAAGGCAGATGCTTAACGACTGAGTCACCCAGCTGCCCCTTAAATGATAAATGTTATATCCTCATTATCAAGTTGCCCTTTTTATAAGTTCGACTTTATGCTTTTGTCCCATTTAAGTTGGATTATTTTAGTAGACTCCAAGAAATTTTAAGTGCTATCCGGTATACTCAATAAAACCCATAACTAATACCATGGTGGTGATGTCTTTAATTGATATTTATACTTTTCCACCTGATAATATTTTCAGTTTATAGATCATCGTTCTTCCAGAGGTATCAGTAATAGTAACTCATTATTTTGCACAGCATGGACTGTGTTTTTTTGTGTGTGTGTTATAAAGGGAGAGACAACACCTATCAATTCAAATGCATTATGCATGACACATATAAAGCTTAGATAAATTAGGATTGAAACCCAGAATTATTGCATGGAGACTCCACCTACATTAGGCAAGAAAGACTTAACTGGGAGTGAAAACTGCAATATTAGTTAGTTATACTAGTTATCTATTGCTGATGTAACAAATTACTACAAATTGAGCAGCCTAAAATAACACCCATCTATTATTGCTCAGTTTCCATAGGTCAGAAATCTGGCACAGGGTGGATCAGCTGATTCTTGGCTTGTTCTCCACAAGGCCAAAATCAAGGTTGTAGCCGGATTCTTTTCTGGAGGCTCTAGGGAAGAATCCAATCTCATGTTCATTCATATTATTGACAGAATTCATTTCCTTGAGATTGTAGGATGGCAGTCCTTGTTCCCTTGGTAGTTGTCAGTGGACTTTATTCTTAGTTTGTAAAGGTTTTCCACATTCCTTAGCTCGAGGTCCCCTTCGTCGTCAAAGCTAGCGATGATGAATCATGTCCTCACACTTCAAATCTGACTCCCCTCTGCTCATCTCTCTGTTGCCTTCCTCTTCTATGGCATTGGTCTGGTTGACTCTTCTGCTTTCCTTTTTATGCTCCCAAAGACTCATGTGATTATATCAAGCCCACTCAAATAATCCAGATTAATTTTTCTATTTTTATACTTGGCTGATTAGTAACCTCAACTGCATCTGCAATTTTCTTCACAGAAGTACCTAGGTAGTTTTGACTAAATAACCAGGGGACTGGAATCTTGTGGAGACATTTCTTCAATTCTCCCTAAGATATCAGCCATTTCAGGTTTATTAAGGCAACAGAGGAAAAGTACAAGGAACTCTTTGAAAATAATACAATTTTTGGAGAAAAAACAGAGTTTTATATTTTTTATAGCTATGGGAACTAAAAAAATACAAGAATTTAAAGTATGTCTCTCCACCCTTCCCACCATCCATCCTATTCTAAAATTAATCACACATCTGGTGGTATACAACATTTTCCTTTACTTGGCTAACATTTTACACCTAGTTAAAGAAACTAGTCATTTTGAAGTATTGCACATTTAATCGTGTGATTTGATCAGCTTAAAAGGGTAAGTTAAAATGGTCTCCAAACATTAAAACTTTAAACTGTATATTATTCTATGTACAATATAACTAAATAAAACTAAAGCAAATTCTATAGAGAGAAAATGAAAGGAAGAAAAAATCCAGGCATAGATGCCTATTCTGACATTGATAGGTGAGGAAAAGATGCCTTTTCCAGTGCACATTGAGCTCTTCACAAAATATCACCTGTTACACTTAGTGTCTGTGCCAGTAGGGCAGTAGCCTATTAAAGTTTTCATGGCTTTATGATGCTTTGTTGAATAGTTTGTGGGCTTTTTTTTTTTCCACTTGGGAAGAAAAGTCTCACTTAGGTATGCTCCGTAGGGTAGAATAATGCATGTTTCCTAAAAGGGTTCTTAGGTTTAACTGTGCCTGCTCTGCAGATCTGCAGAAAGGATTTTTTTTTCCTTCTAAATTCTCTCAGCTGACATTTTGCTCTTCTCTTACATATCACTTTTGGCAGTGACTGTCACTTGCTTTCCTGTTGCTGTTTTTAATCTCTGCTGCTATCTGTGCTCCCTGACATGTCTGCCTTTTGCTGTTGTTTTTCTTCTCTACACCCTTCTTGTTACCTATCTCTTCCTGTCATAGCAATTACCTCTTCTTTCCTCCAAAGTTCTTGAGTATAAAGGTTATCCTTAACTGTCTCCTTTTCTTGTTCACTCAATTCACAACGTGGTAATTGAAATCTACCTCATCCCCAAATTGGTATCCTCCTTGAGGACACCAATGTCATTTAAGTTACCAAATATGGTGGATATTGTTCCAATCTATCTTCCTGGATCACTCTGCTACATTATGAATTCTCCTTCCATTTCTTAAATGTTTGTTTTCCATTGGATTCTCTCTTGATATTTCTTACTTCTATTCTTATTTCCCACAGCTCTTAGAGGATATCATGGATTTTTAAGGTTTCACTGTTCATGCCTGTGGTGATCACTCTCCAATTGACACTATGGTTGGGCAGCAAGGCTTTCTTTGAAGGAGGATCTGGGTGGCACATCACCATGTTGGCTGTCCCTACTGAATATTTCCTAATTAACTCAAATTAACATATTCCTGATGTCATTTGAGGTTTTCACTTCCTCTTGGTAGAAATTAATTTAAATGTCTCCAGCTGATTTATTAATTCAACTGAAATTTATTGAACACCTAACTAATGCCAGACCCCATTCTAGATGCTGAGGTTTCATTAGTTCACAAAACAAAATCTCTGCCCTAATGGAGCTTACATTTTAAACAATTAATCAAATATACAATGTTTTAGGAGGTGGTAACCTCCTTTCTCCCGTTCCCATATTTCCATGGAAGAATTTAAGATAATGTGACTCTCTTGGTCTCTCTCTCCACAATGGAAATTTGCTGGTTTTCTTCCTCTATAGTAGGGTATTGTGAGGCAGCCATGTGGATAGACAGATCTGCACAACAGATCTGAACCAAGCTGACTAATGATGTGGAAAAGGAGAGAGCAGGGGACCCCAATACTGACTTTATCAGCAGTGAAATTGACATTTTGAAATCAGTTTGTATTATTCTTGTGTTTTAGTTCCCAATTTGATCTGAACATGCGAGTATAAGAAATGGATATTATCTTATATTTTATTTTTTTAAGATTTATTTATTTATTTTAGAGAGAGAGAGAGAGAACACAGGGAGAGGGAGAGAATCTCAAGCAGACTCCCCGCTGAGCACAGAGCCTGATGTGGGGCTCAATCTCATGACCTGAGATCATGACCTGAGCTGAAATCAAGTCAACTGCTTAACCTGCTGAACCAACCAGGTGCGCCCAGGTGTATTATATTTTCAACTCTCTAAAATTCCATCACATAATATGTCAAGTGGAGAAGAGTGCTATTAAGAATAATGAAAGCAGGGTAAAAGGATATGGATTGATGGGAATAGGTGTTGGCCACATTGTATAGTGTTATCAGGAGATACCTCTCTGAAAAAGTGACATTTTGAGCAGAGACCTTCTTGAAGTGACCTGAATTCAATGACCCATGGAAGCCACACTCTAATCTTTAGGTGTTACTTTATCTCCCCCAGGTTTTTTCTGTCTTTTGGACCTTGACTTCCACAAGGCTGACTACTTTTTCACACTCAGCCACCTCTTCAATTTTACAATGACAGAAATTACACCAAGTGTTGATAAATTCTGTTGACTTTACTGGAGGTAGGTGGGTGCTCACATACAGAGGGTCACATCATATAGCTTTATAGACTTTGGTGGGCTATCTGATCTTCTCTCCACTTCCACTCCACTGCAAATTTTCTCCCTTTGGAAAGTGGAGGATCTTTTGCCCATCTACAGCTAGAAGCTAACTGATGGCTAGCCCCTAAAATTGGGGTATAGCATGGGGCAAGACTTACCTTCTGTCATGCCCAAATATGAAATTATTGCATTTGTTCTCATAGTAAGGTAGGTTTGCCCTATGGATAATCCTAGTAATAGTTATTTAGACAATATTCTTTTTCCATATTGTTTCATAGCAAAAAATAAAATGTTGTGTAAACTTATTTGAAGTTGTTTCACAAATATACCTCTTAAATCACAGCTGAGGGGCTCAAGGCACAAAATTTAATTTTATAACTTACATGCCCCCACCCAACCATTCAGTTTGCCTGAAACTAAAGAATTTCCTGAGACACAGGAATTTCAAGGTTAAAACTGGGGAGTCCCAGGCAAACTGGGATATTTCAGGTTTCCTTTGATTTAGTTCCCAAATCTCCTGCTTTGTGGGCTGTGAAAAGAGTCCTTGAGACTCCCATTTAGAACATAATTTCTTAGCTCAGTTCTAAGGCTCAGTCCTGGGAAGAGTTGCTTGCCTACCTCCTCCATCCCATTAGGCTGCCTTTACTCTTGGTGCATCAGTTAGAGGTTCTTCTGTGTGTCCAAAAGTCTCTATATGCTTTGGGTGGCTGGGACATGTCACTCTCTTTGAGAGGATTTAAAGAAGACTTAAAAGGCAAGCAGAAACCACAGTCTGCGTCTTCTGCCATATATTCTCTATTTTCAAAAACAGTGCTTACTACCATGTTTGTGATCTTTCAACACTAGGAAAAAATATCATTGGGATATGCCCATCCTATTGATCTCCTCCATCTGGACTTATTTCTCTTTTAGGAAGAGGGGTTCCCCCTCATGATTTTTTCCCCAAGCTTACTTTCTGGATGACTAGGGTAGGGATTTACTATGGCCAAATTTCACAAACTAAAATAGAAAGAGTACTGCTTCACAGAGGCCTTTGCATTTTGCTCCCCCAGACAGAATGGAATTTTTTTGCTAACAAGATTTAATTTCCATGTGGTCACATTCTAGTTATAGTCATACCATAGTATGGAAAAAAAGGGGCACATACATTAACTGACTTGAGCCAAGTTTAGTGGGGGTGCAGGAATTCTTTTTTTTTCTTCTAAATTTAAGAATGCAATTTTAATAAAATGTTCAAAATTACTCAAACATGAAGTGAAATATAGGGTAAGAATAGCAATTACTGGTTGCCCAATGAAAAGTGTGTTGATTTGTCTGTGAACAAAAATCAAAATTTGTCCACATTTTCTTCAAAATCTGTCCACATTTTCTTCAAAATCTCTCTTCCTAGAATTTTTTTCTATATTCTTAACTTTCACTTTTTTTGTTTGTGAAAATTCTTTTCTTAATTTTATTTATTTATTTATTTATTTATTTATTTATTTTTATTTATTTATTATGTTATGTTAATCACCATACACTACATCATTAGTTTTTGATGTAGTGTTCCATGATCCATTGTTTTCATATAACACCCAGTGCTCCATGCAGTACATGCCCTCCTTAATACCCATCACTGGGCTAACCAATCCCCCCACCCCT
>NW_027397066.1:134871556-134993163 GCF_003265705.2 Callorhinus ursinus
CTAATGTCCTCCACGCTATTCCTTATGTTCCACAAATAAGTGAAACCCTATGATAATTGACTTTCTCTGCCTGACTTATTTCACTTAGCGTAATCTCCTCCGGTCCCATCCATGTGGATGTGAAAGTTGGGTATTCATCCTTTCTGATGGCTGAGTAATATTCCATTGTATATATGGACCACATCTTCTTTATCCATTCGTCTGTTGAAGGGCATCTTGGCTCTTTCCACAGTTTGGCTATTGCGGACATTGCTGCTGTGAACATTGGGGTGCATATGGCCCTTCTTTTCACTACATCTGTGTCTTTGGGGTAAATACTCAGGAGTGCAATTGCTGGGTCATAGGGTAACTCTATTTTTAAATTTTTGAGGAACCTCCACACTGTTTTCCAAAGTGGCTGTACCACCTTGCATTCCCACGAAAAATGTTCATCATCATTAGCCATCAGAAATTCAAATCAAAACCACATTGAGATACTGCCTTACACCAGTTAGAATGGCAAAAATGGACAGGGAAAGAAACAACAAATGGAGAGGTTGTGGAGAAAGAGGGGCAGGAATTCTTAAGGAACATGGGAAACCTACCTATTTACCCTACTCTCTGCCATGTTGCTTCATAAGAATATGACCTCAAAGACTTTGTAATGATTGCAGATCTTCAAGTTTGAACTAGTGCTTTTAGCCCCAACTTTGTTTTTATTTCCTGCCATCCAATGTTACCTATCTTAAACTTTTATCCCAATACACCATTATTTAAAATAGACAAACTAGGGGACCTTTCCATGGCTCTTGAAAAATTTTAAATTTCCAAGCAAAGTTTTGGGATGTTCTGATCCCATGTCATTGTCTCAAATGAAGCTGCGTTGCCTAACCACATTCTGTAGCTCCTTGTTATACTGATCTTCTCAAAATATCCTTAAATGCTTAAATTTTTTACAGATCTTTCATCCTTCCCTCTGGAAGAGAGCAACAATTTATTGTGGGAGTGGATTAGCAATTCTCAAAATTAGTCGATTAAAATAATGATGATGACAATACTAATTGTATCTAAACTTTTTTGAGTGCTTTTTTTTATCTTCATCATACGAGGTCAGTGACTTTGTGATGCTATTCTAGAATCTGGCATGTAAATTTAATAATGCTGAGCGCTTTATATTCTTTTGTAATTCACACTACTTTTTATTTTTTTTTAATGATTTTATTTATTTATTTGACAGAGAGAGACACAGCGAGAGAGGGAACACAAGCAGGGGGAGTGGGAGAGGGAGAAGCAGGCTTCCCGCTGAGCAGGGAGCCTGATGCGGGGCTCGATCCCAGGACCCTGGGCTCATGACCTGAGCCGAAGGCAGACGCTTAACGACTGAGCCACCCAGGCGCCCCTTCACACTACTTTTTAAAGAAAATATTAACTGTCTTTGTTTACAATGAAATCCCACTGTCAAATTATTGTAAGTAGAGTTTCAGAATGATTAAAAGTTACACACACATACATACACATGTATGCATTCATACCCCTATGTATAAGCACATTCATATACTTACAAAGAACCACTTGCTAAATTAGTGAATACTCCATCTCTTTGGCAACAATTCCAGGAACGAACACAGTTCCAAAAACATGTTTTGGCATTTCAGTCTCTCAATTAAATATCAAATCTTAATTGAAATCATGGCCTTGAGTTTTTGTAACTATATAATTGTGTCTATATAATGCTGAAAAATTGCCTCTTAGAAGCATTGTCTTTGCCTTCCTTTACAAACTGTGAAGAGTTATATGTACATACCTCTAATATAAATCACACTTTCTTTTAAGCTCAGAAACAGGATTTATAAGGTCTGACAGGCATTTTCTCTTTGTGGACTGAATTTTCTTTTCAATATTTTTGAATGAATGTAATATGTCTTCAACCAATTTAAATCCATTCTGCCTTATGTCAGATTAGATGATATTTTTCATTAGTTTCTGGTGTCAGTTAATAGCATTGTCTCCAGAGAGCCGAGCACACTTTTGTCACCTTCGTTTTTCCTATGACTTACTCCAAAGCTGCTTCAGTTTTTGTTGAACAAAAACTACATTTTATTCAAAATTTCTTTAAAAAATTTTTTTATTTAAATTCAATTAATTAACATATAATGTATTATTGGTTTCAGAGGTAGAGTTCAGTGATTCATCAATCTTATGTAATACCCAGTGCTCATTACATCACGTGCCCTCCTCCTTAATGTCTATAACCCAGTTAACCCATCCCCCATATTCAAAATCTTGGAATTAAAACTTGTAAAGAAAATATTAAATTCTAAACCCCCATCTGTCAAAATGGAATTAAACAAAAATGAGTCCTTTGGTTTCAAGGTCCTTAGACTTTAGGATATAAGAAATAATAGCAGTTAAGTAGATGTGAAACCACCAGACATTCTCTAAATTAAACATCTTATGATGCTGCATGGCACAGAATCTAGGAAAATGGAAAAGAGATGGAATTATAGGGAATCCTGTTGCTCTGAGAATTATTTATCTAATAGTTCAACTATTATTCTTCTCGTACTTGCTTAACTCTTATTTGTGTATCATACAGTTTAGCACTTAACTTGTTTTTAATTTTATGCTTCTCCTTGGTTAGGTTATAAGCTTCTGGAGAGCAAGGACTATATCTAAAACTTTTCTTCCTCCCTCAGCACTGCCTTGCACAGAGATAAGCACTTAAAAGATGCTTAAAATTCTTGGTTAATTGATCTTTCTTTTTCAGTTTCTCCCCTCTCAGTGGATTAATTGAAATCCATTTGGCAGCAAGTGTGCATATGACTCTGATCCAAGAAAGGAAAGCTTGGAAAGTCTAGAGCATCATTCATCATGATAGAGTGGTGAATCAGTTTCCTGTAGTAGGCTATGAATGTCTGATACAGTATATACTAAGTGGGTGACAAGCAGGCCAAATGATAAATGTGGTCATATTACTATTACATGGGAAACTCTGATTAGGAACATATCACCCAGAGTCTTTTATTGCCTAATCCACCCTAGGAAATTGTTCAAAACCATATCAGGTAAGGGCCTCTGTTGAGGAATTGATAGTTACATATTTGGTGCAATAATGAGCCCCTTGTGATTTGTTGCTTTCTGAGTGGTTTTATTAAGCTTCGACTTTCTATGTCAGACTGTTCTAAGTGTCTATCAACCCAGGCTGACATTCCAAAACAGAGTTTAAACCAACTGAATGCTCAGAAATATTGCTATCAAGAGACGTAACTGGGGGCTGAACACCATAACCTATATTTGTATAGGATTTTTACAGTGCTGGCAACCTGTCAATTTTATTTTATGGTTAACTACCATGAAATGCTGTAGGAAGAAATTTTCATTTTTTTCCTCCATGGTAGGGCTAAGCCTGTAATTCCACATTTCCAAATCCCACGAACCCTCTCTTTCTCTTACTGTATCTACATCAATATACTCAAATTAGAGAATCTATTTTATAGGAACATTAATAAAAGGACAGGTGAAAGTAGAATTTAAACATTTTTCTTTGGTAAGAGAGATATTTATGCCATTTTGTTTTGTTTTGTTTAGGCAGAATCAATTTCAGTTTGTTACAGTTTTAATGCCTAGAATGTAAGAATGTAATTCATTTCAGAAATCGGAAGCAATAGTCAAACACATACTGCCTTGCTTTTCTTATTTTATCTCAATTCTATTCACTCTTTGAAATACAATGGCCATATCTTTCATTTCTCTCTCTCTCTCTTTTTTTAAAGAGAAACATATCAAAGCATCTCTTTGTTTATTTTTATTTGGTAATACTTTTCAGATATAGTTTAATCTGTTACCTGTATATTAATTTGAGACTTAAAGAATAATTTTTGGTTTCCATTCTCTAGAGGCATGACAAAGTTGACAAATGCAGGAAGAAGAGTGTATGGATTTTATTTTAACAAAATAATTCAACTTTTAAGATAGGAAAGAGGTATTTCAAGCCAAGATTCTAAAACTCTTAGTACATCTACAAAATGCTGATCCTCCATTCATTTATTCACAAATGTTTTTTGACAAAGTGAATGAGGCAAAACCTCTGCCCTCAGGTAACTCATAACACTAAGTATAGGACAGGTGCTGGTATATATAAGTTCAAAGGTAAATAAGATTAACAAAGTCACAAGATGCAAGCATAGTTTATTGAAAAAGTAGTGACTCAGAAAGAGGAAAAATGAACAAATTAAGATAGGTATTGTAAAATTAAAAAAATTACACTTGTTAAAAAAGAAAATTTTAATGACTTTGAGCTAGGTAAGAAGCAAAGAAAACCTTGGAATTAGGAGGAAGGCTATATAAGACAGAATAGGGCCACTTTATTACTTTATAGGCATGCTATAAAATGATTCACATTTTTTTCTGGAGCCATTTTCATATTCACATGGTCATTTTCTTTAAAGTTGTGAACATAGCAAAATTGAGGAATTATGTCATTATTCCTAATATTCAAGTGGTAAATCAGGCTTTTATAAATGTTCAGATAAGAACACCATACATTTACTTTTTACTAGGTTATATGAATAATTTGCATAATCAAGGAACATCCATCTACTAATTCCCATATCAATTTATAGGTTCCAACTTGTATATTAACTCAAGGTTTTTTTTGGCTGTCAAAATAATTAAAAATTATCAAAATAATTTCCACCCAATCATAAACTTCTCTCTTAACTTATTCCTCTTATATTCTCCATCTTTGCAAAGATATCCAGTGCCCTATCTCCTGAGCTAAAATATTTGCTATTGACAATTACTTATTCTTTTCTTTTACTTTCCTTATCCAATTGTTTAACAATTCTCATTGAATTCATCCCTGAATTGTTTACTTGAATACTTTTCTTCACTCTCTTGCTACAATCATAGTTCAGAATTGAATTTGTTTGGATTATTGCAAAGTTCTCTCTTGGCCTGTTTTCCTCCACTTCATCCTATGCCCCAAAACTCCTGTTAAAAAAAAAAGAAAAATCAAAGGAACCCATGACATTTCCCATCCTTAAAACCTTTGGTTTCCTATTACCTATAGGATGAAAATTTAACTTCTTATCAAACCATATTGACAAGTCTTGCTCCTGACCAGAAAACCTATGTGTGATTGTTTGGGCCAGACCTGGAAGGCCTCAAAGGGGAAGCTGCCCCCACCCTCTGTGCACTCCCCCTCACCCCTGGCTTAGTGCATGGCCACTGCACTGCAGCTGGGGACTCAGCACCCCCTGGCTGGCCATGCTCTTATGCTAGCTACATTCTTATCCCAGGCGCTTACGTTTGGATGTCTCCTTTCCATTCCTAGCCTTTCTTCTCATCCTCTTCTACTGCTGGGTCCATAAAACTGCAGGAGTCTTTTATTTGGGGCTCCCTCAACAGTGAGACCACTCCTACTTCTGTGCTCATTTATCTAACCCTTCACTGATGCATTATTCCATGGGGGAAAGTGGAATGGAGGGAGGGGGTTAGTGCATTCTCTGGTTTAAGCCTCTTATTTATGCCATCACAATAAGTGATTAAAGTCTTTACTGATACTTTAATTTTGGTTCATTGTTCACCTGCTAGCTCAGCCCTCTCTAGCTCACCTGATCATACATTGAATTAGCTCTGTGAGTAGGATAGCTGATTAAACATAATGCCATTTTAGAAGAGCAAAAAGCCTGAAAATCCCATGGGACACCTTTGTGAGGTGGTAGAGGAGTCCATGGAGCATTCTAGAAAAATACTTGTGGATTGTTTGCAAGGGTTTGAGGGTTCTGTGGGGCATTTTGCCAGTGGGTTTTGGGAAGTACTAGAAAAAGCCATGGGGCATTCTTAGAGGATGCTAGGGTATTGCTTACATAGTTTTTGGGTTCTGAGTTTTTGGTTTTTCTCTTTAGCCCTTGACTCTGGCTAACCTCTCAGTAGGTCAGATTAGACATGCAACAGAGAGGTTCAGAGAAAGCCAAGGAAACACTTCCCTATCTCCTGCTTAAGGCCCTCCACCAATGCGACCCAAGTTAGTAAGTGGGCTCCCATCAGCCAAGTAACTCTAAGCAGATCCCTGGCGTTGATAAACACTCTGCACTGTGGTAAGTTATTGAAACTTCCGAAGGGGAAAAACAAACCAACAGAAAAGTATAGTGTTCTTTGCAATTGCTTTGCCCAATGGTCCCAAAGAGACCTTAGAGCCTTAGTTAGATCTTCTGTAGGGATAATTTTTGCTGAAGTTAGTAAAGAACAGCGGCATGACATGGGGCATATCACTGCAAACCCTCTCTCTTCAGAGTGCCCTGAGGGCAGCCGCTGTCAGGATAACAGAATGCAAGGAGTAGCTGCCACTGGTTTCAGTGTACCAGCCCCCTCTGGGGAAGTCCAGACTTCTCTCAAACCAACCTAAGCAAAAACACTGTACCTGGCTAGCCGCTCAACCCGCTCCCTTCCCAACAAAATTTGTGGCCAAATCCTGACAGGTGGCCCCTAAAACTGACATAGGTGTTCTCTTCATCCTTTCCTGTGAGCCTAGGGATAGGTCTGAGGGCTTTCTTCACTTTGTCCAGACCTCTTGGCTTTTAAAAATAAACATGGTTAGGGATTAAGCTGATAGCCTTTGGTCCCCAGGAATGACCAAGGTTCAGGTTCACCGGGAAGGGGGAGAGAATGGCATTTCTTGGGCCTTATAAACACCAATGGACAAGTGACTGTGGACCCTGCAACCCCTGGCATCAAGATAAGTAGGAGACAGAATACTGTCTAATTTTGGTTTGAGGCCATCACCGCCAGGACCCTTGACCGAGGCTGACTATGAATGGGTCCTTTGGGCACCTATGAGCCTCCATTGTGATGGCCCCCACTACACTACTGAGTGTATTATTGGCACTGATGTATTCTCGATGTGTATTCCTGGTAGCCTTTGTCCCCAAGCCCTGACAGGAATTGTTGTAGTTAGGGCCATTTTGGTGAGCATATGGAAGACTGTGAAACTACCAGACTCAAGGGCTATAGCTAATGGCCTGACGTTTGATCAGGCCATCAGCAAGCCTCAGACTGACATTTAAAACAACTCCCCTGTGGGGAGACATTTGGATAAAAATCAGTTCTGCTTCTAAAGTCTTTTGTTCCCCTGTGGATGCTCACCAGAGAGGTCCCTGTGCTAACTCAGAGAACACAACTATTGTCTAATTATATGACTCACTATTTAATCCACTTCCTAAAGGAATATTCTTCTTCCTTCTCCTCTTATTTTCTTCTTCTGACCTTGTACCTTAGGCTTCCCAGGCCATTTTTTTTTTTTTTTTTAACATCATTGTACAGCTCCTTCCTTCTATCTTCAGTGTTCTTTCTTTCTTAGTAAACTCCAGTTTAGCCTACAAAACCTAGCTCATATATTGTCTTCATTGTTAAGGTTTCTTTGTATTTCTTCCTTAGGACTTCATTTCTGATGGGTGTGTTGTTTCTACAGCAAGAGCACTAAACTCACATTTGAATGGAGAAGCAGGAATTTTAAAATATAATATGTTGATTCCTGGTAAGGTTGTGTGTTTCTTTAGGAGAGACATTTTGTCTTACTCATCATTGTATTCCCAGCCCTTTGAACACAGGCAAGTAAATAGGTTTTCAACAATATTTGTTGACTGAATAAATAAGTAACAAACTTCTAAGTAGACTCAGATTATTTATCTATGTAACTCATAAATTATACCATGGCATAAATAATATAGTCGAAATGGTTGGCCCCTCTTAATGTTCACTATTAATTGGTATTGTTGCAGCTGTATTAACCAGTTTCTGTAGAAAACAGAACTAGGAAGAATCTATGATATAATCTTGTATAACTCTTTAATCTGATAAATGAGGAATCTGCGATTCCCCCAAATTAAGTAAATTGACCTATATCTCACAGCTGATTGTTGACAGTATTTTTAATGCTTGTTAAACATTATACTCATTTTAATTATGCTACAGTTTATACTCTGCTGTAAACAGGAAGAGCCAACTTTTGTATATTTATCTTACCTCTCATCTGAGCCCTATCACAGAAACTAAATTTATGTTTCTTAATAAACCCTGCATAATATTCAACACAGTAATAGTTTATTTTCTTTCCTTTTTCTCTTATCTAATAAAATGTTGTGGTAACATTGCTTTATCAATTTTGAATCTATGAAACAGAATTTAATTAACCAGTAATGATCTATAGTTCAAGATTATTTTGCCAGCTTGTTCTATACCTAATATATACATGAAAATATTCCTCTATCTCATAGTATATTTTAAAGTTATAAGAGCTATATTTCCATAAGGCCAGAGCAAATTAGGCAACTTTTTTCCTTGGTGAGTTGTTCTTATAATTATTTCAAAATATATATTCTTATCTTGGAATTTATCTTGATATTCTTTATCCAAATTCAATGAATTTGTTTAAATATTACTTAAGTAACATAATATCTATATTTATTATTTAAAGTTTTGTATTTTGGTGGAGTTTTAATGCTATCTTTCAATATTCTGTTTATTTCTAGAAGTAAACAAATCTGTTCATTCCAGGTAAAATGTAGTTACACCAAAGCAGTTTGCAGACTCCTTACCATTCCATCTTGCGATTATTGTGTTCAGAAGAACAAAAAGAGCATTCGTAGAAAGAAAATCTGGGTTGTCATCCAGCCTTCATCTCTAAAGAGCTCTGAGATCTTGGATAGTTCATTTAATTTATCTGTTTCCAACTATCTCATCTATTAAATGGATTTACTATCATTATTACAAGGTAAAATTTTAAGAATCAATTTTGTACTAAATTGATTGTCATCTTTTTCTTTCTTACTGAGACAGTGTAGTATCTGTTTAAGTGCTTTGGAGCCATGCTGACTGAGATTGTCATTTATGAGCCATTACCTCAGGCCAGTTACTTACATTCCCTTGCCTGCATTCCCTCCTGTATAACATAGGGGTAACATTAGTATCTATTTCATAGGGTTGTCATGAGGATTATGAGTCATTACATGAAAAGCACTTAGAGCAGTACTAGCATGTGGTATTTCCTCTTCCTCTGTTGTAACTACCTGCCTATTACCTATTGCTATAATGACATAGATTTACTAAGAAGCAGCCAATTCACAATTCTTATATTATAGCCGGAAATAACTTTGAGAGAGAAAAGAAAGAACTTCACGGGGAGAAGACTCAATCCATGCATAGTTTTTTCCACCATCAGAAGTGGAGTTTCAGCTGAGGATTAAGTACACAATATAGGTTCTTAAGGCAGTTTTGGCACTGTAATGAACAATTGCAGACATCAATATACCTGGAGAAGGTAAACCTGACCTCTCCTTTACCTGTTCCTGATATTCTGAGCTTTTATCCCAGATCTCAAATATTGCCTCTTTTTTTTTCCCTTTAAGTCAATAAAAACTTTAAAGTTCTTGTAGAGCTATAGAATTAGGCTATAAATCCATAAAAAATGTTTCAAAATTTTAAAGATAAGTTATATCATCATGGCCATCATGTATTCAGGTTTTAACACTCTCCATGAAGATTTTTCAATATAAGTGTATAGGTTATTTCTCCAAATGAAGTGGATAACTGTAACAACAGCAGTAAGAATAATTCACTTTTCCTGAGGACTAACCATGTATCAGGCCCTATACTAAAGATTTTGTAAGCGTTGTCTAAACAAAACCATCCTTTTTGTTATTATTATTTGCATTTTTCATATGGTAAAATTGCAGTTCTGAGATTGAAGTCGCATGTCCAAGAATACAAAGATACAAAGTAAGTGGTGGGATAAGGACTCAAAACCCCATTAGTCTGCCTTAAAAGGCCATGTTCTCAAACAATATCCTATAGTGACTCATCTCCTAAGAAAGGATAATGTGACTCACTCCATTTACTGATTCAGACCTCACAGACAAATCTAAACGGGAATGGTCACAGTAGCTGCTGCTCTTTGTGTTAGATGAATAAAATGATTCTTCCTCATGAAATCAGCACACCATGAAAAAGCTTCCTAGTAGTTGTGAGGTTTTAGGTCTCTTGTATGCTGTGTGTGATTGGTAACCAGAGTATTGAGCGAACTCAGAGTTGATTGGTCTGATTTTCTAAATAAACTGTCCTGGGAGAACAGGTTACTAGGAACTAGGTGACCTGTTCAGAAGAAAGTGGCATTGTTCTTGTCAAAGTGATCATTGATTTTCCCTCAGGTTTCTGTAGGGAGTTGCAGCATAAATTTCTATTTGCTACAAAAATGTAAAAAAAAAAAAAAAGTGTTCTCAGATGGACTTCTGTGTTTATAGAAATACAATCTTGGAACACAAAAGAAGACTAACGGAGAACAATCAGAGTTTCCCTAAATTTTTTTTTTTTTGAGGTTTCTCATGAAGAAAGGGACTACCCAATTCCAAATTTCTTTTCAGTTGTCTGAGAAAATAGGATTTGTAAAAGCAACTGAATTAGAAGAAAGCCATCTTTTTAGTTATACATATGAGTATATTACAATATAATTTGTTATATACTTGCATTTATTCCTATTTGACAGAAAGCTTTTCAAATTTGATGGACCAAATGAATCGTTAGATCTTTGAAATCATACAGTAAAATTTGTTTTATTTAATATGAATGTTTGCCCATAGTCAAAGGGGCATAACAACATGATGTGAAGCATTAAGCAGAAAAGTAGTTTACTACCAAATCCTTTTTTTTTTTTTAATTCTTCTCCCTTTTAGTGAGCTGAAGGACTTTCCTACATAGATTCAAAGTGGAGGCTAGAGGGGTTCTCATCAAGCCTACATAGGTTTTATTTTAAATACTTTAGGGATATAATTCATGAAAGTCTAAAACACAATGTGTGTTCAGTGTAGAAGGCACCGACCAGGGTGATTTTTAGGAAAGCTGCTTATTGCATTTCCCAACTGAGGAGAATTTATTCTGCCTATTGTCACAACTGCTTGAGCACCCTCATCATCTTTAGGTCAAAGAAGTATTTTTAAAAAGAGCCCAAAGGCTCATTTACAGGACATAATAGAAAGTAACAGCTGGGAAGACATTGTTAATGTCTACTGGGTAATTACAATGAGTTCTCAAGATAAGTGCACAAACTGAAATACATATTTATCTGAGAAATCACAGTGGCTCCCAAAGAGCTCTCAGGGGCTGTCAGGTAAATAGCAGCATATGTAGAAGTGAGGATGTAGTGCAGTATGTGACAGATACCGAAAATGTTGGTTTCTTTTTCTGTGTTTGATATGCTCCCTTGTGGCATTCTTGGTGTTGGTTACACTCTGCTTCCTCTGACTGTGCTTTAATAGGTTCTCTTAGCTTTTCACATTATTGTGACATTAGGCACTTTGTGCATGGTGGATTTTAACTAGTTAAGGAAAAAAGAAGGAAGAACAGAGTCAGGTGAGCATAATTAAGTCAACAAGCAGAATGGCACATCCATAAGGCTGCAAAAGAATATCAGAAATAAAAACTTTTACCATTGCAATGGAGAAAAAAAATTTGACTATGAACTATTAAAGAATCTTCTGAACATAAAAGGCATTCACTGAGTCAGAGGTCTTTAAGAAGGGGTCTTTAAGACAGCATTCATTTGATATTTTTAGTAACTTCATTGAAGGTTTAGGGCTCCCTTCCCTATTCCAAAGAGATATTGGTCTAAATAAGAACATGATAATATTTTTCTATAATAATGTATTTGTGTCTCTTTTCAACCATGGTTACAACTTTTGCCTTTATGATGAAGATAATCATTTAATACTTTGGCTTTGATTTGCCCAAAAAGCTCTGGTTCCATTTCACTATTTCCTCATAGATCCCCAGTAAAGTATGAATCGCTAATTTGAATTTAATGAATTTAAAATGAAATTTATTCTTCCCCATACAAAGATTCCTATTTACATTATTCCTATTCATATTAATGATACAACAATGATTGCATCATTCTCCTTGGCTTAAAATTCTTCAAGTTAACTTTACCTTTTCCTTCCTATTCCATATTCAAACTATCACTCTTAGTTCCCCACAAATATATAGTGCAAGTGTACCTGTATTTTGATGCCATACACACAATGGATTAGACCTTTATTGCCTCCAGTGTGCACTCTTGCTCTTGGCATTTGCCTCTAAAATTTCATCTTTGATATATATGAGTTTTCCAAACATATGCTACTTCTCTATTGATGAATTAATATTGTGAAAACAAAATACAAAAGATCCTGACCCTAAAATTTGAGAATTTAAGTTTATTTAAATTTGGCCGATGTATAGAGCCTGAAATAGTCACTAGGACTTTGGTCTTGGACTCTTTCTGGAGTGCTGCATCCTGATAACTCTACAAAGTGAGTTAGGATGCATAGTGTGTCTGCTACTGATTGAATAGGGTACACATGTTAATTTAGTGTTTTATGGTTAAAAAATATTCTTTATCAAAGAAAATTTATTTCACAGTCATTTCTTTTTTAAAAATTTTAAATTTTTTATTTACATTTTAAAGCCTTTTTTTATTTGAGTATATATATGTATTGAGTATATATTTTTATTTGAGTATAGTTGACACACAATGTTACATTAATTTCAGGTGTCAATATAGCGATTCAACAACTCTGTATGTCATGCTATACTCGCCACAAATGTAGCTACCATCTGTCATCATACAACATTATTACAACTCACAGTTGTAAAAGAATATGGAGTGGGAAAAATGATTTTTAGAGGAGAGAACCTTTTTTCTTTAGAATCAGTAAGCAAAGTGTGTACTAAGAGAAAATAACCTATGGAAGAGTGGGAAATTTGTATAGCACTAATAAGGATATTCAAGTATAAGATGTCTTCCTTATGTTCCACCTGATACCTGAGAAAAGACATGCACATCAAAAGCAACCAAGTGAAATGTAAGATAATAAATAATTAAGGACCAAATAAATGGAGGTACTAGTTAGTGTAGAAATGTTAAGTGTTGGATGAATTATTAAGTATCCTATACAATGTCCAACAGAGAGATGTGTGTCAAATGAATCCAATGTAATTTTAGAACATTAGAAGCATGAAGCTGAATTGCCTTTAAAAATATTCTTTTGATACTTATATTAAATCATAACACTGTCACTTTAAATATCTTACAGTTTTGTCAATTATACACCAGTAAATCTGAAAAACAAAAGAAGAGAAGATATGGATTACCTTTGGGTAATACAGGAAGCACTTACTTGGGTTTTGTGTGATGCTGATAATACTTTATCATTTGATCCAGGTAGTGGTTACATGGGTATTTTCAATTTGTAAAAATTCATCAAGTTGTACAGATGATTTGCATACTTCTCTCCATGTGTGCTGTATTTTGATGAAACATAAAGTTTATTATGTACAAATAAATAAGCATATAAATAAATAAATAGGCCCAAAAGGGGAGGAAATATTCTTTTGGAGTATAAAAAAGTCATACAATTACATTTTCAAATCAGACAGAAATATTGAGAAAGTAAAAAAAAAAAAAAGTATGGGCAACAACTAGTTCATAATGATCCCAAAGGGGTATAATATAAACAGTGTTCAAAGTCAGACATAGACTACATCCGGAGCAAGAAAGAGACAATTTAATAATTATCTTGTCTTAATCCTTGTGCTTTCTAGATAAAAAAAATTAAGATAATAAATCACCAAATTTACATTGTTCCCGAAAGCCTCCAACCTGGACTTGGCCCCCTATTCCTCAGTCCTCTTGTGGGATTATCTAGCACAAGCTCAACTTTCCCTCACTGAGGGTCTCCATAGTTTTCCTGGGGTGAGTTCTCTGTTGTATTGTCTCTCAATAAATCTAACTTTTATTTGACTATAGATGTGTTCTTGGTTTGTCTTTGGTTAGTGAACTTTGACATTAAAAACAACAATGACCAGGAAGGTATTTCAATTTATGTGAAGTGAATAGGAATTATGGTCATTCATGGTTTAAAAACTGTTAAGAAGTAGTCTGTGCAAGACCTGAATGTAAGGAATAAGAACTAGAGAGAGAAAAATTTAAAGCAGCAGATTTTATATATATCCTCTTAGAACTACTTGAGATTTGCTTGAGTATCACATATGTTGAAAGACAAGACTAATATGAGATTGTACTTTCTTATAAGTAACACAAATTAGTCATATTACTTGGTGCTAAGGATAAAAATGGAGAGAAAATATACAGTTGCTGCACTCAAGGAACTTAAAATTTAGTGATAGAGAAAATAGACAATCGTAATATGACTAGTGATGTGATATGGGGCCAAAAGTGAGAGCTAGAGAAGAAGGGGGTTGGGAAGAGGAGACGTAAGAAGGGAAAGGAGGAGGGAGGGGGGAGGGAGGGAAGGGTGAGGGAAAGAAGGAAGGAAGGGCATTATAGAGAGAAACCTAGGGAACTCACACTCTAATATTTAATGTTTGGGCAGAGGAAGAGGGGTCCAAGAGGGAAGATGAGAAGGACTGACCATAAAGAAAGTAGGGAAGGAGTGAATGGTGTCCTGGAAACAAAAGGAGAGTTTGAGAAGGCGGGACTCAGGTAATGAAGAGAAATTGTAGAAGAAAAATCTTGAATAAAGGTATGGACAATTGTAGTGAACCGGTCGGTCTATGCACACTGTTGGTGACAAGTTAATGGTTAAGTAAGGAAGTGAGGAGAATGGGACTTGGAAAATACAGTTGTGAAAGAAAAAAGATGAAAGCAGTAAACAGAACAGTAGATGGGGTTAGGAAAGACCTTTTTTAAGATGAAAAAAATCTAATCATATTTCTTGGCTGAGGAGAACAGATCAGAGTAGTTATATGTACAGAAAAGAGAAGAGACCCAGGATGGGGTCTCAATCCTCAAGAGGTTGACACAGATAGAACTGAGAACCAAGGTTTTTCTGGGTGTTATATTGTAGTAATTGAAGGCATGAGCTCTGGAATTAATTAAACCTTACTTTGAATTTCAGCTGTGCCACTTACTAAATGTGTAGACTTTAGTAATATTAATAATAACACCTCCCTCAATTCAGTTATTATTATACATAAAAAGGTGTTTCATGTGAAGTGCTCTGATGTAGAAATTAATTAGTACAGTTTTGTTATAATTATTTATAATATTATACCTTAAACCGGGAATACAAAAATAAATATGGTTAAAATTAATTTTTTAGGGATGGATCCTATGAAATGTGCATATTTTCACCAAAATTTCCAACTTCTCTGTGTCATGGTAGGGATGATCATATATTGAGAGTGACTGAGTAGGCTTTGGAATAGGGAGTTTGAAGATAATAGCAGAGATTTGAGAGAGTTTTGGAAGAAGGAACACCAAGAAAGAACAAATAATGGAGAAAATATATGTATCATTTTTGAATTTAATTTTTTTTCTTTTCTCACCTCTTCCTCATCTTCTTCCTCCTCCCTCTCCTTATTTAACAATTTTAAACAGCTCTGATACAGGAGCAAAAAAGACATTTGTTCAGGTTCAGGGAGTTACTTGCCGAGTGTGACACCAGGGCAAGGGGACTGAGGGTATTGACAATAGGTTAGCCTAAGTGGGAAGAAAGTGAGGAAATGAGGAATTTGTAGATGAGGAGAAAATGACAAGTTATAGGACCATTGAGAAACACAACACATTGTAGGAGATGAGGATTAAAAAAAAAACAAACAAACTGGAATAACAGGTATTATATTTAGAGAAAAAAATTTATTATAGAATAAGATTTCAGAGGTGGAGTGATTCTGGGGGATGGCAAATTTGGCATGGCAGCTGTGGATATGAAGATGAGAAGTGAGCTGAGGGCCAAGTTGAAGGCATTCAAGAACTGTGGGAAACAGGCATTATACATATGACTTACATGGACGTGTGAACCATGTGCCAACATTCTAAATGAATTTTGGAAGATGACCAAATTGCAAGAGACAATGAGTGGTAGAGGATGAGGAAAAAGGATTTTTAAATAAAAGGGAAAGTGGCAATTGAGAGCAGAATGCAGACAAGGGCAAGAAGCGTATCTCACCACTGGGGGTGGGAGGGCAGATTTCAGCTCTGGCAAGGAGGTAGAAAGAGAATTGGGAAGAAAAGCTTGATGAGGTAATAGGAGAATGTATAAAACATGGAACTGTCTTCAGAGATTGCATTAGAGCAGAATTTGAGAGAGGGAGTGGAAAGAGATTTTCATTTTGTTTTTCTGCCTTCAAGTTTGCAGTGGAACTCTGATGAGAGATATTTCAGTTCTAGAGAAGATACTGGTGTTACAGATCACAGTTTATAGGTCTCATAGACCACTCACATCATGAAAGGCACAAAATGGAATTTGACAGTCTTCTTTAAAGAACCTGATTTCTATTTCAGTATCATATGTCAGTTTAATTGTCTTAAAACAAGACTTGTTCTGTCTCAGGTAATCAGGCCCTTCAGGAGCCACTGTTTTGTCCACGTGTACTCAGCCTTTCCTATTTTAGGACCACCAGTCCAAATTCCAAATGACAGCATTTGTATCTTTTTGCCTGAGTACTTACTTTGTGGTCAGAGCCTGTTCTACCATCACATATGACACCTGATTTCCCTGTTTGAGAACAGAACTTCAGTCAGTGACTGATAAACATGGTTGTATGAATGTTCTGGTTTCCTTGATCCTTGGTAGGGTTAAATCTGAGGCATGTTTCCACACCGACTCCCGGAGCACCCCTACAGGATTAGACTCCTGGTCAGTGTGCCCCTACAGGGTTAGACTCCAGGTGCCCATGGCAAAAACTTGCTTTATTGGCTTCCTTTCTTTCTCAGTCTCACTTCTCCACTCCCTATTGGTATTTCTGGGATCACCTCCCAAGTAAAACATGTTCTGTGTGCCCTCAGATCCTTGTCAAGTAAAGCAAACTAAGAGAACCTGAAGATATGAGGTGCCAATCATCCACACATTCCTGATAGTAGTTTGCTAGATCACTTAAAAAGGACTTGCAAAGCAAATAAAATAAATCAGACTGAGAAAGACAAATGCCATATGATTCAACTCATAAATGAAATGTAAAAAAAAGAATAAAACAAAAAGTAGAATCATAACTATAAATACAGAGGACAAGCTGATGGTTGCCAGAGAGGTGGGGTCAGGGGGTTGGTCAAAATGGGTGAAAGGGAGAGAGAGATACAAGCCTCCAGTTATGGAATGAGTAAGTCATGGAAATAAAAGGTAGAGCATAAGGAATATAGTCAGTGATATTGTAGTTGTGATATAATGGGACAGATGGTAGCTATTTTTGTGGTGAAGAAAGAATAATGTATAAACTTGTCAAATCACTAAGTTGTACACGTGAAAATAATATAACATTTCATGTCAACTATACTAAAAAAAAAAAAAAAGAAGAAGAACTTGCAGAGGAAGTGGCTAAGATCAATTTGTGATCCTGTTACCAGACTAGAGAAAGGACTGAGGGGACCAAGAATGGATTTGGGAAAAAAGAGAGAATTTCTTTGGAGAGCTGTGGGTGTGCTGAGTTGAGCCCCATCATGGTGGAGGGGTGATTTGGGCTTGTGGAGATTAGGGTTTCAAAGAGACATCTAAGGAACTTCGCATGTTTCCAATGAAGTCTGTGCGGACACAGAGGAGGCTGATCTGGGGCTTGTTAGCTGTTCTGATGGATGAGCCAAGATGTGTCTGCCTTTAGAATGGACTGAAATTAATCCCAGAATTTCTGAGGGCAAAGGATATTGATTTTCCATGGCTCAGAGAGTCACCTGGAAGAGTAAGCTGGCTTGGAGCTATATTAAGAGATATTGCTGAGAGGGGAGTGGTAAATACAGCAACTTTAAGGAGGCTTCAGGTCATACAGCAGAAGAAGAGGGCAAGGGAAGACTGATAAATTGATGGTGGGAGGAAAGATTTCCTTGCTTTAACGGAATTGCAGGTGACAGATGTCCAGAGATGGGGTAGGAGGTAGAAGGAAGGGTGGGGGTAGGGGGGAGAGGAGGAGAGATAGGGAGTGGGGAGGAGTGGTCTTCAAAGTTCCCAAGTAAATGAAAGAAACAGATTCAAATATGGAACAGCCAGTAGAGATTACTGTGAGATTAGATCAATGCCATTGAGGAGAAGAAGAATTTTCTGAACTTTATTCCCCACCTAATCCCCACTTAAATCTAAGGAGGAGCCCCAGAGTCAAGCCAGCTATGTTCGACTCTTAACCCAAATCTTCTCCTTCCCCAGTGGGTTCATGGGTCTAAGCTAAGGAAAGAGAAGTACTTCAGTTATGATTCTGGTTGACAGATTGGTACATACTTGATATTTCTATTAGAGAGTGATGACTCTCTTGTGACTAAAAATAATCAAAGAAATTTTTATTTTCACAGAGGTTAGAAATCATAGTTTGAGCCCCAGTTTCACTCACGGATGGAGAAAGCTATCCTTATAGGACAGTGTGCAGAAAGAATCCAGTTTTTTTCCACTTTGAACTTTGGAATTCCACTTTTCAGCATAATTGGTACAGCTTTTCTTGATGTTCATAAATTCATGTTTGTTCCTTAGTAACACGAGAATCAAGCCTCAATCCCTAGTTGATGAAAACTCATGGGAATATTCTGGGAAGGTGCACCTCGTTAAAATTAATAATGATTATCAATATTGAAAAGCTAGGGAATGCTTTGCATCCTTGAATCCTAAATAGATTAATCTGTGAATATATTAGTTGTCATTTATATTTGTATACTTAAATCCTGCAAATGATTATGATTCTTGATGTATGAATCATAGAACTTTTTACATATTGATATTTATCTTCATGGCTCAAAACAACTAATTATTAAATTGCCTAAACCCACAGTCTGGCTGCTCCAGCCTTATTGAAGAGGTTCAGTTGATCATCAGGGCATATTTCCTCCATTTCCTGCTGGTCTCTCTCCACACTTACCTGCCTGACAGTTACTCTTTGTACTCCTTGTTGTCATCCATTTTCTAAACATGCCCAGCTCAGGAGGACTAAATTGCAGTGAACTGTCAGTGCTGATGGACTGGCTGGCTTCCAGGCTCTTCTTGTTGGTGAATTTGTTTGACCATCACATCCTGATTATGGTTTATTGATGATGCCTGTGAAACAGCTTAAGAGGCCAGATGTAACATCTCTGAGCAGTGGAAGCCTCACAGCTGGTTTGTATGTTGCGCACCACTTCTGCTACATGATGATGTATCAGTGACACGATACTTGATAACCTCCTGAAGGACATGCAGTTCTTCTTGTTGGAATTACTTTTCAGCTTCAGCTCACATTGCCGCCTACCCAGAAACTCACAGTAACTTTGTATACTCACTGACATTTTTTACATTTCTGTAATACATAGGTTTTCAGAATCTTCTCTGGCTATCCAAGTTTTTGAAAAATATTTTCATTGTTGAAGGTTGGTATATAAGTAACTTAAAAATTGGAATCCTTGAATATTTGGGCTATGGTGAAGCTGGACATGCATGGATTAAGCTGGGAGATAGGTTCTATCTATTTTATTTGTGTCTCAAATTTCTAGAATGATTATAACCATAAATATTCAATTTGATCAAGACACAGAATTAGTTATAAAGACTCTTTGACATGTTGTTTCACTTATAAGACTGAGGCAATGCTAATATTATCTGAAAAACCAAGAACTGTTTACATGATTCTGTTATTAAATGTTTTACTGAGTACCACTTAAGGTTTAGGTAAATACTAGGAATAATTGTTAAACAAAAAGTCAGCTCTAAAAGAGACAAAGTAACTCCTAATTGAGTTTAGTTCTGGAGATGAATGTTTCTATTATTTTATGAATTATTAAATGGACAGGTATTTGCTTATTATTAAAATTCTGTTTAACATGGCCTGGTTATCTTGTATCCTACTAGTTAGGAACACAATGATCCTCCATGATTGCTGAGTATATATCTTAAAACTAGAGTTGCTGATCCAGGTGATTTGTTTCAGTAAATTAGTTTCAGACCACCAGGTGGGGCTATGAAACCTCCTGCATTATTAAGAGAGTTCTTGCAGACATTACTTTCCTTCAAGAGGAAAATTTTTCTTTGAAAATTTCTGAGAGTATTTTCCCTCCCATTTTAACCACATCTCCTACTGATGATTGAAAAATGCTCCAGATTCTCTGTAATAATGACAAAGCAACGTTACAGTAATGACGGAAGTGTAATCATTATATTGTTACAGGAAGGAAATGGATAAATTGCCAAGGTCACCTTATAGTTAATTCAGGCTCTCCACTAATAGTAATAGGTTCATCATGGTGACATACTAACAATTCTTCTTCTCTTTCTTTTTCTATTTATTGGTCCAAGAGACAACTCATTAACTTCATCTATTTGGACTGTAGACCACAGATTGCTTCCTAGGACTTAGGGGGCTATGAAAATGTGATTACATTTGGAATAAGTATATAAGCTACTACCAGTATAACAATTTTTCTTCTCATTTATCAGTTCCCCATCAAGACTAACTCTGTGATAGCTACAGGTCCTCATGACTCTGGAGGAATGAGGATCAACCCTGGAAAATGATTAGCGCTGCATATGAAAAACGGGAGTATGACTGCGCTATTATGCTACTTAACGTTTACCATGGCTTTTAAAGAAAGATTTATTTCACTTTAATTTAGAAGCAATCATTTCACTATTTTGGCTTTCATCTAAATTTAATCAACAAAAGGGAAAAAAATTCAATTTTCCTAAATATCTTGTTGTACTCCCTAGCAGAGAATATAATAATATGCACAAAGTAGATATTCAATAATTTATTAGACAAATGAAAATTCAAGATATCGCGATTATATTTTTTATTATGGAAGCAGTGCAATTTAATTTGTGTCTCTTATTATTGTCCACATTTTAATTTATTGAATGATATAACTTCAAGTAACAGTTACATTTTAAATATTTGGATGTGGTATTCCATACTTAAGATAAATTTTGGGATGCTGAAATAATAATTTAAAATCCCAGCAACCACTGTGTTCCCCACTGATTCAGGAATTTAAATAAGAGATTTACAGAATTAAGTCTTTTTAATCAAAAGTCTTTCGTTTTAATTTAAGATCAGATAGAAACTGGTAAGTTGGCAGAAGCAGCTAATTGTCAGTCAGATATTTTTGGTGGAGAATATTTGTGAAGAGAGACATGATCAGAAGGTTGTTTAAAAAGTTAGATGTTCTTGGTGAAATAGGGGCATAGAATGGAAAGATGTTTCACAGAGCTCTTTGCTTCTAAAATGAGGCAGTCCTGGAAAACCATAGATAAAGAATCACCCATTAATCTCTGCTGGCATTCAAGCCAACCTGATACAAATATAGGAACTAAAATGAGTCGATTTTACTTCTAAGAGTAAATACAACCTCAATTTCCTTTCAGCCCATAAAAGGCTTCTAAGAAATGTGATGATACCTGGGCTAACAGAGAGGAAGCACATTAAAATATGTTTCATTTGCAAAATGAAACTAGCATACTCCCCTGATTTTGACAGCAAGAAAAATTCATAACAGAAAGCTGAGAAAATGCAAAAATTGCAAGTAAGAAAATAAGAATTACCCATAATTCCATTACTCAAACAGAACAACTTTTAGAGTTGTATATCTATTTTGTTTATTTGTGGGGCCATACTATCTTTCTTTAATTTGCTTTCGCTTTTCCCCCCCTGTAATATGTAGAGAGCTCTTTTAAAAGATCACAAATTTATCTTCTAAGACATAATGTTAATTGCTGCATATGATTCTATTATAGATATACAACAATAATTTGACCAGGAATATATTTTAGATTTTTTTAATCTCAACCTTTGCAATCAATGCTACGATGATTTTTTGTGTGTGAGGCAATATATAGCAAAAGTCTATCCCAGCATACCGTTTTCTATATTAATTGCCATATAATGCTTACATGGTAAAAATTTGTGCATATTATATACTCAATTCTATATTTCATTACTGTTTTTAATATGTAAAAAGAAAAATTTCATATAGTACTCTTATTCTTCTATTGGCAAAGCATGGGGGAAAGGATAGGGGTGGGTGAAAATTTTGCTCAGGTGTATTTTTCATCTTTTTTTTAAGATTTTATTTATTTACTTGACAAAGAGAGATAGCGAGAGGGAGAGAGAGTGCAAGCAGGGGGAGCGGCAGGCAGAGGGAGAGGGAGAAGCAGGTTCCCTGCTGAGCAGGGAGCCCGATGCGGGGCTCGATCCCAGGACCCTAAGATCATGACCTGAGCCGAAGGCAGACACTTAACTGGCTGAGCCACCCAGGCGCCCCTCAGATGTATTTTGCAAATAAGAGGCAGGAATATATAAAGATTATGTCTATCTATACTTTCTAAGGTACTCGAACTCCTGATTTCTGAGAAGAACCTAAACACAAGATAATGCACCCCAGTGTGATCACATTTGGAATCCACACCAAGGCAGGGTATATTGTAGCAGTGAGTAAAAGAATTAATGTACAGGCACAGATGCCACTCCCAGCAGGCCTGCTGACAGTAAGCATCTTACTGATTTTCTCTATTTGGCCATAATTTCACCCCAGGTCCTATTTGTAGCAAAGCTCCTATAAACTTAGCTACTTTTTCTGGAAATACAATGGAATAATGACCAAAACTTGTACTGTGCTCACAAACATAATACTGCCAAGCAACTGTCATTAGCTGATTTCCTTTATGTAAAACCATTTTCTCATTTTCTAAAGGAGATTTTGCAGCTGTATCTTTTTGCTTTTTGTTTTAAAATAATTTCAAACTTACAGGAGGTTGCAAGGATAGTACAACAGATAAATACTCATAACTCAGATTCCATAATTGATGACACTGAACCTCATTTGTTTTATTGTATTCTCCACCTACATATCTCCCTACATTCCCATCTATCTCTACCTGTGTATCTGGCAGGCATATCGCCTAAGCGATGCTGTTACTGTATCTGACAGGTGGTTCCAATATTGATATTGTCATTCTCATTACCAGTGATTTTAAGTCTGGTCACTTGATTAAAGTGATGTATCCCAGGTAAAGTTACTGTTTTCCTTTAATAACGAATACTTATTTTGCATTTTGTGAGAAGACATTTTGAGAGCTTTGAAAATTTAGTTTTCCTTATCAAACATTCACCCACTAGTTTTAACATCTGTTGATGATTCTCGCCTGAAACAGTTATTACTATGATTTTTACCAAATGGTGGTTTTCAGATTCCATTCATTATTCTTTATATAAAATGCCAACTAACAGTGTCATTCTTTATTTTGATGCTCAAATTGCTGCAAATCTGGCCAGTGGAGCAACTTTAAGCTGCTTTCTGTGTCTTTCTTTTTTTTTTTTTACATTTGCCTATTGTTCTTTGAGAGCTCTCTCATTTTTCAGCACATCAATATGTTCTAGGCTTATTTGTACTTTTCCTGCCCCAGTCCCTGAATAAACCATTTCTCTAATAAGCCCTGATTCCTGTTAGTAGATAAGGGTATTTAGAAACTAAGGAATAATAAGCTGGGTGTGCTTATTGACACTTTAATTCACTATTTGCAGTCCTACTCAGCTGACCAACTAATTAAACTAGAAAAAAAATAATGTACATGCGGTATATGTACATACACGCACATAAATATGTCCACTTACACCTTTTTCTCTCTCTTTCACCTTAAATTCACATCAGTATCTTAAGTTCACCACAATACCTGAAATTCCAGTTCACATCCACACAATTCATTCTAGTTTTTCTCCTTTTCCTATTTGCAATTCCCTTTCCCAACAGTGAGAAACCTGACTTCCATTTCCTTGATTTCAATACCTCTGAAATCAATCCACCTAAATGACCACACAGAGCAGTTGTCCAAAATCTTGCCTGGCTGTCATTTTGCAATGGCGCCAACTCCCTTAGCTGCCTCCAGCAAGTATTGGAGAAGCTGATTGACAAAGAAAAGAAGAATGGAAGTGAAAGATCCAATGGCTTTTTGACTAAATTACCCAAAGAAGGAATGAAGGAAGAAAGCAAGAGAGGAAAGAAGGAAGGAATGAAGGGTATCTATGTATTTTAATGGATAAACAATTTTGTTAAAAAAAAAAAAACCACAAAACACAAAACTTTACTTTCAGTTTTTCATTGAGTGGTTTTAGTCTACTCAAAGTAGATATATAACATTTGGGGAAAAAAAATCTTCCTAAAGAGCAAGGTTCAGGCCTTTGTTAATAATGAAGGCCAATGTCACGTGAAATGATCTGAGAATTCATGTGGTTTATCTCCAAATCATTATTTTTCCCTTTACAATTTGATCAGAGCTGCATAAATCTCTAGGGATAGATAGCTGGTATACCTAGGATTATCCTTAATTCATTTTGATGTGGTCAATTTTGTTTAAATGATATTCAAGCATTAATGTTAACTATCCAGAATACCAACTTTTGATTTTTTGAGTTGTATTCACTCAGGAATATGAGGTTCTTTTTCAGAACATCAAAGATATCCAGAGCATTTTTATTTGATTCCCAGTTGATGGAACATAATGAAGTTAAAGTTGCCTTCTCTATTGCCTAATAAATGATATTAAATGGAATTAAAAGCTAATAGTTGAAGTACCTAACTTTCAACCATTTAGCAGAGTTACTTAACAAATTCTTCTGAAAGCAAAGAAAGCTGAAAGCAAAGGAAGAGAAGATGAAACAAAAACCATAGGGTAAACTGAATACTGTTTTGTAAGAATATTGCACACAGGACTGGGTTTTGTCAAGGAAAGAAAATATTTTGCAATCAAATTAAGTCATTGACATTATGTTAGAAGGCTAAAATGAATGAGATATACACTTGCATCCATTACCTTTTTGAGATATACTTTGCATACATTATTACACTTACAAAGCTTCAGTCACAAATGATCTTATATCTTCTTTCATTGTTTTCAATGTTTCAAGCAAAGAAAATGGAATCTTATACAGTGGTATTGTCACACACAGTTTTGAAATTGATGACATTTATTCAACAATTTTTTTGAATGCCTACTATGTGTTAGGCATTATTCTAATTCTTTACAATATCATGATAAATAAGATACACAGTACAGTGACAAATAAATGTAAGCCCTCACAGATCTTACACTGGGAGAGAGGCAGACAATAAACTGCAGAATAATCACAAAACTTTTACATACTAGAACTGAAAAAAATTAAGACATTGTTTAGTTCAACTCCTTCTTGTTGCAAATTTGAATCTGAATTCCACAGACTCTACACAATAGCCTGTTACTTCGCTATAAATGTAGATGCAGCCATAAAGTTTCATCCAGCTTCGTGAGATCAAGGCCCTTTCCATGCTTCTTAAAAATTTATTTTCTACATTTCCTTCATCTTTATCAAATCAGTACTTATATGTAGCTCTAAAATACAAATAATGTCATGTAATAATATAGTATTATATATTTTAGTATTTATAATAACAATATAATGAAAACCAGCAGTCTCTATCCCCAACTTTCCTAGTGCCAGATTCCTATTCTTACAGGGAATCAGTTTCCAAAATTTCTGATGTCTTTTTTGTAATGTACCTCCATATATCTAAAGAATATGTTTGTATTTCTATTTTTTGGTTTTCTAGTTTTTGTACCTAATGGTTTCATTGAACAGGCACAGTTCCTGACATGTTACAACACTAGGAATTAAAATGTCTCCTACAATTTCCTTAAATATATTTAGTGAAACTAGTGTTTTCCTTGATCCTTGTCTTAGTCTGTTGGGCTGTTATAACAAAATATCAGAGATTGGGTGGCTTATGAACAATAAACATTTATTTCTCACAGCTCTAGAGGCTGGGAAATTGAGACTGAGGTCCCTTGCCTGCAACACTCCTGGAGCAGGGTCCCTTGCCTGTGGCTCTGCTGGGCATTTTGAGATCTAGATGAAAGCAACCACAGACTCCTCAGCTTGGGCACACTGCACATTGGCAGAAAGAACTTCTTTGGCTGGATGCTCTGCCACTTTGTCCACTGGGGCAAAGGTTCCATCTTCTGGGTACATTGATGTGGGAGTCTTGCCTTCTGAACTGACTGGAGTGGAGGTCTCACCTTCTGGCCCCACTGGACAGCCGTTCTACCCCCACCACATTGCTGGTCAGAGGTTAGGTCCCTCAAGGCTCTGGGAAGCCCTGCCCCCATGGCTTGACTGGATCACTCTCTGTCTAGACCAAGGCACCAGTGTCCAATAACATGCTCCTCATTTCCCCCTAAGACCTCATCAGAATGGACGTTACAGTCCATGTTCTGACTACGATTCTGTTCAAGACTACTTGGGTATTTGTTCTCTAAGAACATTGAGGTCTTCTCTATAGCTGTCCTTTTTTCTTTCTGAGCCTCACCTTTAAAGGTCCATTCATGGCAATCTAGGCTTTTCCAGCATGAACATTAATACTCTTCTAGCCTTTGGCAGATTCAGTGTCTAGTGAGACCCTCTTGGTTCACAGATAACCATCTTCTCACTATGTCTTCACATGGTGGAAAGCACGAGGGATCTCTCTGGAATATCTTGCTACCCGTGTTCATTACATGGTGGAAAGCACAAGGGATCTCTCTGGAATATCTTTTACAAGGGCACTAATCTCTGCAGTCCCTCCAGGGATGTGGTATTGCTTTTGACTTACTACTTTCCCATGTAAAGGCAGTTCTAATAGCTTCCACTTGGCCTTTTCCACCATGACATCCCTCACTCCACAGGTCAAGGAACCAACGTGGGGATTCTGCCAGCTGCTAAATTATGTCTCTTTCAATTATTCATTCTAGAACTAAGGAAATAACTATAGGACAGATTCAGGGATCCACTGTGAGATGTCCTGGAGCTAAAACTCCATGGATTATCTGACCTCCATAAACCCATACTCCAATTGAGGGCCACAGCGATATTTTGGGTCTCATGGAATTGCAAGTATGCAGTCGTCCCTGAAAGAGCTGATTATATCATTTTCTTCAATATACAATTCTCCTGGTAAAAGGCCTTGGATCCCTTTGGGGAATACTGGGGAAAAGAGTAATAGTATACATTTTTGGTAGTATACTAAAGTCTTTTCTCAAGGGGACCCAGCCTTCCCTTCATTCGAGGGTTTCTGGATCTATAAACTATTTCAAGTCTGGAAACTGAATGAGAGGCCATAACTCTGTTTCAATGATTCAAGTTAGATTTTTGTTTTACTTGACCTGGAACTTTTCTGCTTATACAGATCAAGTGAGAATTTAGTAGCCTTCTATCTATTTCACTTCTAGGCATACCAGGACTACCTTGCCCATGCTACAGGTCTGTGCAAGTCAGGCTATTCTGATTGCTGCTTGGACTCTGCTGTCCATCATGGTAACCAAGCCACCTTGCTTCTGGCAGTTGAGTGCCTTCACTTGGCCTCTATAACCCCAGGACTCAATTACTCCCAATGCATTTAGGTTTTCCAATTGAGTAGCTATAGTTCCCATTGTAAGGTCTGGACTGCAGAGAAGATTAATCATGGGGCACTTCAAGGATTCTGGGGTTTCCCTTGCAAATTTATTTCTTGAAGTTGTAGTAAGAGGTATGTTTTCTGAATCCTCCCACTATAGGCAAATAGGTCTCAAGTGACAAATCCACTCTAACATTCCAGTCTCTTTAAGCCTCTGAATCTCTCCCTCTACATTAAACCAAGGGAGGTCTGGCATTTCCAATTTGCTCACAGTTGGCTATCTTTAATCCATGTTTTAGGCAACCAACCAACCAAACTGTTAGAGTTCTTTCTAACTCCCTGAGTTGCAACATTAAATTCAGAATCTCTGCTTAATGAGCCCGTATCAAGAAATTTGGCCTGATTCAATATTACATTCCTAGAGGAAATTTAAGATGATTATCATTTGGTCAATTTCAGGTTTATAAAAACCCTCATTCAATAATTAATAGATCCATTCTAAATCATAGTGAAACATTTAAACTTCACTTAATGTTGTTGAAAAGCATGAGTGTTAATTCATGCTTTCCTTTTTCTGCTTGGGTTTGTTGCAGGCTGGCAGCTTGGGTAGTTTCACCCCCTGCAAGGGGAGGCTTGGTTGGATTCTTTGATTTTTTCTGCTCCCCCTTTGGGCTTCTATATTTCTTTTCCCTCTTTTTTTTTTTTTCAAAGATTTTACTTATTTATTTAACAGAGAGAGCGAGAGAGCACAAAGCAAGTAGAACAGCAGAGGGAAAAGGAGAAGCAGACTCCCCACCAAGCAAGGAGCCTGATGTGGGGCTCGGATCCCAGGACCCTGGGATCATGACCTGAGCCAAAGGCAGACGCTTAACCAACTAGCCACTCAGGCGCCCCTCTCCTTATTTATTTAATAACCCTTGGGGGACAGATCTTGGGATGGGAATGAGCATAGAAAACAGGATTACTAATAATAATAATCAATAATAATAATAATAAAATTCTGCACTGGAGTCGTCATACTATGGAGCTTGATTTTACTTTTTCTTGGTTTACTCACTGATTTTGTGAAAGGGAGTTTTCCTTATGAGATCCTGTGGTTTGAAAATGTCTTTATTCAAGTGTGCCTTGACCCTGAGATCATGATCTCAGGGTTGTGGGATCCAGGCTCACTTTGGACTCCGAGCGCTAGCCATGGAGCCTACTTCAGATTCTCTCTCCCCCTCAGATTCTCTCTCCCCCTTTGTCCCTCCCCACTCGTGCTCTCTCCTCAGTCTCTAAAAATAAATAAATAAATTAATTCAATAAACATGTTGAAAAACCCTTTATTCAGCCTTAATATTTGATTGATAAAATTTTAAAGACTTTGCTCTGCTATCTTCTCATTGTAGTACGCTATGATGTAGTTTGATGACATTCTAATTTTTGATCCTTTGTATGTTCTCCCCTCTTCCCCCGATCGTGCAAATCACTGACTGGGCCCTGCTTTTCTACTCTGGCAGCTCATTCTTCAATTGCAGGAAATGATTTTCTAATTTCTTGGATAATACCCCCTTCAAATTTCCTCTTTCTTTCCCTGTCTCCGATCTCTCTGTCCTTTTCTGGAACACCTGACTTATTATTTGGAACTGTTCAACAGGTTCTCTAATTTTTAAATCTTTTCTCTTCAACTTCCCACCTCTTTTTTTTTAATATCTGGAAAATTTCCTCAACTTTTAAATCCCGTGACTTCTATTACATTTTTATTTATTTTATGAGACCAATTTTTTTAGAAACTAGTTTTTGTTTTAAGATTTTTATTTATTCACTTGAGAGAGAGAGCATGAGCGGGAGGAGGGGCAGAGGGAGAGGGAGATGAAGACTCCCTACTGAGCAGGGATTGGGGGCTGGATCTCAGAACCCTGGGATCATGACCTGAACTGAAAGCAGATGCTTAACCGACTGAGCTAGGCAGGCGCCCCTAGTCTTTGGTTTTTGAATGCTCTCAAAATGAACAAATAAACAACCGATGCTTTTATCTTATATATAATGTATTTTCTTTCTTTTGAAGATCTTGCTTTTCTATTGTTTCCTAAATTGTGTCTGTTTTTTCTGAGTTCCTCTGTTTAATTTTATTTTGGTCCCTTTCTAGAGAGAAAGATTTTTCAAATCTGTGTGACCCTCTTTTTTGTTTATACTTATCCTTGAGGCATCAAAATGCTTTTTGGACTTTATAAGTGTTAGCAGTAGGAAATCTCCCAGTTTGATGGGCTTATTCTCAAATGTGAATATCTCTGGATCTTTTGTTTGAGGCAGGTCAGTTTTTCTAGAAAGGATTCTTCTAATTTCCTGCCTGTGCAGTTGTAAACGTGGCCCCCAGCATTCTTGCAGTCAATTTGTTAGGGTAGACTATAATTTTCAATGTTCAGGAGGTCAATTTCCACTTAATCCTAGGCTTTTGAGTATGCATCCCATCTAACCCCACCCCCTTCTGCTGTGCCTTTTGTTTCAGAGTCCAGTCTGTCTACTTCAAGTGATCTAGAGTAAAGCTCTGATCTTCTGTTGTGGTGGTGAAAGTTGAGAACTGCCCGACTGTGTTGGATGGGTTTCTTGGGAATCTATCCACTACCTGTAAAGACTTTCAAACAATCCTCCAGCTCTTAGCACCTACACACCTGCCTTCAGAGATATTTAGGGGTCAGCTTTCCTTTGTCAGCCAGGTCCAGTACCACTCTTACATCCACTTTTGAGGATTCACATTTTGTTTATATCTCTTATTCCACTCTCATTATCTTGGACTCTTATCTTTGTTTTTGTAAATTTATGTTTCTTTTATTCCTTTACTATATTAGAGTGAAGTTTTGAGATGGAGCAGAAACAAACACATCATTCAATCTATCATGTTAAATGGAAGCCTGAAGTCTTCTCATCTATATTCATTGCACTCTTGTCAAGGGTCAACTTGAAAGAAATTAGTGTAATTTAATTTTTTAAACATGAAAGATGTTATGTATAAATAAATACAAAAATAATAAATGTTTATTTAGAATAATTATACATGATTAGGAGAGGCATATTATATGAAGTTAAAAGGCAAAACTCATTTAGATGCATCGTTTTTCTAATAGGTAGACAAATCAATATCTTCAGATGAATAGACGCTGTACTAGAATACATAGAGTATGTGATGCAAAGTTCATGTTATTATTATTTTTTTTAAGATTTTATTTATTTATTTGTCGGAAAGAGAGAGAGAGAGAGCGCATAAGCAGGGGAGGCTGTAGGCAGAAGGAGAAGCAGGCTCCTCGCTGAGCAAGGAGCCCGATGTGGGACCGGATCCGAGGACCCTGGAATCATGACCTGAGCTGAAGGCAGCTGCTTAACCGACTGAGCCACCCAGGCATCCCATGTTATTACTATTTTTGAATTGTTAATAACTTCAGTTCACATTGATATTGGATGTTTCAGAAATGAATTCACAAAATATCTATTGAGTATAAGATAGATACAGAAATTCATATAAAACAATTTTAAGTGAATATTCAATCATGAAATATTTTATCGTGTATCAGCAAAACAAATCCTATTACCCAGTTTTCTTTATTGTTATGATGCACAGAAATTGATATTCAATAATAACAGTATTAAATGAAAATATGAAAAAAAAGATAGTTGTATTTTGCTTCTGATCTACATGCAAATTGTGATTTGCTAACTCTTCTTGGTTTCGTTTTTTGTTAACTGATTCTTGTAAGGACTGATGATATATTAGTGAAGTTTTTATAAAAAGATTCTACTTCCTACCTCTTCTGTTTTTCTCAATCCCCACATTTTCAACAGCTTGACCTAGTCATACAGACCTTAGCTGTAAGTTGTCTTGAAACATCTGAGTTCAAGCAGTATCACTTTCAATATTCCATCTACCTTCCTCAAGACATACTACATAGTTCATTGCTCAGTCTATATTTTTGCTTTGATGGAGTATCAGTTAGTAAAAGACTGGGTTCAGGTGTTTTGTAATTTAATAACTATTATAAATTCTTGCTGAAATACCATTGTTATAAACTAATCAGACCTTTTTCTACAAGAGTTCTTGATAAATCACGCTTTTGGCATCCTAAATAAGGTTGTTAATTAGAGGAGAGTTAAACTGGTAAGTTTTTCATTCCATAACATGCAATATGATTTTAACAAAACATAATCCTGGAAAATGGGGCAAAATTAGAATAGTAAGTTGTGAATATAATGTCGTAGTTGTTTAGAAACCTAAGCACCAAAGTAGAAAGTGAACAAAAGATAGAAAAGAAAATTCACAGTGTAGAAAAGGAAGAAACCTGTATTTTTTAAAAAGGGCTTAATCATCATTATTGATAACAAATATTCATGAAGAGCCCAACTAAGAAAGAACAAAAGTAAAGACAGATTTAAAGATAGCTGTGGTAATGGAGGGAATGGCTACAGCCCATTGTGGCTATTTCTCCATTAATAATTTTAAAAATTATTTAGACTAACTGAGAATTGCCAATTTAGCATCCAACAAAGCTCTATTATTACTACATCTTCTGTAGCTTTGTGTAAATCTGATCTAAATAGCCTGAAACTTTCTGATATCATATAATACAGTTTTCAAGGCAAAGAGTAAAAAGAATAATACACTTGGTCAAAATGAAAAAAGACTATAATAAGAAACCTAATATTTTTAAAGGGAAACAACTACCATTTAGCATGATCAAGGAGTTCATATGTAGTTATTTGTCAGAGACAAATAGGAAACCACTATGAGTACTCAGCTTCTACAAGATATATATCCCAATTGCTTATGAGACTGTGTTTGACATTGTTGAGTTCTTTGCTCTTTGCAATTGAAGGGCTCTATTAAATAACAAAAAGCTCTTCTTGTATGGACTATTGCCTCTAATTTGTGTTATAAATTTCTGCAAATGACAGTTCAAAGTCAAGACAGTTAACACCGTAAATGTTATTACTACCAATGAGTGAATAATTTTAAATGTTGCAGCTGATTTGTATGATTTAACTTAAAAACACTATAGTTGCGTGGCTCAGTCGGTTAAGCAACTGCCTTCGGCTCAGGTCATGATCCTGGAGTCCCAGGATCGAGTCCCGCATCGGGCTCCCTGCTCGGCAGGGAGTCTGCTTCTTCCTCTGACCCTCCCCCCTCTCATGTGCTCTCTCTCTCTCTCATTCTTTCTCTCAAATAAATAAATAAAAAATCTTTAAAAAAAAACACTATAGTTGCTCGTATTGAGGAGAAATTTAAAATATTCTCATTACTGATGGGAAGTTATACTTTTGGTGTTCTTAAAAAGTTTGATAATCATGTAAGCAATTATTTTTTTTATTTTTACAAAAAAAAAGTGGCAAAAGCCATACTGAGATTTTCCATAATCATAATAAACCTGTCTAGACATTGTAGAAAACATACTATCCAACACTCTCCAGAATGTAAATCTGAAATAAATTGTTATTGTTAAAGTGATAAAAATACTGAAACTGATTTATGCAGAGCCAACAGATAATTGAGTTGATAAAAGTGTTTGTTTGATGTGGGTGGCATACTTCTAAGGAGCATTACTTTACTTTACAATACATTCTCATCATTATCATTGCAAGAGCTATCTCTTATTTTATTTTATTATTATTTTTATTTTCCTCTTGATATTCTGCTTCCCCTTCTTTTCTCCTTTCCCCTATTGGTTCTCACATTTATGATTTATTACCTCAGTGTTTTTGTGTGTATGAGTGTGTGTGATCTTATATACAGTAATATTTGTGTTGTTTCATTGTACTTCAGTTTGCTCAGATTATATTGTGACAATGTACTTTAATTTACACATGATTCCCATTCTGGTGGGTTTTTTATTTGTTTTTACTGCCAGGTTACTTTCAAAATGGCTGCAACAGTTTCTACTCCCATTAGTCCATGAAAGTCACCCATCTACACCTCCTCCCCCTAAAAAAGAGTAAATTTCCTATCCCTTAGGCACTGACAAGTTTGTTATTATACTCAATTCTGATTTCTGCCAAATTCACTCATGTAAAGAGATAAGGCTTTCTTGTATTAATTTGTGTTTCTTTGATTACCAGGTGTTTACTCCTTGTTGATTTCACTCATGGCAAGTATCAGTTCCCAATCTGTCATCTATTATGTGTGTTGTTGATCAGAAATACCTCATTTTGACATAGTCATACACAGAAAAAAACTTGCTTTTTCTTTTGTGTTCATGAAATCCTTATCCACCCCCAAATCACAGAGTTCTTTTTTTTTTTTGCTTTATAATTCTACCTTTTATATTTAGAGCTATAATGCATCTGGAATTCACATGCTTATGATGTGAGAAATCCAACTTTTTTTCAATATTAGTAAGTTTTGCAACATTATTTACTAAATATCCTTTATCTACTGAAGTGTGTGCCACTGTAAAAATCTATCAGATTTGCTTATAAATTTGGCTGTTTCTGAGAATTGAATTCAATTTTTTTGTTTGTTTAGTACCATGTTTATTATAGTGGCCTTCAGTATATTTTTAGTGTTAATTCACTTCTGTATAATTTTTTAAAAGATAATTGCTATTTATGAGATTTATCCTAATGTATGAATATGAATGTTTATTTAGTTCTTACTTTTTTAAAAATTTTGATAGAATAACAAATGTGTATACATATGTAGATGCAATAAGCTATACATTTTCCTTTCACTGTATTTTAGTTACCTAACAGATTTCATTATAGATTTCTCACTTTTGTAGTTGTATTTTAGAATTTTACTTACATACTTTTATTTATTTATTTATTTATTTTAAAGATTTTATTTATTTGAGAGGGAGAGAAAGTGCACAATTTGGGGGGGGAGGATCAGAGGGAGAGGGAGAAGCAGGCACCCCGCTGAGCAGGGAGCCCCAAGACACCAGGCTCAATCCCAGGACCCTGAGCTGAAGGCAGATGCAAACACTGAGCCACCCAGACACCCCTACATACATCATTTTAAATTCATGGGTCACTTACTAGTGTATTTTATAGTAATTATGTAGATATTATTTAGATTTTTTTTAATATTTTTTTTTTATTTGACACAGAAAGAGAGATAGTGAGAGAGCACAAGCAGGGGGAGCAGCAGGCAGTGGGAGAGGGAGAAGCAGGCTCCCTGCTGAGCAAGGAGCCCGATGCAGGGCTTGATCCCAGGACACTGGGATCATGACCTGAGCTGAAGGCAGCCTCTTAAATGACTGAGGTACCTACGCGCCCCTATTATTTAGATTTTTGTTTTTACTTCCTATTTGTTAATTTATATTACTACTGTATCATGGTTAAGGAATATATAATGCTGGTTCTCTGGAACTTACTCAGACATCCTTTTTACAGTTGATTTTTAATAAATGTTGTTTATACCAAAATAATTGGCATATTTTTGCTTCCAAGCTGCCAAGTTTATATCAATTATACTTTCAAGCATTGCGCATCTTCGGTTATTCTTTGTATGTCTCATAAGTCATTTTCTGAGAATAGTGTTAAAATCATTCACTAAATTTGTTGATTTAGTTATATTTTCCATAGTTCTAAAAAATCCTTTAAAATATATTTAAAACCTATATTGTTAGCTGTATGCATGTTCATAATCGTAATATCTTCTGTATTTAGTATAATGATATAAATGCCTTTATTTGTCTCTTATAATACTTTTCATTAAGATTAAATTTTCTGTTTTCAAAATTGCAACAGGCTTTCTTTTGCTTAATATTTGCCTAGTATATCATTTTTTACCCCTTTATTTTCAGCCTTCTTCTATTTCTTTCAAGTACATCTATTACACACAATACACTGCTGAGTTTATTTCTATACATTTGATTTGAGAGCCTTTGTTCTTTGGACTGAAGTTTAACTCATTTCTATTTTATATAATTACAACTAAGTTAGGATTATTTTGGCCATCTTATGTGATATTTTATCTTCACAATAATTGTTTTATTGTTTATTTTTTCTTTCCCAGATTCCTCTCACTTCAAAAGTTTTATATGTTTTTTTTTTTTTTCTGGTGGTAAATTGTAATTCTTAAGATCATATTTATGGTGATATTTTGCCACTAAATCTTACATAGTCTCATAATTTACCTCTCTTTCCTGGTGGTGTAAAACTTTCAAGAGTAATCTCAAAGAGTATCTTATGAGATCTAATTACTAAGACATATTCATATAGAAAAATTAGTTTTGTCTTTGCATTTGTATGTTAGTTTGGCTAGATAGATATAAAGCTATAGGTTGAAAATAATGGTGTTTCAGCTATTTAAATATGACCTTATTATCTTTGTATATCCAGAGTTACTGTTGAAAGTTTCATAAAAATCTTGATTTTTCCTTTGCGAGGTCTTCTAAAAGCTTGTAGAAATTTCTCATTGTCTTTAATATTCTTAAACTTTGTGCATTTTATTTAAGTGTGAGTACAAAAAAAATCTGTTTAGCATTCCATCAACTATTTTAACAACATTTCATCTTTAATTTTCACTTCTGTTCATTTTTCTTTCTTGATTGTATTAGTTACATATAAATGTTGACATGTTTAATTCTATATTTTATATAACTTTGTTTTCTAAAATATATAATTCTTATATTTTTTCATTAATGAAATGTTCAAGGAGAGTGATTACCTGATAGTCTAATTTATTGATTAATATCATTCTGCTATTTAAACCATAAATTTATATCTTCAGGTGAATTATGTTTTTTCATATAGAGTACAATTGGTCTTATATTAAATTATTTGATTTCTGTATACTAGCAGCTAATGATTACAAATTAAAATTTACAGTATCAGCATAAAACATAAAATACTTAGCAATAAATTTAACAAAGTTTTTGCCAGTCCTCTACACTGAAAATTATAGAACAATGCTGAGAGAAAATAAAGAAGACCTAAATAAATGGAGAGATATACCATACTCATGTATTCAAAAACTTAATGTGGTTAAGATGTCAGTTCTTCCCAAATTGACCTATAGATTAAAAAAAAAAAATTCCAAACAATGAATCATTGAAGACTACATCAAAAACTAATGATGTAATATATGGTGATTAACATAACATAATAAAATTAAAAAAATAGAAGATTACATAAAAAATTCCAATCAGGTTCTCATCAGGCTTATATTTTTGTTGTTGCTGTTTGAAATTGTCAAGCTGATTCTAAAGTGTATATGGAAATGCCAGGGACAAGAATAGCTAAGGTAATCTTGAAGATGTAAGACAAAGTTGAAAACTTGCTCAGTATAATTTCACAATTTACTATAAAGCTACAGTATTCAGGGTAGTGTGATATTGGCATAAGGAAAGACAAAGGAATCACAGTGAAGTGATTTTTGACAAATATGTGAAAGTTTTGCTGAAAAGAACATTTTAAAATTTATTCTGTATGGAGTTTGTTGAGCTTTTAGAATCTATAAGATGATGGTTTTCATGAAACGTGCAAATATTCTCAACCATTATTTCTTTAAAAAATTGCTTTTCTGCTATAGTAGCTTTTTCCAGTCCTTCTGGGAATCCAGTTATACATATGTTAGACTGCTTGATATTTCTTACATGTCACTAAGTCTTTGTTCTTTCTTTACAGTTATCTTTCCTCCCTGATTTTCAAATTAGGTAATTTCTAGTAATCTTGTCTTCAAGTTTATTAGCCTTTCCTTCTGTATCTCTAATCTGTTCTTAAGCCCACAAGGTGAATGTATTACTTCAGCTAAGGTAATTTTCAGCTCTATAGTTTCTACTTGATTCTTTTCTGTGGATTACATTTCTCTTCTAAATTTCTTTTATTCAATCATTACATCCATCTTTTACTTTAAATCCTTGAACATATTTATAAAAACTCTTTTATGGTCCTTTTCTGTGAATTGTGATATCAGCATCATCTGTTTCTAGTGATTGCTTATTTCCATGATTGTGGGACACAATAGCCTGTTTCTTTATATGTGTGATAATTTTACATTATTTCATGGATATTATGCATGATTTATTTTAGTGAGTCTGGATTATTAGTTGTCTAGATTAAATAGTTGTCTTCTAAATGGTGTGTTACTTATTTATTTTTTTTCCTGGAAAGGAGTTAAAGTACTGTTGGATCATTTTAATCTTGTTAGGCTTGGCTTCTTTTTTCTTTGTGTTTTCTTTCAGTTTTGTTCTTGGTCATAGGATATATCTTTTAGTTTAGATATATGGCAGCTATTACTGCTAAGGCATGGTCCTTTTTGGGCTCTCAGTTGAGTGTCTGAGATTCACTACTAAGTTTCTGCACAATCTTCACTGCATAATCTCTCTTATTAGCTACCAGTCCTATAGTCTTGTCATCAAGTCTTGACATCCATATAGTCTGTATTTTAAATTTTTTTCCCAGTTTTATTGAGATGTAATTGCCATACAACCCTGTATAAGTTCAAAGTATATAACATAATTATTTGACATATGTATATATCATGAAATGATTATCAAAATAAGTTTGGTTAATATCCATCACCTCACAGACTTACAAATTAGTCTTGACAAAGGGCTTGCACAGCACAGCCTTTGGTCAAAAACTTGTGAGGAACACTTCACAGTGTTCTGGGTATCTTCTTTCTATACTTGCCTTTTACTAGCACTTTTCTCCACAAATTTCAGCCTCTTCAGCAGTCTGAGAGCTAATATTTGTCTTTTTAGTTTAAGGAGTTGACTTGCGTAGTTTGAATTCCACTTCTCTGCTGTGGCCTTGCAAGTGCCCCTGGAAGAACATCTCGGAAAACAGGCCTAACAAGCCTAATCTACTCAATTTCCTCTCTTTAAAGAATCACACCTCAGCATTGCTTGTTGTCCAGTGCCTAAAAACACTTGTCTCATGTATTTTGTCCAGTTTTATGCTTATTTAAAACAAGAGGAAAAATTTAACAATGGACTTCCTAATTTCATTTTTGTAGAACTGTGATATATTTAACTTCAATAGATTTAACTGGATCTTAAGAATTAATAACAATTGTGTTAATAAGGCATTTTAATTAAATATTCTATTGCTATGTAAATTGTTATTGGTATGCGACTGATATATAACATCATAACAGGTAAATATAGAATTTACTGTTAGAAGATTTCTTCTATAAGAATTATATATATATATATTTAGTTAGGATTAAGTCAGAGAAATAAATGTCACTTTGTACATTTAAGTATGAAAGGTCTTAATACAGAAGTTATAGGCTTACATCACCTTTGAAATTGCTGGGGGATGTGAAGGTCAGGGAAGACTATCTCAGTCTGCCACATGAACATGAGTGATTCTCAAGAAACTCAGCTGAGAGTTGTTTCATATATTACATCTGTCCACTCCTCTGCCAGCAACTTCCCCTAAAGAATAATGGCACCTCCTGCTCTTACTTTTTCCATGTCTCTTCTTGACTGGCTCTAACCTGAAACCATATAGAGAAGAGGATTCTGGGGAACATAACTCCTGGTTTCTCCTCTGGGCTGTGCAGAGGAAACCACACAAAGAGGTAGTTATGATGTTGATCTGATAACAAACAATGAAGCACAGTGTGGTATTCTTCCTGGGATACCATGGGGGAAAAGAACTTAAAAGTGCAGTGGGAAAAAGAAGAAGGTAATTCATGTACAGAGAGCCAGCGATCTCCTTAAGATAGTCTGGGCTTGGTTCTCTATGACCATTTTGTATATGTCAACATACCTATTAATTGTTTTTCATTTGCTACCATCAATCCTGTTGACCTAGGTAATCTGATGTTGCCATTCTGCTCCTCAGTTGTTATAACATTTCTTTACTTTGGTCATTTATCTGTTAAACAAATATTTATTGAATGTTTATCATGTGCTAGGCATTGTTCTAGAGGGTGGGTATATAACAGTGAAAAAAATAGTCAAAAATCTCTCCATATAGAAGTTGTATTCCAGTAACTAGAGTTAGAAAAAAAATAGCTAAAATATAAAAATATGTTAGATAATAATGGTTGCTGTAGAGAAAATTCAGTGGGGGGCAGTGTTGCAATATTAAATAGTGTAGTTAGGAAAAGCTTCATTGAAACTGTAACACTTAAGTCACTTGTGGAAGTGGATCACTCTGTCTAACATTTCTTCAAGTCCTTCTCATCCCTTCTTTATTTTTTCTCCTTAGTACTTATAGTTCTTTGGGTATATATTTATCTTGTTTACTGGCCCCATTTCATATAAGCTTCATGAGGACAGTGATGCTTGGATGTTTTGTTCACTATAGCTCCTAGAAAGTTCTTAGCTCATAAAAAGATGATAAATAAACCTAATTAAATGAGAAGCTGAATGAATGAATGAAGAAAAGCATTTTTAGGCAGAGAGAACATCAACTGCAAAGGCAGTGAAATGAGCGTGTGTCTGGTGAATTAAATGAAAAACTAAGGTCAGTGTAGCTGGAGTGGAGTGAGTGTGGGAAACAATAGTAGAAGATGAAAATAGAAAAGTAATGGACTAGGGGGTGGTGGCAGCTAATGTAGGACCTTAGGCCATTGTGATAACTTTGGCTTCTATTTTGAGTGAGATGGAAAGCTATTTGGATGGGTCATATTAGTGGCAAGACCTCACTTTTGTTTTTACAAGATTACTCTGAATGTTGTGTTGAGAATTGATTGAAGAGCCAAGAATGGAAGCAGAGAGACCAGTTAGGAGTTTATTGCAATAATAGACTTCCTAATATTTGTTGTTGTCCAATCTATAAGTATAGCTGCCTTATTGTCCAGAGTACTGTTTCCTCTGCTCAGTTCAGGGCAGGGAAAAATAAAAGCAAACATAAAGTGCTATTATAAATAAAGAAGAGAAAGATGTTGAAAATTATGAGTTGGCTTAAATCATAAAAGTAAACAATTCATATCTAATATTAATTACTCTTAAGAATTCAAATTTTTAAAATTTCAATGCATGTCAATGTGAATAGAAGGCATATTTTAAAAATAATACAAAAAGCTTCTGGCATAAGAATATTTTTAAACATATATTTTTGTATTTAAATATAGTCCTTTCAATTATGTTTGAATGACAGTATAATATTTTCCAATATTATTATAACACAAAATAAATGTTTTCTGGAAAGTTAAATTTAAAAATGAGGCTCTTACATTTATTCAATATATTTTTTACCCTAAGTAAAATAATTTAGTCATAGAAGAACTACTCTAGAAAAAAATTTCCTCTAATTCTGGAAAATAATTTGATATTATATTCCCGTTTCAGTGGAATAAGTTGTAAGTAGGCCTAAACTTGACTGTGACTGTGGATTCCAACAATCAATTCTATCCTGTGTTAGTAGGGTTGACATTGAGTAATACTCAATATTCAATACATAATACCCAATGGTAGTAGATTTTATAAAAGGGCTTTAGTAAAGCTTTGTGCATCAGAGACACAATTTTCCTTTTCCTGACAATCCACACACACACACACACACACACACACACACACACACACACACACACAATTCCCAGAGATAACTAACAGAAAAACAATAGTGAATACTGTTCTTACACCTTGTATTTGTATACTGGAAGGTATTTTAATTATGTTTCTGAAATTTCCTTAGTAATTAATATTCTGGAGACTAACAATAACATTTTATCAATGCTTATTGTGTGCTAAGCAACATGCTACATGCTTTATATATGCTCTCATTTACAATTCGCTAATACCCTGTGAGTAGTGTGCCATCATAATACTCATTTAAGAGATGAGAAAACAAGGCTAAAGGTTAATTCCCAAGTTCATGCAGACTTGTAAATGGCCTGGCAGAGATTCAAATTCTGATTCCACAAAGCGGCTATTACCCACTGTGCAAGAGCACGATTTGAAACTGCACTGGATATAATTAGCTACAGATGTTAAAAATAAAACATTTGTTAATTTAAATAAAATAATACTTAATTTCTTATTTTAAAAAAAGTTGCTCTATAAATTAACTAGTTTCCAAAGTTTTATCTCTTGGGCTAATTAGGTAGATTCTTTTCCCCATCAGGAGTAGTCAAGATTCTACAAAGGATAGACTAATGAAAATGCTTTGCTTTTAGATACTTGGAAATCATATTTGGAATTATTTGTTTGTAAAAATGTAGCTTGGGCATAGAATCAATCACAAGCCAATCTTATCATTCCATCATCCATTGCTTTGTACAAACAATTCCAAAACATAATAGCTTAAACAATACTATCATTTCCCTCAGTACTGTGAGCTGTCTGGAATCAGCTGGTTTGCTCTCACTTGGTGTTTCATGTGGCTGCAATCAGGTGGAGGCTTGACTGGGCTGGTCATCCAAGATGGCTCATTTACACGGCAGGCAGTTGCTGATGGCTGTTAACTATAAGTTCTGCTGGAGCTGATGACTGGAACTCCTGTGTTGATATATAGCTTTTCCATGTTATTGGGTTTTTTAGAACAGGGAAGGTGAATTCCTAGAGGGAGTGTACCCAAATTTGCTATTCTAAGAAACCCAGTCAGAAGTGGCAAAGGATTCCTAGAATATCACTTCTTCTTTATTACACAAGTCAAGCAAATCAGTAAGGCTGTTCAAGAGTCAAGGAGAGAGAAATTAGATTCCTCCTCTTGCGGAGGGTTACAATGTAGATATAGAGTGAAGAAAGTGATGGTGGCCATATTTGGTGATGACAATACTACATTTAGAAAGGAAATTCTTGTCAGAATACAATCATTTTAATTGTATTTGAAAGCAAATTGATAGGTTATACACTGAAGCACTGGCATGAAAAGTTTGATTGAAAACATCCCATGTGGCCTCCAAGATTTCTCTTTTTAAAGGACTGGAATTCAGGTTTAGAGAAGAAAAGGAAAACAAAAAATTGGTGATGTATTATACTTAAAGCTTGTATCTATTGGTTTGAAATGAGACTTGATTAAGCAAGTTTTTGTAATTAATCTGAATTTGTTTTGCAGTAGACCACCAAGAGTAAATTTGGACTTTCTAGGTTTAATAATAGAGAAAGATTGTTCACAAGAAAGAAGGTGAAATTCACTTGGTTTATGGTAGAAATGAATTATAATAGTTTGAACCATTTCCACTCCTAGACTTTGGTTTAGAGAGAGAATCCATCATTGATTTAAATGAATAAGACTCCTAGAATAAGACTATTGTCACTAAATAGTTAAAGGAATATTTTTAGTTGCTGGGTCCCTGAATTCATACAATCTCATAAGCTAGTTATCTACTTCTTATAGGACCTGCCTTACGTTATATACCCATGAAGCTAGAAACCTGAACATCTGAAAGAAAAAGTCGGAAGGGTGTAGGGCGCCTGGGTGGCTCGGTTGGTTTAGCATCTGCCTTTGGCTCAGGTCATTATCCTGAGGTCCTGGGATCCAGCTGAGCAGGGAGCATGCTTCTCTCTCTCTCTGCCCTTCTCCTGCTCCTCCCCCCTCACCCAACAACACTCATGCTGGCTCACTCTCTCTCTCTCAAATAAATAATAAGTAAATAAGTTAATTAATTAATTAATTTAAAAATCTTAAAAAAGAAAGAGTAGGAAGAATTAGAAAGAATTAGAATGTCTGAAGTTTATTTTTGCCTGATGGACAGAAATAAATGAGGAGGATGATTAGACTATCTTAATTTCTAGGAAGATTAAAACACTGGAATTTCCATGACTTAAGTAAAAGGGTAGTTATTTAAGAGATGAGGAAAATTTTAATAATGAAAATGTAATACTGACCAAGACAACTTGATTCAAAATTTGGAGTTAAAGAAGCTTGAGTCATCAAGAGAAATCAGTTTGTAGGAAGCTCAGCTTATCAAGGCTTGTTTAGAACTAAGGTGCAGGGCAGTAGAGAGAAGGCAGAATAATGTAAATGAAAGAACAGAAATTGCACTATTGATTATTTACTCAAAGAATACAAAAACACTAATTTGAAGGGATATATGGACCCCTACATTTATTGCAGCATTATTTACAATAGTCAAACTATGGATTTATCCCAAGTATCTACTGATAGATAAATGGATAAAGAAGATGTGTATATCTATCTATATAGGAATATTATATATATAGGAATATATTTATATTGGAATATATATATTAGAATATTATTCAGCCATGAGTATTTTATAGTTTTCTGAGTACAAATTTTCTACCTCTTTGGTTAGATTTATTCCTAGGTATCTTATGGTTTTGGGTGCAATTGTAAATGGGGCTGACTCCTTAATTTCTCTTTCTTCTCTCTTGTTGTTGGTGTATAGAAATGCCATTAATTTCTGTGTATTGATTTTATATCCTGCTACCTTACTGAATTCTGTATGAGTTCTAGCAGTTTTGGGGTGGAGTCTTTTGTGTTTTCCATATAAAGTATCATATCATCTGCAAAGAGTGAGAGTTTGACTTCTTTGCCAATTCAGATGCCTTTATTTCTTTTTGTTGTCTGATTGCTGTGGCTAGGACTTCTAATACTATGTTAAATAGCAGTGGTGATAGTGGATATCCCTGCCATGTTCCTGACCTTAGGGAAAAAGCTCTCAGTTTTTCCCCATTGAGAATGATATTCGCTGTGGATTTTTCATAGATGGCTTTTATGATATTGATGTATGTATCCCCTATCCCTATACTCTGAAGAGTTTTGATCAAGAAAGGATGCTGTACTTTGTCAAATGCTTTTTCTGCAACTATTGAAAGGATCATATGGCTCTTATTCTTTCTTTTATTTATGTATTGTATCACATTGATTGATTTGCTGATGTCGAACCAACCTTGCAGCCTAGGGATAAATCCCACTTGGTCGTGGTGAATAATCCTTTTAATGTACGGTTGGATCCTACTGGCTAGTATTTTGGTGAGAATTTTTGCATCCATGTTCATCAAGGATATTGGTCTGTAATTCTCCTTTTTGATGGGGTCCTTGTCTAGTTTTGGGATCAAGGTAATGGTGGCCTGATAAAACGAGTTTGGAAGTTTTCCTTCCATTTCCATTTTTGGGAACAGTTTCAGAAGAATAGGTATTAATTCTTCTTGAAATGTTTGGTAGAGTTCCCCTGGGAAGCCATCTGGCCCTGGGATTTTGTTTGCTGGGAGATTTTTGATGACTGCTTCAATTTCCTTAGTGGTTCTAGGTCTGTTCAGGTTTTCTATTTCTTTCTAGTTCAATTTTGGTAGTTGATAATTTCTAGGAATGCATCCATTTCTTCCAGATTATCTAATTTGCTGGCATATAGTTGCTCATAATATGTTCTTATAATTGTTTGTATTTCTTTGGTGTTGGTTGTGATCTCTCCTCTTTCATTCATGATTTTGTTGATTTGGGTCCTTTCTCTTTTCTTTTTGATAAGTCTGGCCAGGGGTTTATCAATCTTGTTAATTCTTTCAAAGAACCAGCTCCTAGTTTCATTGATCTGTTCTACTGTTCTTTTGGTTTCTAGTTCATTGATTTCTGCTCTGATCTTTATTATTTCTCTTCTCCTGCTGAGTTTAGGCTTTATTTGCTGTTTTTTCTCTAGCTCCTTTAGGTGTAGGGTTAGGTTGTGTATTTGAGACCTTTCTTGTTTCTTGAGAAAGGCTTGTATTGCTATATACTTTCCTCTTAGGACTGCCTTTGCTGCATCCCAAAGATTTTGAACAGTTGTGTTTTCATTTTCATTGGTTTCCATGAATTTTTTTAATTCTTTAATTTCCTGGTTGACCCATTCATTCTTTAGTAGGATGCTCTTTAGCCTCCATGTATTTGAGTTCTTTCTGACTTTCCTCTTGTGATTGAGTTCCAGTTTCAAAGCATTGTGGTCTGAAAGTATGCAGGGAATAATCCCAATCTTTTGGTACCGGTTGAGACCTGATTTGTGACCTAGGATGTGATCTATTCTGGAGAATGTTCCATGGGCACTAGAGAAGAATGTGTATTCTGTTGCTTTGGGATGGAATGTTCTGAATATGTCTGTGAAGTCCATTTGGTCCAGTGTGTCATTTAAAGTCTTTATTTCCTTGTTGATCTTTTGCTTAGATGATTTATCCATTTCAGGCAGGGGGGTGTTGAAGTCCCCCATTATTATTGTATTGTTGTCGATGTGTTTCTTCGCTTTTGTTATTAATTGCCTTATATAATTGGCTGCTCCCATGTTCGGGGCATAGATATTTACAATTGTTAGATTTTCTTGTTGGATAGACCCTTTAAGTAGGATATAGTGTCCTTCCTCGTCTCTTATTACAGTCTTTGTTTTAAAATCTAATTTGTCTGATATAAGGATTGCCACCCCAGCTTTCTTTTGGTGTCCATTAGCATGGTAAATGGTTTTCCACCCCCTCACTTTCAATGTGGGGGTGTCTTTGGGTCTAAAATGAGTCTCTTGCAGACAGCATATGGATGGGTCTTATTATTTAATCCAATCTGATAGCCTGTGTCTTTTGATTGGGGCATTTAGCCCATTTACAATCAGGGTAACTATTGAAAGATATGAATGTAGTGCTATTGTATTGCCTGTAGGTGCCTGTTACTGTATACTGTCTGTGTTCCTTTCTGGTCTATGCTGCTTTTAGGCTCTCTCTGTGCTTAGAGGACCCTTTTCAATATTTCTTGGAGGGCTGGTTTCATGTTTGCAAATACTTTAGTTTTTGTTTGTTCTGGAAGCTTTTTATCTCTCCTTCTATTTTCTTTTTTTTTAAGATTTTATTTATTTATTTGACACACAGAGAGAGATAGCGAGAGAGAGAGAGAGAGGGGAAGAAGCAGGCTTCCTGCATAAGCAGGGAGCCCGATGTGGGGCTCGATCCCAGGACCCTGGGATCATGGCCTGAGCTGAAGGCAACAGTTTAACCAACTAAGCCACCCAGGCACCCCAACTCTCCTTCTATTTTCAATGGCAGCCTAGCTGGATATAGTATTATTGGCTGCATATATTTCTCGTTTAGTGCTCTGAAGATATCATGCCAGACCTTTCTGGCCTGCCAGGTCTGTGGATAGGTCTGTTGCCAATCTAATGTTTCTACCATTGTACGTTACATATCTCTTCTCCTGAGCTGCTTTCAAGATTTTCTCTTTGTCTCTGAGACTTGTAAGTTTTACTATTAGATGTCGGGGTGTTGACCTATTTTTATTGATTTTGAGAGGGGTTCTCTGTGCCTCCTGGATTTTGATGCCTGTTTCCTTCCCCACATTAGGGAAGTTCTCTGTTATAATTTGCTGCAATATACCTTCTGCCCCTCTCTCTCTTCTTCTTCTGGGATCCCAATTATTCTAATGTTCTTTCGTCTTATCGTATCGCTTATCTCTCGAATTCTGCCCTCGTGGTCCAGTAGTTGTTTATCTCTCTTTTTCTCAGCCTCTTTATTTTCCATCATTTGGTCTTCTATATCGCTGATTCTCTCTTCTGCCTCATTTATCCTAGCAGTTAGTGCCCCCATTTTTGATTGCACCTCATTAATAGCCTTTTTGATTTCGACTTGGTTAGATTTTAGTTCTTTTATTTCTCTAGGAAGTGTTTCTCTAATAACTTCTATGCTTTTTTCAAGCCCAGCTAGTATCTTTAAAATCATGATTCTGAACTCTAGGTCCGACATCATACTAATGTTTGTAGTGAGTAGGTCCCTGGCAGACAGTACTACCTCTTGTTATTTTTGTTGAGGTGATTTCTTTCATCTTGTCATTTTGTCCAGAGGAGAATAGATGAATGAGAGAACAAAATGCTAACAGGTTAAGAACGTCCTCAGAAAATATACTCTAAACAAATCAGAAAAGACCTGAAACCAGGGGAAAAGAAAAGGAAAGAAAGAAAAAACGAAAGAGAAAAAAAAAAGAAAGAAAAAGATAAAAACAAACAAAAACAGAACAAAACAAAAAAACAGAATATGATCAAATACAATCAGGCTGGTGCATAGATCATTGCCACACACTATATTCTGGGTATATTTTGGTCTGTTAGAAGAAAGTGACTCCCAAAATTTTAAAGAAAGAAAAACTTATATATGTACAAAATAAGGGTTGATACAATGAAGGTATGGAATATGATTGTAAAGGTGAAAATTATAAAAAAATTTAAAAAAGGAATTGATAAGGTGCTTGAAAAAAGAAAGAAGAGGATTTAAAAAAGAAAGAAAGGAAGAAAAAAAAAAGTGGGGGAGAGAATGTGATCAGGCAGGAGACTAGAACAAAGCCATACACTAGAGACTTAGGGTATATTTTGATCTGTTAGAAGAAACTGTATCTCAAAATTTTAAAGAGAGAACAACTTATATATATCTGCCAAAAATAAGGGTAACTACTATGAAGGGATAGAATGTAACTCTAAAAATGAAAATAAAAATTTTTTTTTTAAGAAAGGGATTGATAAGATGATGGTTGAAAAAGGGAAAAAGAAAATTAAAAAAAAAAACGGTTAAAAAAATTAACTTCGAAAGACTAATGAATCATGGTAAAAAAGCCATGAATTCTATGTGTAGTGTTCCCCTAGCGCTGGAGTTCTCCCGTTCTCATTGATCAGTATACTTGGTCTTGGCTGGCTGCTCTTGCTGATATTCTGGGGGAGGGGCCTATTCCCTTGGTTCCCAAATGTCTTTGCTGGAGGCGGAATTGCCCCGCACTTGCCAATCCAGGCTAAGTAATCTGCTCGGGTTTGCTCTCGGGAGCTTTTTTTCCCTGCAAGCTTTCCCTACGGCTTTGGAGGACGTGAGTGAAGATGGCGGCCTCCCAATCTCTGCCCGTGAGGAGCCGAGAACTCTGGGCCCTGCTCCTCAGTGCGCCCCCAGAGAAAAGCAGTCAGTCACTCCCATCTCCCCGCTCTCTGGCTGCACTCCGTGCTCACCCGGCCTGTGACCGAGCGTTTCTATCTCTGGCACCCAACTTGGTGTGGAGTCTCCAAACCCAGCAGATCCCTGCGGTGTGCTCCCACACCGATCCTCCCAGGGGAGGAAGGGGAGTCTCCCTGGGTCTGCTGCTTGTTGGGTCCCTGCTGGAGGAGCAGTGTCCCGACTTCACCAATCACAGTTTATGGCAACCCCAAGCTGAGAGCCCGTGCCTCAGCTCCATCTCTGCAGCCGGCTTCCCCGCTCTGATACCCGGGAGCTCTGCCGCACTCAGGCACCCCCGGTCTTTCTGTGACCCCGAGGGTCCTGAGACCACACTGTCCCATGAGGATTCCACCCCCCGCTTAGCCACTGGAGCGACGTCCCTCAATGGAGCCGACTTCTAAAAGTTCCAATTTTGTGCTCCACAGCTCTATCACTTGCCAGAAGTGGCCGACGGAGGCCCCCTCCCCCACCATCTATCCTCCCGAATATCGCCTCGGATTCACTTCACACGTCCTACCTTCCAGAAAGTGTCGCTTTTCTGTTCAGAGAGTTGTTGCTATTCTTTTCTTCCATCTCCTATTGAGTTTGTAGGTGTTGAGAATGGTTTGATCCCTATTCAGCTGAATTCCTGAGACCAGACGAAATCCAGGTCTCCTACTCCTCCACCATCTTGCTCCCCGGTCTTGTTTTTTTATCTAATCTGATACCCTGTATCTTTAGATTGGAGCATTTAGCCCATTTACATTCAGGGTAACTATTGAAAGATATGAATTTAGTGCCATTGTATTGCCTATAAGATTATTGTTACTGTATATTGTCTCTGTTCCTTTCTGGTCTATGTTACTTTTAGGCTCCCTCTTTGCTTAGAGGACCCCTTTTAATATTTCTTGTAGGGCTGGTTTTGTGTTTGCAAATTCCTTTAGTTTTGTTTGTCCTGGATGCTTTTTGTTTCTCCTTCTGTTTTCAATGACAGCCTAGCTGGATATAATATTCTTGGCTGCATATTTTTTCTCATTTAGTGTTCTGACTATATCATGCCAGTCCTTTCTGGCCTGCCAGGTCTCTGTGGATAGGTCTGTTGCCAATCTAATTTTTCTACTATAGGTTACAGATCTCTTGTCCTGAGCTGCTTTCAGGATTTTCTCTTTGTCTCTGAGACTCATAAGTTTTACTATTTGATGTCAGGGTGTTGATCTATTTTTATTGATTTTGAGGGGGTTCTCTGTGCCTCCTGGATTTTGATGCGTGTTTCCTTCCCCAAATTAGGGAAGTTCGCTGTTGTAATTTGCTCTTAACCAACTGAGCCACCCAGGCGCCCCTGTAATTTGCTCTAATATACCTTCTACCCCTCTCTCTCTTTCTTCTTCTGGGATCCCAATTATTGTAATATTGTTTCATTTTATGGTATCATTTATCTCTTGAATTCTGTCCTCGTGATGCAGTAGGTGTTTATCTCTCTTTTTCTAGCTTATTTTCCATCATTTGGTCTTCTATATCACTAATTCTCTCTTCTGCCTCATTTATCCTAGCAGTTAGAGCCTCCATTTTTGATTGCACCTCATTAATAGCCTTTTTGATTTTGGCTTGGTTAGATTTTAGTTCTTTTATTTCTCCAGATAGGGTTTTTCTAATAACTTCCATGCTTTTTTCAAGCCCAGTTAGTATCTTTATAATCGTCATTCTGAACTCTAGTTCCAACGTCTTACTAATGTCCATATTGATTAGATCCCTGGCAGTTGGTACTGCCTCGTGTTCTTTTTTTTTTCTTTGAGGTGATTTTTTCCATCTTGTCATTTTGTCCAGAGCAGAATAAATGAATAAGAACAAAATGCTAGCAGGGTAACAACAACCCCAGAAAATATACACTAAAGAAATTAGAAGAGCCTTGAAACTGGGGGAAAAGAAAGGGAAAGAAAGATAAAAGAAAAAGATAAAAAAATAAAGAATATGATCAAATACGATCAGGGTGGTAAATAGATCAGTGCCACACACTAGATTTTGGGCGTATTTTGGTCTGTTTGAAGAAACTGCCTCCCAAAATTTAAAGAAAGAAAAGCTTATATGTGTACAAAGATGAGTAAATATGATGAAGGGATGGAATATGACTGTAAAGATGAAAACTATAAAAGATTTTATAAAAGGAATTGATAAGAAGTTGGTTTAAAAGAGAAAAAAGAAATAAAAAAAAATAGGGAAAGAATGTGATCAGGCAGGAGAGTAGAACAAAGCCATACACTAGAGACTTAGGGTATATTTTGGTCTTTTAGAAGAAACTGTCCCAAAATTTTAAGAGAGAACAACTTATATATATATATACCAAAAATAAGGTTAACTTCTATGAAGGGATAGAATATGATTCTAAAAATGAAAAATTAAAAAGATTTTTAAAAAAGGGATTGATAAGATGTTGGTTTAAAAAGGAAAAAAGAAAAGTTCAAAAAAAAAAAGAAAATTAAAAAAATTAACTTTGAAAGACTAAGGAGTCATGGAAAAAAGCCAAGAATTCTATGTGGTGTTTTCTCGTAGCACTGGAGTTCTGCCATTCTCATTGATCGGTAAACTTGGTCTTGGCTGGCTGTTCTTGCTGATCTTCTGGGGGAGGGGACTGTTGCAGTGATTCTCAAACATCTTTGCTGGAGGCGGAATTGCCCTGCCCTTCCCCGGGGGCCAGGCTAAGTAATCTGCTTGGGTTTGCTCTCGGGAGCTTTTGTTCCCTGCAAGCTTTCCGTTCGGCTTTGGAGGATGAGAATGAAAATGGTGGCATCCCAGTCTCTGCCCCAGAGGAACCACTTACTTGGGGCCCCACTCCTCAGTGAGCCCCCAGAGAAAAGCAGTCAATCACTCCCGTCTCCCTGGTCTCTGGCCACCCTCCATGCTCACCCAGCCTGTGACTGAGCATTTCCATCTCTGGCACCCAACCCTGTGTGGAATCTCCAAACCCAGCAGATCCCTGTGGTGAGTTCTCACACCGCTCCTCCCGGGGGAGGAGGGGGAGTCTCCCCGGATCTGCCGCTTGTTGGGTCCCTGCTGGAAGAGCAGTGTCCCGACTGTGCTGCGGATCATGGTTTATGGCAACCCCGAGCTGAAAGCCCACGCCTCAGCTCCATCTCTGCAGCCGGCTTCCCCGCTTCGATACCCAGGAGCTCTGCCACACTCAGGCACCACAGGTCTTTCTGTGACCCTGAGGGTCCTGAGACCACACAGCCCCAGTGAGCGTTCCACCCCCTGCTTAGCCACTGGAGCGACGTCCCTCAGCTGAGCCAACTTCTAAAAGTTCTGATTTTGTGCTCTGCGGCTCTATCCCTTGCCACTAGTGGCTGATGGAGGCCCCCTCCCCGCCGTCTGTGTTCCCAAATATCACCTCAGATTCACTTCTCCGCACATCCTACCATCCAGAAAGTGGTCGCTTTTCCGTTCAGAGAGTTGCTATTCTTTTCTTCGATCTCCTGTTGACTTCAGAGGTGTTCAGAATGGTTTGATCCCTATCTAGCTGAATTCCTGGGACCAGACGAAATTTAGGTCTCCTACTCCTCCGCCATCTTGCTCAGAGTCTCCCATATGGTGACTAATATAACATAATAAAATAAAATTAAAAAAGAAAAAGAAATTCTAAGTATCTCAAGGAGACTGTTAGCATAAGAAAGAAAACAGTGAGGTTTTTGTTAAGTAGACGCTGGAGGAAGGGGTTCCATGTTATGTAGTGCCTGGAAGTTTGGCAAACTGTTGTTATGTTGAAGAAATTATTAAAATGGTTGATTTGGTTAAGGAGATTTCCAGGCAGAATGTTAAAAGTGTCAAATGGTTTCTTTTAGCCATGTATATGGTATGATATGAATATAGAGAAATGATCAAAAAATAAAACATCAAGGATTCAAACAGAGTTTAGAGAGATTTAATGAAATTAGGAAATGTTGGGTTCAAACATTAAAAAAAAAAATTACCCCAAAAGAATCCCAACAAAAACACAGTTAAACTAAGAAATGACCCCCTTCTTTATTTTCCTTATCCTGTTCAATTAATTTTTTTCATGCTCTCTCTCTTTAATCCCTAATATTCTAGTACTTGAAATTTCTATATACTTTTGTCAAGCAAAGATAGAGAATTTTCATAATTTATGCCATTGTGGCATTTATAATTAGAATGGATGATAGATCTTGAAAAGATAATTGGAAGTATAATAAGTGCTAATTTGGGTAGGGGTTAACTCAGCTGATTTGGATTGTCCAAACCTGCACATTCCAAAAAAAGTTTTGTCCCTTGATCATCTACTGGGACATAACCTCTAAGCCTTGGAAGTTTCTGCCTGATAAGGATATCTTTGTTTTCCTGGATCTTTGCACCATGTCAAATTGTTTATGCTAACAATGTGATTTATGGTGGGGGACTTGGGCCACACGGTATCAATTTGGCCTGTGGAGGAGCTAGAGACTAAGAAATGAAGGATCAGCCATGGGAGCTCTCTAGGCATACATGACTAACCTAAAAAATCTATAGACACCACGCTCCAGAAAGCCTCTCTAGGTGGTAACACCTTATGCATGTTGTCGTACATTGTTTCTCAGAGAATTAAGTGCTATCCATGACTCCACTGGGAGAAGACAACTAGAAGCTATGATTTTATCTTTGCTGACTTTGATCATTATCCTTTCACAGTAATAAACCATAACCATGAGTGTAACATCTTCTGAGTTATATGAGTCCTTCTAGAGAAGCATTGACCTAAGGATGGTCTTCCCCTAACTACAGTTAGGGATGCTATAGGCATGAGATAGAATGAGATATGAAGAATGAATCATAGTTAGCTATATGAAGAAGGAAGAATGTTTATTCTTTTAGTTTCAAGTAGTGTTTGTTTTACCCATAGGTTTGAGTGAATGAGTGAGCATGTAAAACAGCTAGTCTAAGCATTTTGAATCTTAAGAATAGTAAATAAAGTTTAAAAAAGTAATAGAGAAAACTAATATGAAATTCCATTTAAATTAAGTTGAAATTTAAACCAGCACAACAAGCTTATTGGATATTGGTCTGAAAATGCTCTTGATAAAATTGATGCATTATTAGGAATGGTCAGTTATTATTTCTGACCAGTGAAAATGCACAGCCCTAGCATGCATATGACTAGATTTGAAGTTAGATGACCTAGATCCAAATGGCTTAGTAGTCAAATATAGTTAAAAAAATTCACCAAAATTTTCTCGGCCTTAGTTTCTTTATTTAAACAATGAAAATAATGATAGTCCCTCTACCTATCTCATAAACTTGTCATGAAAGTCAAAATATAATATTAATAAAAGTATACCAAAAGTTATAGTATATGACTCAACTATTTGTTTGTCAATGCCATTATCATGGTTTCCAAATTCTTTCTTCTCCTTTTTTAAATTACTGAACCACTAATACTGCCATCACCATGGCAACCACTATGTTATTATTACCATTCACTATAAAATTTAAGACAAAAATGTCAGACACTGAGATTGTTGATTTAGTAAAAACCACATTGAAAAAATAATCTCTGGATTTTCCTTCAAAATGATGTTAGGAAAATAATATTAATTGGAGAGGCAAATAATGTTAGCCATATTTCTCAAACAGAATATATAGCACCATTTAATTAAATAATTATTTATTTATTTATCTATCTATTTATTTATTTATTTTAGAGTGAGAGAACACAGAGGGGAGGGGCAGAGGGAGAGGGACAGAGAGTATCTCAAGCAGACTCCCCACTGAATATGGAGCTCAACATAGGGCTCAATCTCACAACTCTGAGATCATGACCTGAGCTTAACCCACTGAGCCACCCAGGCACCCCTATTTATTTATTTATTTATTTATTTATTTATAAAAAGAGAAATATTTTCTACTAGGTGGCGTTTTTTTTTTAATATTAGACACAATCAATACTGAAAACATCATGAATGAAATTCTTTGTTTTGGGTCAAATCAATCTTTCTTCAACAAGTGAAAAATCTAAAGACCAGCTAGTCAGGTATGTTATTGTCTATCTTAGATAGTTGTGGAAAAAGAAAAGTATTGGGGTGCCTGGGTGGTTCAGTTGTTAAGTGCCTGCCTTCAGCTCAGGTCATGATCCCGGGGTCGAGCCCCATATTGGGCTCCCTGCTCAGCAGGAAGCCTGCTTCTCCCTCTCCCACTCCCCCTGCTTGTGTTCCCTCTCTCGCTATCTCTCTCTCTGTCAAATAAATAAATGAAGTCTTAAAATACAAAAGGAAAAGAAAAGTATGATGAAGAATAAGAATTATTCCAGGAATCATGGAGAATAGGGACTGTCTAAAAGGAAAAAAATATTCACCTCATTGCTCCTTACACTTTACTTGAGGATTTTATGCACTGTTAATTTATTCATTGAGTTCTGGTTCTAAATGCTCCAGTGGAATCAGGACTGCATTTCTCAAGGGGCAGGAAAAAATGCCATAGGGTTTTCAAATCAGAATTCATGTTAATAAGTCTAACAGCAAAGGCTTGTCTGCTGAAACAGGATTAACTCTGCATGTATTTCTGTCCCTCACTTTTTTTTTTTTTTTGCATTAACACGAAATGTGTTTTGTTGACTCATGGTGTGCCATATTAGTTAAATTAAACATCAAACATCTGTCTAACTTTAAGATTATAACATGAATATCTTGGCAGTCTCAGTAAAATTTGAGCTGTTAAAGGCCCTCAATCAGTCTAAAAGATAGAGCTGCCGTAATGGCAAACTCAGCAAGCAATTACATCAAAGGATTTAAAATCTATTTCAGTAATGCCTTCTGGATAATGACATTGATCTCAGCACTCCCCTTGCAGATTTCCTGGTATTGCAAAGCAAGGTTCTGCATGGTTTCACATTTAGAAAAACACTATTCACCATTTCTTTTTATGTGAACATAGTTCATTTCTCTTGAATACACCTGCACAGCTATTTCTGACACAGCATCTATAGCCAATAGACTTTTCTTCATAAAGCCAAAATTCATGCTATGTACACAATTCTTTCTTTGTTCACTTCTGTCACACCAATTTTGCCAAGGTGGTAGAAATAATCAGAGGACTTTACTAGTTTTTACATTCATGCCTTTTCTCCTACTCTAGACAAGCAATATAAATAGACCAATCAATCAATCAATCAATCAATATTTTGTCCTTTCTCTTTGTATTTTAATCTTCATTCAGTTTGCTTACCTTTAGAAGTTGATATGCATAAAGGAAATTATTGTAAATGAGAATGTTTTAAGTTAAATTTTCATAAACCTAAACCTATTTCTTCTTCTTTTTCTTCACATCTTTCTTTCCTCCCTTTCTTCCTTTCTTCTATCCTTCTTTTCTCTCTCTCTTTTTTTTTTAGCAGCTTCTCTAGTGAATGAATATGTAGATGTAAATTCATGCTTAAATTTGGGTGCTTTAAAGCACCTGTCTAGTTAGTCAAAATCGTGTTGCAGCTTTCTATTTTACAATAAATAAAAAATACAAATCAAATTCTATGCAGGACTACATATTTTTGATCCATATAATTTGATTGTTATTTATTTGTTCTTTCAATCTAGAACCCAGTCTATGCCAGAATCCTTAGTGTACCATTCCACAAAAGTGGAATAAATCTTGTATTGTTAAATCTCTTCGTATCATCTTCTAAACGTGCTAATGTGCTTTCTATGTAAAACAAAATAAACACTTTTTTTGGCACCATATCCTGTCCGTTGCCTACACTGCTTTTACAGTTAGACAGTTTGAAAGAGTTCTTAAAACTGCTGTGTCAGTTTCCCACCCCAATTCATTCCTCTATCTTTACTTCAGCTCCTAGGAGAAAGATGATTAAGGGTAGTTATTCACCCTTAATCACCTGATGTCTCCCTACCCCACAGTCCATATGTACCTATTTGAGTATACTGGGGCATTTCAGGGATATGAGAGTGCTCAAACTTCTATTACTCTGTTATTCAGCCCATTAATAACCAAGGCACTATCCTATCCAGTTCAGTGACAGGAAGGAGTGCCTAGATTCAGCTGCTGGGATTTGGGCAGGAAGTAGGGAGGAAAGATAATGTGACCTTGTAAAAGCAGTTCTTTGGGCTGATTCAGTGCACTGTTGTTCTTTCTACATCTGGATATAGAGTAGGAAATCAAGTGTTATATATTTTACTGTCCTGTCCCATAAATGCCAAACTGGATTCTCCCAACTGGGAAGATATGGATAGAGACAAGTGCAAGGACCCTTGGGGCCCAATAACTATAATGACCCTTTTGAACTACAAGTCTCTGAGATTGATGGTTTTCCTAGTTAGAGCCTATGGCAAAAGAAAGCAACTTCCGCCCATAGATGCCTCTCGGAGTTTTGGACATGTTGTCTCCCTGACAAAGCTTAGTATAACCTTGCTTCTAGGGTCTTGTTAAAACTGAATGCCTGACCTGTGAAGACCTATAACTCTCTGGTCTGATAATACATTTTTAGGTTGTCAGTTCAATGACTAATAAGGTGAGAAGAGTCTTGCTTGTCAAATGGCAATGATATGTTCCAGAATGCTGCTAGTCTGGCCCCAATCATATATCAAGTTTATGTGAAAAAATAGCAGGTATCCCTGTAGTGGAAACTTTGTCCCCCACTTTCATGTCTGAAGCAAAGTTGTCTCAGATTCACAGAGGCTCCACTAAATGTCTGGGCCTGTCTAACAGATGGTTTAAGCTGGAAGCTGATGGTGTCTTCTGGCTTGGGCTGCTATTCAGCCACAGTGCTGATTCTGTAGAATCAAAAATGGTCATGATTGCTCCACTTAGTGGGCAGTACTGAAAGTCATTCTCATGGTTCTGATTAATGCTCCCCTTAATAAACGTTGTTACACTTTTACTCATCCCAGCTGTTTTTGGTCTGCCACTTAGAAAAATGCAGACCAGTAGAATAAAGATACCTGTTTTGGGGGCTACAAACTGAGGAAACAAGTAATGATTGCTGATTAACTGGATTACTTGTGTAAATGCCCATGGTGAGGGCCTATTTTCTGATGAAACTGTCTGGAATCAATTTGTTGGCTGAGCCCGCATCACTCAGATTGCTATCTACACCCATCATCATACTGGACATGGCAAAATATCTGCAACCATAATAGACTAGGCATAAAAACCTCCATGTCTCTGATGCAGAGGCAACCACCTAATGCATACTTGTGACTCGTGCCAAAATTTGATCTATTTGTCTCTCACTGAGGGAAGTCATATGGCACAGGACATTGTCCCCACCCACTTCTGACAGTTTGACTACATGGATTTTTGACACCCCCCACCCCTTGGTTATCAGTGATTCTTTACCTCTGTTTTAACTTTTTTTAGCTTAAAGTATTGCCCTTCTAGTATGATCCAGCTGACTATTGTGGCCCTTAAAACCAGTTTGTGTCATGTGTTCAGTTTTCTGAACCATTTGCAATCTGGCAATTGATAACCAAAGTATTTGGTGGACTTTCAATACTCCCTTTCATCTGATGCTATTCATTGTTGGAATAGCCTCCTTAAAAATTGACTCAAAAATATTTCCTTCTCTAGTGTCTTCTTAATAAGGCAGCTTGGTCACTCAGTGTAACTAACCTCAAAATGGAACTATCTCCATTTAGCCACTTCCTGGACAGTGGTCAGAATAAAAAGTGTAGGGTTATATAGACCTACTTTGAGAGGGTAGGAATTTCTCTGACCATTCTTGGGTATGAAAGTTTTTTTCTTTTTCCTAACAGCAACTCTAGGCTAGCCTGCTTGATACACCTTCTAGGTGGAAGCCTTTCCACAAGAGGCCTAGTGAATTCAAACTTGTTCTGACTCAGCCACCAAAATTCTCTTGTTAGATCAGTATGGTTATAGATCTTTTGGGTAGTGACAATTTGGTTGAATATATTGCTTGTCTATTCCCTCTATAGTGTAATATATGGGCCATAGTGAGGGACATAAGTGGTTTCTGACTCTTCCAAACAAAATAGCCTTTCTTGAAGCTGAAATCTAACATAAGAGTTGAGTTTGAACAAGAGATGATTGGGAAAATGTTGAATTTATAGCTGCCAGAAGAGGACACCTGAATGTTGTCACAATGGTGAGATAATAACAGTGTTGTTACCTGAGGAGGGACTCTCTTTGACATTTGTACATGTGAGGAAAGTACAGAAAGAACTTCAATCATCTTGGTTTTCAGAAACACCCCTGCCTGTAGCCTTCCTCATGAAGGAAAATACCTTGGTGTACTTCTCTTCAATTCTTGGAAACACTGTAATTTGTTTTCTATATATATTTCAAGTAACTGCAAATAGGAAACCAGATGGGGGAGTCCCAGGCTGGGACAAATAATGGTTATCTCCTCCTTGGCAGAACAGGGAGAGAAGGTGGCCCCTACACCCTGGATGTTAATAAAAGGAATAAAAAGAATGCGTGATCTGGGAAACAAAAGGAAGAATAAGATTAATAAATAAAAACAAAGACCTGGAAAAAAAGCAACAATCTCAACAATACCTGAAAAGCTAATATCTGTAAGGCTGGGGGTAAGGGAATAACATTTTAAAGAATAAGGGGACATAATAATAGAAATTGGGTCTTGGTGTAATCATAGGTGAAACTGATCAAATGCAGAATCATGAAGGTATTAGTCTAAGGATCCAAAAATATGTCCTGACCAGAGGTAAGGTTTGTTGATTATTTGGTAAAGGGCTGACATTTTGATTATGGAATGGGTTGGACTCTCCCATATTTGTGAAGATTGGAAGATAACATGTACTGCTTTTTGGTTTTTGGCTTTTTTGGATAGGGCATTGGTTCTTTTACTTTGTAGTGTGACACAAAAGGACCCTACATGCTAGGGGAAACTTCTGTAATATTATAATTTACATTTTATATATATTAACTATATCTGGACATAAATAAAAAGAGACTCTGGCAAAGGATGTTTATCTAAGGAAACATGTGTGTTTTGAATGACAGAAGTACTTCTGTCTTTGATTTGTGTAACTTATTAGTCAGGTGACTAGGTATCTCATCTCATTGGATAGCATTAATTTGATCTGTGTTTAATTTTCATTCTAAAAGCAATGACAGAAGAGATAACAAGAAAAACAGAGATTAATGGAAGGCAAGTCCAGCCTTACCTACCTTATGTTGACATTTCTAGTAAATTTAGGGCCATTGAAAATGAAATAATTTATCAGGAACATGAAAGAAATGTATTTTAAAATTATGCTAAAGTAAAAATGAATAAGTAAATAAATAAAATTAAGTTAAAGTAAGTTCTTATCCTTAGATTCAATCCACTGTAGACTAATGTAATGATAGCCAATATCAGTAACAGAAAACAAATATAAAACAAGCGCATACTTCCTTCTTTGTCTGCTCTCTGCCCTCCCGAAATAAGAATAATAGAACTCATAATTAAGAATTATTAAGAAATTATAAGGAAAGTATTGATATGAAAGGATGGTGGTAAGTAAAATTAACACCCCTCAAAGTTAGACTAGTTAATAGAATGCCAACTGCTGATGGTTTCAATTAGTGTATATTGTAGATTGCATAATGCTATTTCAGGCATGGACTATAAAAAATTAGTGAGCTGAAAATAATGACAGACAATCTGAATTATGGTAACATCACTATTTCCCATCTAATATTTATACCTTATTTGCAATTTTATATTCATCCTCATTACTGTCAAACAGCAGCAGCAAGAAAGAAAACTACTTCACCATTTTCCTGTAATAGATCTTCCCTGCCAATTGGAATAAGAAAGTTCTATTTCAGTAATGAAATTAGAACTCCAATCCCTTATTGTAGAGAAAAATGCTCATGCTATAAGTTAATAATTTTGTGACTCTCAAAAGAATAGCAGTTGAATTTCATTCTATTATTCATCTGAAATTTTCTCATAAGCGCAAGGTGGTTAGGAATGATATTCCTAAATACAAAGCAGAGAAAGCATGCCATAAAGAGTCTATTAACATTGCATTTCCTTTTGTTAATGGATATGGCCGAAAGATAATATTTATTTGTATGTGTATTATTGAATAAAATTTGATGCCAAAGAAAAATATTTTATTTGTGTATTTTGCATTATTAACTTTGATAATAGCCATAAAAGAATAACATATCAATGAAAACATATACTTATAAATCTACAGAATATTGATGGAATATATGTGCTCTTTTCAATAATTCTAGTTGTTGTTTTCTCGCTTTTGCAAATAATTTGCCCTGACAGCTTTTTAAGTTTTGTCATTGGTCTATGTATGTCTTTTTATTATCTTCAGACAAAGGGTATTTTTTTACTCTTATAAACATCAGAGTCTAGCACAAAAATATAATAATACATGGGAGGCCCTCAAAAGAATCACTGAAAGGTTGCAAGCACGTAAGTACTGTAGGTAGATTCCTCAGGTAGTAACAAAGGTAAAGGTTCTAAGAGGGGCAAAGCTGGAGGGGCCGTTATGATAGGAGGTATTGCAGTTTTGGTGAAAGGTGATGAGTCCCTGAGTAGAGAAAGATTTGAGAAATATTTATCAGAAAAAAATATAAGAAAAACTTGTTGACTAATTATGGGAAGGATGAAGGAGAAGTATAGGATGGCTCAATGTCTCCTGTTTGGATAACTGGGTGCTAATAGTTGATAATGGTAATGCAAGAGGAGACGCATTCTATTCCACAGGATCATTCTATTAGGCAGGCATTGATATATCTCCCTTAACAAATGAGATCTGGAAACTGGGTCAAATTACTTGCTCAAGGCCAGGCAGCCAGTACATGGTATAATCTCAATAGATGGAGGTCTATATATTATTATTACTATCATTGTTATTATTATTATTACTACTTTACTAAGTCCTGGGAGACAAGGAGTGTCACATGAAAAGCCTATATGGACCTTCTGATGAGGCTGTTACATCAGGGAACTAGGGAGCTCCTAGGAGACTCCTGGGAGGGGGGCTCCTGGCTTATAGAGACCCCACTGTGTGAACAGTGCTGGCCCGCTAAAGTTAAAAATGTCAGAATGGTTGAATGCAAGGTCACTTAGGCATTCAGAAAGTTCTAACACAACCTCGGCTGTGAGGTTAAATCTCCAGTTCTGAAACAGTGGGCTTATAATTCAGAGACCTAGAAGAAGTCTGGCAGAGCTGCCACTAAGAAGTGTGGAGAGTCCCGCCCCTGGAGGTAGTCCCGCCCCCCAGAGGGCATTGAGTGGGACCTATATTTCCCATGAGCTTCTATTGCTCTTCCTTCCAGCAAAGGTTTATTGATCACCAACTAGATGCTAAGTCGAGGAACGGGATAAAGCAGTCTGTGGGATAGGCATGAACCCTTTCCCCAAGGCAAATTATTACACCAAAAGTTAAAGCATACTGTGAAACGTTCTGTAATGGAGGATGTAAGGACAACTATCCCCTTATGGCAAGGTTATTATGGAATTAAAGGAGAGGTGGAATGCAAATGTTTGTTGGTAAAAATTCCATCTAATGGCTTCTAGTTCCCCTGTGGAGTGGGGATCTAGCTCCCAAGTTGGTGAGTGCAGAAGTTTGAGAAAAGTGAAGTTCTGAAATAATTTTGAGGATGGGAAAGGCAGTCGACCAGGAAAATGACATAAGCTACAGAAGGCAGGGAGCTTTGTCAGTTTTTTTCACTGATGTGGCCTAAATGCTTAGAATAATGCATCTATATATGTATATATATATATATATGGAATGAATGAATGAATGAATGATTACCTTTCCTGCAGTATTAGAGCTATTCTTTCTCCACCAAGACTATATAGTCTCAACGATTACTTTGTGTTGTGTGTGTGTGTGTGTGTGTGTGTGTGTGTGTGTGTGTGATTTTTATCCAATAGGTATTAGCTACTTACTACAGGATAAGTTTAAAAAGGTAGAGAATTGGTATCTGCTATATAGAAATGATGAAAAAGAAAGGCCGTAGGGGTGGGTGGCAGTGGACTATGGCCTATACTGTGTACCATGAGGAATGAAACAGAAGACTTTACTGATGATTGGGGAGTATATGGAAGGATCAATGGAATGGGGGTCCTGACAAGCTTGGAAAACTGCATGTTGAGGACAGGAATTAGAAGGACTGAGGGTTAGAAGTTAGAGGGTAGGATATCAGAGTATATTATTTCAGAAGGTAGAGCTGTCCCTGACAATAAGCTCCAGATTTTGGCCATAGTCCTATTGGAATGGAGATAAAGTGCTCTGAGATGAGAAGGTCTACCACCGTGTTCTCCAACAGAAACATACAGAAACTAAACATAAGCCACATAATTGAGCCACAGGTGTAATTTTTTGATTTTCAAGTAGCCACACTTAAAAAGTCAGGAACAAACAGGTGAAATTATTTTACTAATATATTTAATTTAATTGAATATATTCAAATCTTTCAAAATGTAATCAATATAAAATATCAATGAGATATTTTACATTATTTCATAATAAGTTTTTGAAATCTGATGTGTACTTTACATTTATAATACATCTCAATCAGACTAGCTGCAAATCAAGTGCTCAGTAGCCATGGACCCAATGGGAACACTCTGGGGATGGGACTATGAGATCTTAGAAGCCAAGCCAAGGGAGGCAATTGAGCCTTGCCAATAGCAAAGGGACAGTCCTGTGGCTAGCTCTGGATCTCTATGTCAAACTTGAGCTTTAATTTACCAGCAAACTTCTCTCTAGGATATGGCTGAACTAAACTTTGGGCCACCAATACTTTTAGTTGTGAGAGGTACTTCTTGGTTACTGGAGTTCCTAGAATACCAAGATACCTCATTAGCTTTGGGAGTTTCTCACTACAATGACTCTCATAAAATCTCCAAATTTTGACCCTTTGGAATTGACCATCCTCCCGGATCTCTGGCCTTTGAGGGAATTTCTAAATTCATCTCCACAATTATTTTCTTATAGAGATGCCCCCCTTTCTTTGTTGAATTCTTCTCAGGGACATCTCTCCCCTCTGTTCTGCGGCTCTGGCCATTACTAGTTTATGCCTAGAATCTCTTGGGACACTTCTGTGCTTTTCTATCTGTCACTTAGAATAAAGTGTTAAAAATCTCCAACTATAATTATAGATTGCATATTTCTCTTTTCAGTTTAATCATTCTGCTTCATGTATTTTGAATCTTTGTTAGGAGCATAAACATTTAGGATGCTTATAATCTTGTTGGTAAACGTCCCCTTTACATAATATAAATGCCCCTCTTTCTGGTAACTTCCTTGTTCTGAAGTCTGTTTTGTTTGATATTCTCTTAATTATCAGTGTTCTCTTGATTCATGTTAGTATGATTCTTCTATTTCCATTCTTTTACTTTTAAACTATCTTTGTCTTTATATTTACAATAGTTTTTTAAAAATGGATAGTGATTGGTCCAACATTGGGTCCAATGTTCTAATCACCATCTTTTAATTGGCTGATATATTTAATAGAGTTATTGATAGACTGGGGTTAAATTTATCTTCTTGCTAGTTGTTTTTTTGTATTTGCCCCATGCGAACAATGTAATACCAGCCTTAATTACCTCTACAATTACTATGAGGTACTGGTAAATAATGAGGGTGAGAACTGAGTTTTAGCAGGACTGTTTACAATGTTGTTTGTCCACCATTAACTTTAGGCCTTCCCTATGCAGCTGGATTTCTGAGAGGATTTATCTCTACTCTACACTCTTGCCCTTCTTCCACTGATAGACTCCTATTGCTTTTTAGTGTTGCTAGCCAGGTGATGGTTGGGGTTTTCTGTTGTCCCTGTAATAGCCTCAGGCCTACACAGGCCCTGTGTGCCTGTGGCTTGAGGGTAGTGCTTTTTCAGAGATCTTTCTTCTCCTTCAGCAGTAGAGTACATGTAGTTGATTGGGCCCGGGATAGATTTTTGTCCCTCTGCTAGTAGTAGAGTTTTTTTCCCCTTCTCTAACCACAAAATGTATTCATCTGTGCCATGGCGGGCGGGGGTGGGGGGGATGAGTTTTGCTATCATTCTTCCAGTGATTTAATGCTTTCATTCATTAGGAGAGACAGGTCCAAGGAACTTGGAGGTTTCTTGAAGGAACTACTAATACCTGAACTGAGTCTAGAAAAAGAATTAGGAAATATCCAGGGAAAGAAGAGTGGAAAGGGTATTTCAGACAGGGAAAGCATTATGAGCAAAGACATGGAAACACTGACCAGCAGTGTTCAGGAGAAACACTGAGCTTTTCTCTGCTTTGGAGCAAAAAATACACAGAAGAGAGAAATTCTAGGAGAAAGCTGAAAAAAAAGAGAGAGGGAGAGAGAGAGAGAGAGGAAGGGAGGGAGATATGACCTAATGGAAGGCCTGTGTATTATGTCAGTAAGTATATACTTTATTTAGTTTGCAGTAGAGAGCCACTGAGGTTTGAAAGCAAGTGAATATCATGGTCACTTTTGTTTCAAGGATATTGCCCAGGTAGTGGAAAAGAGAAAGATTTAAGAGATGGAAAATTGGAGTAAGGATTAGTTAGGAGGCTACTGAATAGTTTCCGTGAGAGACAATAAAACTCTGAACTACCATGGTAGTAGCACAGATTGATATAAGATGCAGATTTGGGAATATTTAGAAAGTAAAATAAACAAATCTTGGTGACTGACTAGTTTGGGGAAGGATAAACAGGAAAGAAAAAAAGGATGACTTTTATGTTTCTTACTTGACTGAATGCTACAAATGGATATTGCAAATATAAGAGCAAAAGCAAGCTGGTAGTAGAGGATTGTATTTTGAAGCTGTTAGGTTTGGAATCCTGTGGTAAATTGAGGTTGAGAATGTTCTAAAGCATTTGGATTGAGGAGTATGAAGCATAACAGAAAAGTAAACACTGAAATAACTAACCTGAGTGGCTAACTCACTTAGGTCACTTAAGACTGCAAGAGAAGAGCCCACTGGCTAAAGGTCCAAATCCTGCTCAATGGGGGTGGTGGGGGTGGGGGGTCCTATCCAGCACAGTACTTGACACAGTAGGTTCTCAATAAAACATGAATGCATCAACACTTGAGTTTGTGAAGACAGGTTCCTCAGATTCTCTACCCTACTATCAAAGCCTGCAGCCTAATCCCTAGGGAACTGGGCCTCTCAGAGCTGCTCACAGGACAAGGGCACTCACCAATTCCATGTGGCAACTGCAGCAGGGCCCTAAGCCCAACCTTTAACTCCACTGGTGTAAAAGCCCTTTTCTTGTTCAAGCCACTCCTTACAGCAACCCTATCAGGTTGGTATTCATATGTCCCATTAGAGCTGAGATCTGGGACAGCTCAATGACTTACCTAAGGCCCAGCAGCCAGTGTCCCGTGTAGCTGCAGTAAACAGGAGTTATGAGGGTGGTGATGCTGCTGAGCGCCATTGACCACCTTCAAACGCAGAGAAGGCAGCTCCCATCCCCAGGAGGCTCAGCTTTGAGGATGCCCTCTGAGGACCGTGTGCATCCACAGCCAGCCAAGACAGCCTAGTGATGTGAAGCCTTTGGCTGAGGAGCCACCCTCAGAGACCCTGAAGGCACAAGCCCTGGAAAACTAACAGAAAAGGTGGGGCCTTTGGAAGTGTCCTTTGGCACAAGGGGTGTCCAAAAGTCCCTGAAGTCACCCAAAAAGTTCCACTAGAACATCTGTGAAGATGAATCAAGAACTTTTGTTTCACAGAAGCAATGAGATTAAATTCACCACCTTGAGGTGAGGCGGCACAACTTCCTTCAGAAAGCGGGAGGAGGGCACTGCTCAGCCCCGCCCCTGGCATGGCCCCTCCCCCACAGAGCAGGGGGCGGGGCCTTCCAGCCCTGGCGTTCCTCCTTGGCTCCTTAAGTTCCCCAGGGGTATGGAAGGCCCCTGGGTACTAAGCCACAGATGCTGGAAATAGAGCAGTAGAAAGATGGACATGGCCCATGTTCTAGAGGAAGATGGATAATTAAGGCAAGACTTACAATACAGTGTGAAAACTGTAATGGGAGGAGTAAAGGAACATTTCTCAGTTTGGGAGGGTCAAAGATGAGAGAGAGGGGAAGGGAGAAAGAGGGAGGGGAAAGTGGGGACAGATTCTTTTAGTTATCATGGGAGCTCAATTTCCTATTTAGTGGTATATACACTGTTAAAAAAGACCTAGGAAAGGAAGGGTCTTTGGTGTTCATTTCTTTATGCTTACTGTTAGGGAATCTAGTGTATCTGCTGAGTTGGTGTGGGGGCAGAAGTTTAAGAAGAGTAGAGAATATCTGAAATAGTTTTGAAGAGGATGTAAATATAAGTGTTGACTAAGGAAACAACGAATGTAAGCGTCACAGTGACAAGTGCTTAGTAGGCACTCAAAAGTATACATAAAAATAAATAAATATACCTAGAATTAATGAACAAATGAGTACATTTCAAGCTGTTGTAGTTGTTTATTAGTTGTAGATTCATCTGTATGATTTTATCCAATAGGTCTGAGTCATTTAAGCAGAGGGCAGGTCTGGAAAAGGCAGGGATTTGGGATTTTGCTAGGTGGGAATGATGAAAGAAAAATGAATGGGAATATTTAGGATGGTACTTAAGTGATGGCTCATGAAGTCTACTGTGGAGGAGGAAATGATAGCAAAAAGTTGCTGATGGAAGAATCAAAGGACTGAAGGTCCTGGCAAGGTTGAAGGATTGGCATATGAAGGCATAAGCTAGAAAGGCTAGAGATTGAGGTCAGAGGGTGGGATATGGCACTGTATTATTCAGAAGTCATAGAAGTGCCTTGTGGTAAGGTCTAGGTGTTGGCCATAGCCATACTGGAATGGAGGTAAAGGAATCTGAAATGAAAAGACCTAGGAATTGAGAAGCCAACTTATTGGATGGTTCATCAATAGGAATTCAGAAGTCTTCCAGATAATTCCTCCCTACAAGATCCTTGCCCTGGTCTCTATCCCATTACTCACTCCACCTCGCATGGTTTCTACAAGTATCTACTTTCAGACTTGACAGCAAACTTCAGTGCCTGAAGGGACAGTAGTGTGGCTGTGGGCCCAAAGTCAGGAGTTATGTTATAGAGAGGGCTATAGAAGACATCTGTTTTGTTTTAGTTTTATTTTGTCACCTTTCATTCATTCACTTTTATAAACTGTACTTCTAGTGCCCTCTGGAGAAATTGACCCCATTTTTCAGTCTTGTTTCTATACGTTTATGGGGTTGTCTTCCCCCACACCTCTATTCAGAGTTGTCTAAAATTGGAATTTGACAAACTGACCACAAATGACTATTTTAGGGACAGGCACATGATCCAATTGATGCCACCTACAGGGACTATTATAAGAAAACACTGCATTTTCAGTGCACTTGAACCTGGCAGGATGTAGCTTTCAATTTACTAGCAGCTATCCAGCCATCACCTGAAGCCTGAGATTGGATCCAGCACAAAAGAGAGAGAGCCAAAATGCAAACAAAACTAACTCCTGATGACATCCATTGAGGTCCTGCATCAACATTGTTGCCTGAAGCTAACTCAGCTCCCAGGCCCTTCAGTTATATGTGTCAATTCTTTTCCTTATGATTGATCACATACCAGAATGTTCTCTATCACTAGCTTCATTGTCTGTGTTAATCTACTAAGCATATATTAACTTTGTGGTACCTCAGTAGGTAGGAACAATATCTTTTTTGAACAGTGGTGAGGATTAAATGGAATAGTAAATATGAAATCATAAATTTGTTCCATAGCACTGAGGAGCAGAAAAAGTATATTACATTTTCCACTTAAAGTAAATCTGGTTCTCTGCCACCATTTAACAGGGTGAGAAGAGTTTAGGTATCATGGGAGCTCATTTCCCTATTTAGCAGGATGCACACTGTTAAATACTTAGGAAAGAGCTTTTGATGTTCAGTCCCTTATGGTTGCCTTTAGGATGCTCATTGTCTAAGCCTAGAGGATCCATTCCAAGGCAAATGATGCCACAAACTCTAAGCCATATATAAGCAATGACATCTTTTGCTGAAGGCATTAAGACCTTGATACTTGATTTAGTTCTTTTCAGCAAACATGTTTGCCAAATCAGAGATCTCACTGCCTCTACACAGTGGAGTGTCACTTATGAAACCCATCACAACTTATTTTTCAAGTCCCTGACCACATTACCGCACTTGTGCAAGTCCTTTCTTTTAACCTATGTCCTCTTTTATCCCTCAGGTCCTTTTTCTACCATTGCTTAACTTGCAGTTAGGTAAGGACTGCCACCACTGATAGAGTCCCATTCTTCCAGGTTTTGTCCATAATGCCGACAATGTTGTGCAATGCCTAGCAAGTTTAGCTTAGGCCAGGAAGTACAAAAGCTATTGATAATCCCTAAGATAAGAGTCCCAGAAATTTCTAGAGGGGAGAGGAAGGCAGAACTATTCTTTCATTTTTCTGAGAGTAGCCTCCGGCAAGAGTAGAGAATATAATTAATAACTCAAGTAGTTATCCTTCTATAAATGTAAATTATGTGGCACAGAGTAAATAAGTAGAACAGAAATAACTCATCCAGTTAGGGTCCAGTTATACTTTCTCCCAAATGAAAGTATTGCCATGACCCCCAGTATTTCATGAATATCACCTCCTTCCCAGGGTCTCAGAATAGAAGAAAAAACAGACCTGAGTTCAGAGTAAGGGCTGTATAGGCATCTACTTGAAAGTCACAGAACAGTCCATCAAAATGATGAGCAGATTATACACTGAAGACAAGGTCCTGCACATTGTCATCAAGCATGGTTGGAAGGAAGGTATTACAATTACCTTTGCCAAAGAGGGTTTTACCATGCCTGATAACATATCTGCAGATAATTTTTTCACGCTTAAGGGTGACTTCTGTGAACACTTCTGTCACCAGAATATTCTATACTACTCTGAGGAGCCTCAAGGAAGTGGGGTCTAGGTCAGATATGGGGGTTGGGAGTTGGTGATTCATGATTCAGGTATTGGAGTGTAGTCTTTATTGTTTTTTCTTCTTATAGTAAGTCCCTGACAGTTTTTATAGCTCTCTTGTCTTCACTCCCTTCCCCTCCCTTCCCTTCCCTTCCCCTCCCCTCCCCTCCCCTCCCTTTCTCTTCCCTTCCCTTCCCTTCTGTTCCCTTCCCTTCCCTTCCCTCCTCTCCCCTCGCCTCCCCTCCTCTCCCCCCTTCCCCTCCCCACCCCTCCCCATCCTTTCCCTTCCCTCCCCTTCCCTTCCCCTTCCTCCTTTTCTTGGTAATGACAGTATTTTAAAACCAGAAGGAATTTAAAAGTATGGTATTAACGTTCTTCCATGATCCTGGTCCCTTTTTGAAGCCAAAGCTGGCACTCGGTAGGAGTTGAAGCCTACCCCTTCCTTTTTTTTAAGCTCACACTCCTGGGATATTGTAAATGTATACTCTGTACCCAGTAATGACAAAAGATATGGCAATCCTATTAGTAGATACCAAAATATTTGACAGGAGTAAATATCTTTGGTTATGAGATGGAAAGAATCCAGTTCAGATGATGTGTTAGCATCTCTAACTAGACTGGTCATTTTGAGTGAGAGAGTTTCCTCTTAGAAAGGAATGGAAAAGCATTTTCTGGCTAATTAGAAGAGACCCATACCTACAAACAGACTCCAGGGCAAGGGTGAGGCCGGCCTGGGGTAGCTGATATCTTTGGCCTTTGCTGTTAGTCTTAGCTGGGGACACAGGCTCCCTGGAGATGATGGAAGTTGGATGCCTCAGACACAATTGCTGATTCGTGAGTCTTAATAATTTTCCAGTGATGTTTGTCTTAACCTCGATCTACCTTATCTGATTGTACAGTTGTAGCTCTCACAGCCAGTTTGATAGTTACAGAATTGGTCATTTTGCTTTGCTCAAGATAGGAGGGAACTCTGTATTCCAGAAATACTTATCTATGTACTCTCCCTGGGCCAGAATGTCTTGTGCTGGCTTTCCTTCCATGGAAGATACCTACCCCAAAGCCCCAAGTTTTTTTTGTTTTGTTTTATTTTCTATTATTGTGTATTGTTGTTGTTTATTTATTTAATTACCAAGGCAGTGACTATCAGTATGTCTATTGCCTATGTAGTAATCTCTGGTTTCAGTTGAGCCTGATCTGTGTTCAAAGGCTGTCAGTGACTTAGATTTTGCAGGATATTTTCCTGCTTTTTGCTTTTGTTCCTGGGGAAAATTTAATGTAAGAAGAGACTCATAATTTTCTCTCTTTTTTTTTTTTTTGGGAGGAAACTCCCTCAATGATAAGAACCATGGTCTCTGCTAATCTTCTGATCTAATCACAGTGGCTCTCCCTTGTTATTTGAGATGTCCCAATATCCTCCTCAATGTATGGTTTGTGTCTCCAAAGATCCTCATCAGTTGAAACTAACTTCTCTTCCTTGCCTCCCTCCCCTGGGAGGAGTGGTGTGGTAGTGTGAGGCAGGAATCTGCAGGGTTTGAAGTTTCGAAAAGGGGTCATGTGCCTGAGATAGAAATGCTCAGTCACAGGCTGGGTGAGCATGGAGTGTGGCAAGAGACTAGGGAGAAAGGAGTGATTGACTGCTTTTCTCTGAGGGCTCACTGAAGAGTGGGGCCCCGAGCTTTTGGCTCTGGGGCTGGAGATTAAGAGGCTGCCATTTTTATTCTCATCCTCTAAAGCTACATGGAAAGCCATCAGGGAACAAAAGCCACATAGAGCAAACCCGAGCAGACTACTTAGCCTGGTCTCCTGGCAAGGGCGGTATAATTCTGGAGCAAAGACACTTGAGAATCAATGCAACAGGCCTCTCCCTCAGAAGATCAGCAAGAATATCTAGCTAAGTCCATGTTTACTGATCAATGAGAACTGCAAAACTCCAGCGCTAGGAGAATATAGCACATAGAATTCATGGCTTTTCTTCCATGATTCTCTAGTCTTTCAACTTTAATTTTTTTTTCAACCAATTTCTTATTTGAGCAACTCCTTTTTAAAATATTTTTTAATTTTTATTTTTACAGTTACAGTTTATCCCTTCATTGTATTTAATCTTATTTTTGTATATATATGTTTTTCTTTCATTACAATTTTGGAATACAGTTTCTTCTAACAGACCAAAATACACTGAATATCTAGTGTATGGCTCTGTTCTATTCCCCTGTCTGATCATATTCTCTTTTTTGTTGTAGTTTTTCTTTTCTTTTACCTTTAGTTTTTCTTCTTCTTTTTTTTGGGGGGGGGCTTTTTTGTTTTGTTTTGTTTTGTTAAAGTCCTCTTTAAATTTTCATCTTTACAGTTACATTCTATCCTTTCAATGTATTTAATTTTATTTTTGTATGTTTTTTTTTCTTTACAATTTTGAGATGTAGTTTCTTCTAATCAACTGACCAAAATACACTCAAGAGATAGTTTATCGCTCTGTTCTGTTCACCTGTCTGTTTATATACCTTCCTTTCTTGTTGTTATTTTTTTCTTTTGTTTTTTTTCTCTTTTAATTTCCATTTTTACAATTACATTCTATCCTTTCATTGTATTTAACTTTATGTTTTTCTTTCTTTATGATTTTGGGATCTAGTTTTCTAAAAAACAGACCAAAATACACAGAATACAGTATATTGCTCTATTCTGCTCACCTGTCTGATTATATCCTCTCTCTCTCTCTCTTTTTTTTCTTTTCCCCAGTTTCGAGTCTCATCTGATTTTTTTAGCGTGTATTTCTCTGTGGTCATTGTTGCCATTTTAGTATTTTGTTCTCTCATTCATCTATTCTTCTCTGGACAGAATGACAAGACAGAAAAAGGCACCTCAGAAAAGAGAATAAGAGGCAATACTGAATGCCAGGGACCTAATCAGTATGGACATAAGTAAGATATCAGAACTAGAGTTCAGAATAATGATTATAAAGATACGAGCTGGGTTTGAAAAAAAGTATAGAAGACACTAGATAATCCTTTTCTCAAGAAGTAAAATAACTAAAATCTAACCAAGTTGAAGTAAAAAAGGCTATTAATGAGATGCAGTCAAAAGTGGAGGCTCTAACTGCTAGGATAAATGAGGCAGAAGAGAGAATTAGTAATATAGAAAACCAAATGATGGAAAATAAAGCTGAGAAAAAGAGAGATAAATAACTATTGGATCACGAATGGAGAATCTGAGAGATAAGTGATACCATAAAGTGAAACAATATTAGAACAATTGGAAACCCAGAAGAAGAGGAAAGAGAGAGAGGGGCAGGAGGTATATTGGGGCAAATTACAGCAGAGAATATCCCTAATTTGGGGAAGGAAATAGGCATCAAAATCTAGGTGGCATAGAGAACCCCCCTCAAAATCAATAAAAATAGGTCACTCTGACATCTAATAAGGAAACTTACAAATCTCAGAGACAAAGAGAAAATCCTGGAAGCAGCTCTGGACAAAAGGTTGGTAACCTACAAGGGTAGAAACATTAGATTGACAGCAGACCTATCCACAGGGACCTGGTAGGCCAGAAAGGACTGGCATGATATGTTCAGGGTGTTAAATGAGAAAAATATGCAGCCAAGAATACTTTAGCCACCTAGGATGTCATTCAAAGTAGAAAGAGTGATAAAAAGCTTCCAGGACAAACAGAAACTTAAAGAATTTGTGATCACCAAACCAACCGTATAAGAAATATTAAAAGGGATCCTCTAAGCAAAGAGAGAGCCCAAAAGTTACCTTACAGGCAACACAATGAAACTAAATTCATGTCTTTCAATAGTTACTCTAAATGTGAATGGGCTAAGTGACCCAATCAAAAAACACAGGGTATGAGAATGGATAAAAAAGCAAGACCCATAGATATGTTCTCTGCAAGAGGCTCATTTTAGACCCAAAGATACCTCCAGATTTAAAGTGAGGGGATGGAAAACCATTTGTCATGCTAATGGACATCAAAATAGAGCTGGGTAGCAATCTTTATATCAGACAAATTAGATTTTAAACCAAAGACTGTAGTAAGAGATGAAGAAGGACACTATATCATAATTAAAGGGTCTAACCAAAAAGATTTAACAATTATAAATATTTATGTCCCTTATATAAGACAATAACAAAATCAAGAAACACATCGATAATAGCACAATAATGGTAGGGGACTTTAACACCCCCCTCATTGCAATTGACAGATCATCAAAGCAGAAGATCAACAAGGAAATAAAGACTGAATGACACACTGGACCAGATGGACTTCACCAGATATATTCAGAACATTCCATCCTAAAGCAACAGAACACACATTCTTCTCTAGTGCACATGGAACATTCTCTAGAATAGATCACATTCTGGGTCACAATTCATGTCTCCACTGTACCAAAAGTTGGGGATCATTCCCTGCATAATTTTGGACTATAATGCTTTGAAACTAGAACTCAATCACAAAAGGAAAGTTGGAAAGAACTCAAATACATGGAGGCTAAAGAGCATCATACTAAAGAATGAATGGGTCAACCAGGAAATTAAAGAAGAATTTAAAAAAAAATCATGGAAACAAATGAAAATGAAAACAAAACTGTTCAAAATATGCAGCAAAGACAGTCCTAAGAGGGAAGTATATAGCACTACAAGCCTTTCTTAAGAAACAAGAAAGGTCTCAAATACACAACCTATCCCTGTACCTAAATGGTCTGGAGAAAGAAAAGCAAATAAAGCCTAAACCCAACAGGGGAAGAGAAATAATAAAGATTAGAGCAGAGATCAATGAAATAGAAACCAAAAGAACAGTAGAACAGATCAACAAAACTAGGAGCCGGTTCCTTGAAAGAATTAATAAAATTGGTAAACCTCTGGCCAGACTTATCCAAAAGAAAAGAGAAAGGACCAAAAAGAATAAAGTCATGAATGAAAGAGGAGAGATGGCAACCAACACCAAAGAAATACAAATAATTATAAGAACATATTATGAGCAACTATATGCCAACATATTAGGCCATCTGGAAGAAATGGATGCATTCCTAGAGACATATAAACTACCAAAACTGAACCAGGAAGAAACAGAAAACCTGAACAGACCCATAACCAGCAAGGAACTTGAAGCAGTAATCAAAAATCTCCTAACAAACAAGAGCCCAGGGATGGATGACTTCCCAGGGGAATTCTATCAAACATTTAAAGAAGAAATAATACCTATTCTTCTGAAACTGTTTCAAAAAATCAAAGTGGAAGGAAAACTTCCAAACTCATTCCATGAGGCCAGCATTACCTTGATTCCAAATTCAGACAAAGACCCCACAGAAAAGAATTACAGACCAATATCCTTGATGAACATGGATACAAAAATTCACACCAAAATACTAGCCAATAGGATCCAATAGTACGTTAAAAGGATTATTCACCATGACCTAGTAGGATTTATTCCTGGGCTGCAAGGGTGGTTCAACATCTGCAAATCAATCATTGTGATACGTTCCATAAATAAAAGAAAGAACGAGAACCATGTGATACTCTTAATAGATGCAGGAAAAGCATTTGACAAAGTACAGCATCCTTTCTTGATTAATACTCTTCACAGTGTAGGGATAGAGGGAATATACTTCAATATCATAAAAGCCATCTATGAAAAGCCCACAGGGAATATAATTCTCAATGGGAAAAAACTCAAAAGTGAAGTCAGAAACATAGCATGGATGTCCACTATCACCACTGCTGTTCAAAATAGTACCAGAAGTCTTAGCCTCAGCAATCAGACAACAAAAAGAAATAAAAGGCATCCAAATCAGCAAAGAAGTCAAACTCTCACTCTTTGCCAATGACATGATACTCTATGTGGAAAACCCAAAAGACTCCACCATAAAATTGCTACAATTCATACAGGAGTTCAGCAAAGTGACAGGATATAAAATTAATGCACAGAAATCAGTTGCATTCCTATACACTAACAATGAGACAGAAGAAAGAGAAATTAAGAAGTCGATCCCATTTACAACTGCACCCCAAACCATGATACCTAGGAATAAATCTAACCAAGAAGGTAAAGAATCTGTACTCAGCAAACTATAGAATACTTATGAAAGAAATTGAAGAATACAAAAAGAAATGGAAAAACGTTCCATGCTCACGGATTGGAAGAACAAATAATGTGAAAATGTCTATGCTACCTAGAGGAATCTACACATTCAATGCAATCCCTATTTTTTTTATCAACTTTTTTTTTTTTTTTAACAGAGCTGGAACAAATAATCCTAAAATTTGTATGGTACCAGAAAAGACCCCAAATAGCCAAAGGAATGTTGAAAAAGAGGACCAAAACCGGTGGCATCACAATTCTGGACTTCAAGCACTATTACAAAGCTGTAATCATCAAAACAGTATGGTACTGACACAAAAACAAACACATAGATCAAGGAGCAGAATAGAGAGCCCAGAAATGGACCCTCAACTCTATGATCAACTGATTTTTGACAAATTGGGAAAGAATATCCAATGGAAGAAAGACAGTCTCTTCAATAATTGGTGTTGGGAAAATTGGACAGCCACATGCAGAAGAATGAAACTGGACCATTTCCTTACACCACACACAAAAATAGACTCAAAATGGATGAAGGACCTAAATGTGAGACAGGAATCCATCAAAATCCTAGAGGAGAACATAGGCAGTAACCTCTTCAACATTGGCCACAGCAACTTCTTTTAAAACATGTCTCCAAAGGTAAGGGAAACAAAGGCAAAATGAGCTATTGGGACTTCATCAAGATAAAAAGCTTTTGCACAGCAAAGGAAACAGCTGAGAAAACCAAAAGACAACTGACAGAATGGGAGAAGATATTTGCAAATGACATATCAGATAAAGGGCTAGTATGCAAAATCCATAAAGAACTTATCAAACTCAACACCCAAAGAACAAATAATCCAATCAAGAAATGGGCAGAAGACATGAACAGGCATTTATCCAAAGACATACAAATGGCCAAGAGACACATGAAAAAATGCTCAACATCACTTGGCATCAGGGAAATACAAATCGAAACCACAATGAGATACCACCTTACACCAGACAGAATGTCTAAAATTAACAAGTCAGGAAAGGACAGATGTTGGGGAGGATGCGGAGAAAGGCTCACACTCTTACCCTGTTGGTGGGAATGCAAGCTGGTGCAGCCACTCTGGAAAACAGCATGGAGGTTCCTCAAAAAGTTGAAAATAGAGCTACCCTATGTCCCAACAATTGCACCAGTGGGTATTTTACACAAAGATACAAAAGTAGTGATCCAAAGGGGCACCTGCACCCCAATGTTTATAGAGCAATGTCCACAATAGCCAAACTATGGAAAGAGCCCAGATGTCCATTGTCAGATGAATGGACAAAGAAGATATGGTGTGTATATATATATACAATGGAATATTAAACAGCTATCAAAAATGGAGACTTGCCATTTGCAACAACCTGGATGGAACTAGAGGGTATTATGTTAAGTGAAATAAATCAATCAGAGAAAGACAATTATCATATGATCTCACTGATATGTGGAATTTAAGAAAAAAACAGAGGATCATAGAGGAAGAGAGGAAAAAATGAAACAAGACAAAACCAGAGAGGGAGACAAACCATAAGAGACTCTTAATCATAGGAAAGAAACTGACGGTGCTGGGGGGGGGATGGGTAACTGGGTGATGGACATTAAGGAGGGCACATGATGTAACGAGCACTGGGTATTATATATGACTGATGAATCACAGACCTGTACCTCTGAAACCAATAATACATTACTTGTTAATTAATTGAATTTAAATTAAAAATATGTTTTTTTGAAAGAGTGTTTTTTATTTATTGAAGACCTTAGACAACTCAGATCCCCATTGAGCTTTTGGGAGTCCCCCACTGCACTGTTTCCTCAGGATGTCTCCCTCCTGATTGTTTAGAACATAGGCACTCCTCAGCCTTTAACTACCAAGTCTTCAGTCTTTGAAGGAATTTCTAGTATCATCACCAAAATTCTTTTACTAAAGTGGAAATTGAGCATAGATAATATGTTCTCCTTCTTTGGCAAGCTCTTTCCCTAAGGACTTCCTTGTCATTCTGTTCTCTGCCTCAGGAACACTGCTAATCTCTCTTGGAATACAAATTTTACTCTCATCCCTCAGCTTCTTTTTCTACCATTGCTTGATTTGGAGTCAGGTGAGGACTGCCACCACTGATAGAGTCATGTTCTGCCAGGTTTTGTCCATGATACTGAGGGTAAGTGAATGAAGTTTCAGGTGGCTTCCTTCCCCAGGGTGGGGGATCTGGGAGATGTTCTGGTTTGCTCTGAGTGCTGCAGAAGTGTTGTCATTCTTGCTTTCCAGAAAGTGACACTAAGGTTCTCCTACTTACTTCCTAATTTTTTACCAAAATTATTATCGGCCTCTCATGTCACTTTTTTATTTTTTAGAAAATAATTCTAATTATTTTTAATAAAGCACTAAACCTTAGTTTACTAGATATTATATATTCTCATGTAGTTTGATTTATACTTAATGGAGACAAATATGCCTTGCAAATAAATTGGCTTTTTCTTCTTTTTTGAATTGCCTTTTTCTTTTAAAGTCAAATTTATTAATGTATAATTTGCATTCAGTAAAATTCACCCTTTTTAAGATGTTCAGTTCTAAGATTGTTGGATTTTGAAAAACATATATAGTCATGTAAATACTACCTTAGTCAAGATATACAATATTTTTATCACTCCAAAATTTAGTTTTGTGCTCTCTTGAAATTAATGCCATTCTTTATCTGTTCTTTGTTCACAATTTCATTTTCTCACTTCTTTTAGATTGAGGATTTTCATGAGTATTTTTTACCCCCTTTGTGGGCTTAAAAGCTATAACAATTTATTTTTAAAATGTTTTCCTTAGGGTTTGTGGTATACACATTTAACTTACCAACCTACCTTGAGGTAATAGTATACCACTTCACACATAATATTAGAACCTTGCAAGAGTATACTTCTGTTTTGCTTCTCCTGTGATTTGTCCTATTGTTTTTAATCCTTTACCTCTACATCTGTTTAAAATTCATAATAATTTTTATTTTTGTTTTAAACAATTGATTATCTTTTAAAGAGATTTGAACATTAAGAAATTTTTTTCACCATTTCACCATTTTAGCCTGGTGTCATTTTCCTTCCACTGTAAATATTTCTTTTAATATTCCTGCAGTGCAGGTCAGCTGGCAATCAATTTATTCAGCTTTTATATATCTGAATACATTTTATTTCATTTCCATTTTGAAAGATATTTTTTCTGGTTATGGAATTATATTTGGACAGTTTTTTTTTTTCTTTAGGTTCTTTAAAAATGTTGCTTTAATGTTTCTGGTTGCATTGTTTTTGATAAAAAGTCTGATTTCATCCTTACTTTTGTTCCTCTGTATCTTTCTCCTCTGGCTTCCTTCAGTAATTTCTCTTTATCTCTATTTTTAAGGAATTTTATTGAAATGGAGTAATTTTCTTCACATACCTTGTTTTTGGACTTCATTGAGCCTCTCGAATCTTTGGGTTATAGTTTCATCAAATTTGGAAAAAATTTAATCATTATTTCTTTAAATTATTTCATTGTCTTGCCACTACTCTTCCTGGACTCCAAATATAAGTATTTTAGGCTGCTTAGAGTTGTCCCAGAGCTCACCTTTGTTTATTAAAATATGGTTGCAAAACCTTGGTTCCAAAACTAAACAACTCTGTAAACAAGAGAAAATAGAAAACAAAATGCAAAATAGCTAGAAAACAATAATAGTAAAATCTCCATTATCTATTAAAGTCTAAAATCAGTAAAATTGTACTAAGAAGAAAATAGAATGAAAATAATTTGTTACTATATTGTGTTCAAATAATGGTTTGTAGTTTTAAACTACAAACTATTTACATGTTTAGGAAATTATTTAATTATCTAGCCTGCAATATTTGGTCAGTTTAAAAAAAAATGTATGGTCCAGAGGAACCTGAATAGCAGATGTTATTATTATTTTTTAGATTTTATGCTTTTGTGTGCTTAAAAACACTCTTTAAAAAATTAAAAAAAAATAACAACACTCTTACATAATGTTCTTATTCAGAGCATGTAATCCCTAACTCTTTCCCTTAATGTGATGTGTCACAATTGAAACTATTAAGTTGAAGTCTCTTGTTACCTCCTATTTATGTTCATTTCTTTCTTATGTCCTATAGTTTGTTTTATTTTGTTTTGTTTTGTTTTTTACATTTGGTATTCCATTGTTTGGCACATAAATGTTCACACTGATTTCTGTCTTTGTTGCTTATTATCTTTGTGTTTATTTAGAAGCTATTCATCTCTGTTATTTTACACTTATGTCTCGATATCTTACATTGACACATCATTTATCTTTTTACATGGTATGTAGATTCTTTTTAAGATCTTTGAAAATTTTATCCTTTTTTTGAAAGCTAGTAATTATTATTTGGACATGTATATTTATATTTAACTCTGTGTCTACTTGGATTCAACCTCAATATCAGTTTTTATGTGGTAAGTTTTTAATTATGAGTTTTTAATTTTGATTCACATTTTATTTTCCTATGTTTTATATTTCAGGGGCTTTTTCAAGATTTTACTAACACTATGCTTCCTGAGTTTGGAATATTGGAAAATATTTTCCTGTTGCCATTTTACTTGAATTTTAGCCTTATTGAGTAAAGAATACTTGGGTTACATCCTCCCCCCCCCCACAAATTCATCTTTCATTACTTTATTGCAGAATTTCTGAACCTCAGCACTATTGACATTTTGGTCTGGATAATACTTTACTGAGTATGTGTGTGTGGGTTGGGGGCACTATCTTGTGCTTTATAAGATATTTGGTAATATCTCTGACCTCTACCCACTAGATACTAGTAGCACCCACCCCAGTTGTGACAATCAAAAGTGTCCTTAAATGTTGTGAAGTATCCCTGGAGGGGACTTGCCCCTAGTTGGAACAATAGCTCTATCATTTCATGAAATCTGATGTTGCTTAGGAGAGACCTGAGACCAAGCAGCTTTCTTCTTTTTCCCTGTTGACTGTGATGTGCATCCTTTTAATCTGTCTGGTGAAGTCTTTGTTTATTCTGAAATTTTAATAAGTTTTGAGAGTTTACATCTCAGATTTGGTGAAGTTTTCCTAATTATTCCTTATAGCAATGTGTCTTTTTAACTGATTTGCATCTCCTTTCATTTCAGTTTTTTCTTCTATTAAATCTTTAGGTGAGGGTTTTTTTTTTCCTCTCACATTTTTTTGTGTTCCTTTCTTCATAACAGCAGTCATGTTTATGTTGGACTTTTGTTGTCTGAATCCCATGTCTATAATTTCACCTGTATTCAAATTCATCTTTTGGTCTTCTTCCTTTCGGTGTGTATTTCTGTGAATTTCAAGGCATATTCCTTGCTGAAATCTGGAGTCAGTTTCAACTCTTGACATATTCTTAGATATCTTAAATATATAACTTAATAGGTTTTGCTTTAGTTAATTTAGTATTTCAGTGATAGATAGCTTTTCTTAACACTTTAAAATTTGTTCTAGGTTGTTATATTTTTTAATATGCTATATGTTCCTTCTAGGCTATTTTTGAAAGTTAAGAGAATGGATCAGAGAAAAAAATGAATATTTGTCTAAATTTCTTTCAATCTACCTCTCTTCTGTGGCATACAGCAATTCCTCTAGGTTTTAAAAAAATTATTGAAAACTGATGAATTGATATTAGAGAAATTTTGGAAAATTTTTCATTACTATTGCAATAGATTACTAAAAAGAAATTTCAATTTTTATAATTATAGAAATGGTATTCCCCAAAAAACTATAGAATTCCCTTCTTATTGTTCAGTAACAATTTAATGAGGTATTAAATTTTTTTTCTTGCTATATACATAAGAAAAAGATGGACAGAGAGTTTGCAAAACTACTGAGCAGAGAGCTTCATCTCTCTGAATCTGATGACTATGCTTTTTGACATATCATTTATGTCTTTTTTTAATTCGTTAAATTAATAGGTCTATTAGTAATCATAAATTTTAAATCAACGATACTTTCATCTGTAACCATATGTGAATTTCCATGGATTCAGAAAAAATAGAATGTATACATTGGAAAAAAAGGAAAGCCCCATGTGCTTAATGAATTAATTTAATAAACAAGTATTATTTAGGTGTTATATTAAATGGAATTAGTATTAATAATGTATCTATGTCTTATATGTGTTTATTTATGTATATCTATCTCTGTCATTAGCTCAATCTCAAATTTCTATGTTCTTGTTGAAATTTACATCTTTTCTTTGTTCTTTGTTCATATGTTTTCTTTGGTAATTCTGGGTGGTTACTGTCTTACCTAGTGCCCCACCCCTTTGTCCAGATAATCTTGGATTTTCTAAACAACAATAATGCAATATATTAAGAAAAGTGAGTTAAAAAAAAGAAAAGTGAGTTAGATTCTGCTATAATTTATCTAAAAAGAACTTTTTATTCTTTTTAGATATAAAAGAACAGTCCCTAATAGGGTTCAAAGAAAAAGCCCTGGGAAGCTTTCTTCTTACTTTCCTACAGTCCAATACACTGGAAATTATTTAATAGAGTAATACTTGTTATTTAACACTATTTTATTTTTTAGTTTATTCGTTTTGTAGGCATTAATAAGCTTTATGATTTGTAAGTTAAATATTGACCTGTTCTTGAAAGAGATAGTAAAGTATGAAATAAAAGTTTTGTTGGTTTTAGCATAGCTGTCTTGAATATATTTAGAAGTTTCAAAAGTATTCAGTTAGTATAGCATAATCCTATACATATTATTTTATTATTTATTATTTATATTTGTAGTTTCAATTTTTTGAAAAAATTATTTAATTATTTGACAGAGAGAGAGACAGCAGGAGAGGGAATACAAGCGGGGGGGAGGGGGAGGGAGAGGCAGGCTTCCCACTAGGTGAGGAGCCCGACGTGGGGCTTGATCCCAGGACCCTGGGATCATGACCTGAGCTGAAGTCAGATGCTTAATGACTGAGCCACCCAGGCACTCCTTAATTTCAAGTTTTTATTTAAATTCTAGTTAGTTAACATATAGTGTAATATTAGTCTCATGAGTAGAATTCAGTGATTCCTCACTTACATGTAACACTCAGTGCTCTTCACAAGAAGTACCTTCCTTAATCCCCATCACCCACTTAACTCATCCCCCTTTCCACCTTCCCTCAAGCAACCCTCAGTTTGTTCGCTATAGTTAAGAATCTGTTTTATGGTTTGCCTCTTTTTTTCTTTTTTCTTTATGTTCATCTATTTTGTTTCTTAAATTATACATATGAGTAAAATCATATGGTATTTGTCTTTCTCTGGCTGATATTTCACTTAGCATAATACACTCCAGCTCTATCCGTGTTGTTGCAAATGGAAAGAGTTCATTCTTTTTATGGCTGAGTAATATTCCATGGCATATATATGTATACATATATATATGCTATGGAATATATATATATTCATATATATACATTCATTCATCTATATATATATAGATGAAGGAATATATATATATCATATATATACATTCCTTCATCTATATATATATAAATGAATCCATATATATATATATATATATGCCACCTCTTCTTTATCCATTCATCAGTTGATGGACATCTGGGCTCTCTCCATATTTTGGCTGTTGTTGATAATGCTGCTACAAACATCAGGGTGTATGTGCCCTTTGAATCAGTATTTTTGTATCCTTTGGGTAAATACCTAGTAGTGCAATTGCTGGATCATAAGGTAGTTCTATTTTAACTTTTTGAGGAAACTCCATACTGTTTTCCAGAGTGGCTACACCAGTTTGCATTCCCACCAACAGAGTAAGAGTTTTCCCTTTCCTGGCATCCTCACCAATATTTGTTGTTTCCTGTGTTGTTAATTTTAGCCATTCTGACAAGTGTAAGGTGACATCTCATGGTAGTTTTACCTTGTATTTCCTTGATGCCAAATTATGTTGACCATCTTTTCATGCGTCTGTTAGCCATCTGGTTGTCTTCTTTGGAAAAATGTCTATTCATGTCTTCTGCCCATTTCTTAACTGGATTATTTGTTTTTTGGTTGTTGAGTTTGATAAGTTCTTTATAGATTTTGGATACTAACTCTTTATTAGATGTGTCATTTGCAAATATCTTCTCCCATTCCAAAGGTTTCCTCAACAAAACTAAAAATCCTGTATATTTTAAGTCTTTGTTTGTTTTGGAAATTCATTACATATATTTTAGTGTAGGACTAAGTTTCTGTCTATGGTAAATGGTAATGAGCTCACTGACTTTTGTCTTTTTTAAATTTCTTTTCCTTTATTCATCACAATGACATTGTCATTGCTCTAAAATTAATACGATAAATAGCAAAGAGTAATTAAAATATTTATCATGGATATACATAATATCCATTTTTAAAATTACAAGTGGTAGATGTATAAATCTGGACAATTAAACTCATAAAAAAATCTGTAGTTATTTCCCTTCCAATTTAGACAGAGAGCAACCAAGAGAACAAAGAATAATTTTACATAAAAATTAATGAGACACAAATAATCTATCTTTTTGCTGCAGGGACAAAATTTGCCATGGGATATTGAACAGAGCAGTTTGTAGGGAAATGTGGAGCCAATATTTTCTCTTTAGTGTAGAATATTTTTGTTTGAAACTAGATTTTTATCCATAGTTCTCATTATACAGAACTGAAGGTTGAACTTAAACAGTGTAATTTGTGAGAGTTTGACTGCTTTCAATAGAAATATTTTGCAAGTTTGGAAGTAATTAAATGAGAATTACTCAGAAATATTCCAATTAGTTCAGATTTTAAATTACTTAAAAAGTGAGAAAAATTATTTGATGAAGGGCAGTCTTAATCATTCCTAGTTTACAGATTATAAATGAAACACGATAAAGGTTAAAAAACATAATCATAGTAGAGATTCAACTGCAAAGTTATTTTATGTTTTATATATTTACACAGATAAAGATGATTACAAGGTTAAAATATATATATGTGTGTATATATACATATATGTATGCATACATATATTCATATGTATATACATATACACACACTCACACAGTAACTATTTTTTATTTCTTATATTCATTTTAGAGCAATGACAATGTCAAGAAATTTAGAAAAAAAGACAAAGTTCAGGGAGATCATTACCATTCACCCTAGACTCAAAATTAGTCCTACACTAAAATATATGTAAAAAATTTCCAAAATAAACATAGACTTTTAAAATACACAAGATTATGCTATAAAAACCAAAATACTTGTGAAACAACTCAAGGACAGCTAGTGCTAAAACCAAGACAAGTTTTATTTCATACCTTACTATCTTTTTCAAGAAAGGTTAGAACTTAATTTACAAATCATAAAGCTTATTAATGCTTGAAACATGAAAATATATATGTATATATACTATTTAATTGTTTTACCAAACTTCAAATTTGGTATCCTCATCTTAACTGTATTATCTAAATCTGCAAAGACCCTATTTGCAAATAAAGACACATTCAAAGGTCCAGATGGACACAAATTTTGGAGAACACTATTCAACCCCCTACAGTGACTGAATACAGTGACCTCGACCTCAGTTCCTTCATCTGTACCTCAAAGGGTTCCTGCGAAGACGAAGTAAGAAGACTCATGAAAAGGGCTCAGCATGGCCTTTGGCAGCTAACAAATGTTAGTTACCACTGTTGCTAATATGTCCTCCTCCTCCTCATCATCAGCATCATTGTCTCCATCTTCATCATTCTCCAGGGTTATAGGAGCTGTGAGAGACAGAAAGAAGGACAGCACATAGTTTCTGCTCTCAAGGAGTCTACAGTTTAGCCATAGACACCACACTAACATGCCTTAAATCCTAAAGTGCTAAGCTCTATGGCATCAGTTAAAACTGTGGAGGAAGAGGGGGCTATGTGGGAGTAGTCTGAGTAGTCAGTACAGAAGGTGCCCACGTAAGGAAGATTTTAAAATATGGTCAGGAGCAACATGGACCCCCATAGAACTGTGATCCACTGCCTCAGAGAGTCATCTCTTCATTCCCACACTATGATACCTGTCAAGGACACACAGTTACATCAAAAGTGACACCCATATGTCTTACTGATTGAGTCTAAACTCCTGATTCTGAGAGGCTTTCACTTATCTCTTGGTAAAGCACATCCCTGAACAAAATAACATTGCCTGTCATTTGGGTGAAAAGTATTTGAGATTCGGAGATCAAGGGAGCTCCCAGCAGTGGGAGAATCATCTGACCTCCTTTACTTACCTTAAAGGTTCAGGCAAAGAACATCAATCACACAGTGGGTGGGGCGCATCCCTTCTAAATTGGCAATACCTGTGCAATACTAGCTGTGATGTGAAAACTGTAAACCATGTTATCAGAGTGCTTCTATTACTACTGGAAAACCTGACATGGTGTTGAGTATCTTAGCAATGCAAAAGACTGAGAGTTAAGAATATGTATTGCTAAAACTATACTTTGGAGTGGTGCTTGGTGCTTCTTTGAATTCACAGTGCAATTGGCACTTGCCCTGTTCTAATCCTTACATCTGGAGAGACTTTGGAAAATCAGTCACATTGTCAGCTCATGCTTGTACACTTCTGAAGTGTTCTGCTGAGACTGTTGACTTTCTTTCATCTACAGAGAGCCTTGCCTTTCATGTTAGTATTATAAATAAGATAAATCCTGTTCATCAATGAGTAGGGGCTAAAAGACAAAATTGTTCTTCTAATAATAGATTCTCTGGGCAAAATAATGTGATTGACTTTCTTTGATTTTAAATGAAATATACATTTATTTATGTAAATGTGTTTTCCTTTGAAGAGTACTCCAATGCAGAGTTGAGGCAAAACACAATATAGTCAGTGATTGTTGAGCAGTGGATTATATCCTTAAAATTGAAATGTGATTTGGCTGTTTGGGACTGCACAACACAAAAGGGGTCCAGGTTCATAGAACAGGCCCCCAAAACAAGAAAAAAAAAAGAAAAAAAAATGCAGAGAATTTTCTTGATAAAGAATATTTATGATTGCAACTACATTGAACCTTTTTTTAATATTTTACCCTTTTTTTAGGAAAACTAAGAAACATAATTTTAAAGTCTTTGTCCCTAGAGACTAACAAACATCTCCTGCTGTCAGTTGCAGGGTTATCAAACAACCACACTCTATTTTACAATAGTTTGGCTTTATTTTCAGTTATGTTATTTTTGAACTTGAAAAATAACCAATGACATTATATATTATATGCACAGAGAACAAAATCAAGCAAAACATTTATATATATTAAGAAGCTTAAGAGCTAGATATAAAGGTAGAACACAGATAGAAAGATAGATAGATGATAGATAGATACTTATATTAGTAAATGGTTAAGACCATCATAGCATAATATGAAAAGTACTGCTTAAATTTAGTAATTTGAATTAAGTAATTAACAAATTCTTTCACATTTTGTAGCATATACTGATTTAGCAAATTAAACATTCACCATATTTTGTTGTTATTTATGTCACCTGATATTTAGGTACCAATTTCTGCATCAGTCAGGATAGATAAGTATATTAGTTTGCTAGGGTTGCCATAACAAAATACCATAGACTTTGTGGCATAAACAACAAAAACTTATTTTTTCATAGTTCTAGAGACTAGAAGTCAAAATTCAAGGTGTCAGTAGGTTTAGTTTCCTCTGAGATCTGTCTCCTTGGCTTACAGAGGACTCCATTCCTGCTGTGTCCTCACATGGTAATTTCTTGGTGCATCCACAGCCCTGGTATCTCTTTTTGTGTCCCATTTTCCCTTCTTATGAGGACATCAGTCAGATTGGATTAGGGCCCACCCTAAAAGACTCATTTTATTTTAGTCACCTCTTTGAAAGCATTATATCAAAATACAGTCATATTCCGAGGTGCTGGGGGTTAGGGCTTCAACATTTGAATGGGGGGTAGGGGATGAAATTCAGACCATAACAGCTAGATTATGTCCAGATAATAGATAATACCCAAAGCTTAGTAACTTAAAATAGGGTCAGCCAATTTTTAGTGTAAAGGGTCAGACGGTAAATAATTTAAGCTTTGTGGGCCCTAGTAGTTACCCTGAGTAGTTGTCTTGAGTAGTTGCTCTGCTACAACTATTCAAATCAGGTACTGTCACATGAATGCAGCCATAGACAGTATGTTATCTAATAGGGATGATTTTATTTACAAAACAGGTGGTGAGGTGGCTTTGACCCATGGGCTATAGTTGCTCACCCTGACTAAGAACATCAAAGGTTTATTTTTCATTCACAATGCAGTTAGATCACAGTTCAGCTTAGAGACCTTGCTTTATGTCATCCTCACTGAGATTCAGATTGAGGTCCTTCCACTTAACAGTTTATTCAGCTAAGATAATGACATCAGGAGGGAACATCAGGAGGGAAAGGAAGAACAATCTTTTCATGTGAATTGAGTGGGTGGAAAGATAGATTATTAGATTAATAGATTATTACTAGATAGTCATAGAAATAATAAAATCTCCTCTTCCTAGGTAAAATGTAAGTTCCATGAGGGTAGGGGCAATGTTTTGCCCACTGTTATATTCCAGGCATCTCAGAAAGTGTGTGACATAGAGTAGATGTTCAGTAAATATTTGTTAAAAGAATAAATAAATGAATATTTCAATGCAGTGAAAAATTTTACTCCATTGAAAGCTCACTGCATTTAATTCACTGCTTAAGTTGTTAGCCAAGGAACTGGCTTCTGAATGTTGAGGAATTGATTTTAATTTTTTATTCACCAATAGAGAGGATTTTAATATCTTGGCCAAAGAATTTCATGTTTCCTGTTTTACTTTTGTAGATATTTATTTTCTTATTTTAGGTTTTTTTTTTTTTACCACTATATATTTTAAAGGGGATTTAGTTAGAGACTTTTCAGAGAGGAAAAGGAAACAAGGAAATCTATTGTATCCAACAAGGAAATCTATTGTAAATATCTACACCCCCAACATGGGAGCAGCCAACTACATAAGCCAACTGTTAGCCAAAATAAATAATCATATTGATAATAATATATTAACAGTAGGAGACCTCAACACTCTACTCTCAGCAATGGACAGATCATCTAAACAGAAGATCAACAAAGAAACAAGAGCTTTGAATGACACATTGGCCAGATAGACTTTGTAGATATATACAGAACATTCCACCCTAAAACAACAGAATACTCATTCTTTTCAAGGGCACATGGAACTTTCTCCAGAGTAGACCACATACTGGGTCACAAATCTGGTCTAAACTTATGCCAAAAGATTGAGATTATTCCCTGCATGTTATCAGACCACAATGCTTTGAAACTGGAACTCAATCACAAGAAAAAATTTGGGAGGAATTCAAACACTTGGAAGTTAAAAGAGCATCCTGATAAAGAATGATTGGGTCAGCCAGGAAATTAAAGAAGAACTTAAACAATTCATGGAAACTAATGAGAATGAAAACATTTCAGTCCAAAACCTATGGGATACAGCATAGGTGGTCCTAAGGGGGAAATACATTGCTATCCAAGCCTTTCTCAAAAAGTAGAAAAATCCCAAATGCACAAGTTAACCTTACACCTTAAGGAGCTGGAGAAAGAACAGCAAATAAAACCTAAACCAAGCAGGAGAAGAGAAATAATAAAGATTAGAGCAGAGATCAATGAAATAGAAACCAGAAAAACAGTAGAACAGATCAACAAAACTAGAAGCTGGTTCTTTGAAAGAATTAATAAGATCAATAAACCTCTGGCTAGACTTATCCAAAAGAAAAGAGAAAGGACCCAAATTAATAAAATCATGAATGAAAGGGGAGAGATCACAACTAACACCAAGGAAATAGAAACAATTATTAGAAATTTTTACCAGAAATTACATGCCAACAAATTAAGCAACTGGAAGAAATGGATGCCTTCCTGAAACCTATAAACTACCAAGATTGAAACAGGAAGACACAGACAATCTGGATAGACCAATAATCAGTAATGAAATTGAAGCAGTAATCAAAAACCTCCCAAAAAACAAGAGTCCAGGGCCAGATGGATTCCCTGGGAAATTCTACCAAACATTTCAAGAAGAAAGAATACCTATTCTACTGAAGCTGTTTCAAAAAATAGAAACAGAAGGAAAACTTCCAAACTCGTTCTATGAGGCCAGCATTACCCTGATTGCAAAACCAGGAAAAGATGCAATCATAAAGGAGAATTACAGACCAATATCCCTGATGAACATGGATGCCAAATTCTCAACAAGATTCTAGTCAATTGGATCCAACAGAACATTAAAAGGATTATCCATCATGACCAGGTGGGATTTATTCCTGGGATGCAGGGGTAGTTCAATATTCGCATATCAATCAATGTGATACAGCACATTAAGAAAAGAAAAGACAAGAACCATATGATCCTCTCAATTGATGCAGAAAAAGCAGTTGACAAAATGCAGCAACCTCTCCTGATTAAAACTCTTCATAGTGTAGGGATAGAGGGAGCATTCCTCAATATCATAAAAACCATCTATGAAAAGCCCACAGTGAATATCATTCTCAATGGGGAAAAGCTGAGAGCTTTTCCCTTAAGGTCAGGAATGTGACAGGGATGCCCACTCTCACCAGTATTGTTCAACATAGTACTAGAAGTCCTAGCAACAACAATCAGACAACAAAAAGAAATAAAAGGCATTCAAATTGGCAAAGAAGAAGTCAAACTCTCTCTCTTCGCAGATGGCATGATACTTTACGTGGAAAATCCAAAAGACTCCACCTCCAAATTACTAGAACTCATACAGCAGTTCAGCAATGTGGCAGAATATAAAATGAATGCACAGAAATTAGTTGCTTTTCTATACACTAACAATGTAACTGTAGAAAGAGAAATTAAGGGATCGATTCCATTTACAATGGCACCAAAACCACAGGATACCTAGGAATAAACCTACTCTTTCAACAGAAGACATTTGGACATCTTGAAACACATCATTTAGGCTTTGTGGCCTAATATATATATAGTTACATATACATTGCACATTCTTAGTTATATCAACTTATTTCAATCTCAATATAGTTTATATTTTACTTTTTCTTTATAGAGGAATCCCAAATTCTTTTTTAAAATGAAATATAAACCATTTTTTATTATTGAAGTATAATTGATATACAATATCATTAGTTTCAGTGTACAACATAGTCATTTGATATTTATACCAAGTTCTTTTTAAAGTGAAGAGACATTTTCTTTTCAAAAACTCTGATTTGTTGCTAAAATTAACTATAGTTCAAAATTAGCTAATGAATGTGATTAGTCTTTGCAACTTAACAAATATAACAAACATGACAAACTAAAAAACTCACTTCTGATTTAAACTATAGTCTCAGTGACCTTCTATAGCAAAAATTACATTTTGAAAGAAATGGATATAACTTAAGGAAAACTGTACACTTAAGGAAAACTGTACTTTTTATCACATTTGCTATCTAGTTTGGGTCTATTCTTTTTGGAGATAGGCATCTAACTGTTCAATTTGATTAAATAAAAAACAATAGCATATAACTGTTATACATTTCTCTAGGCTGGTATTAAATACTGTGAAGTATGCAAAGATGAATGAGACATTATATTACCTCTGCCCTCATAGTCCTACATCATATTTGCCTTCAAGAACCTTCACTCTCTTTTTCTGGCCGAAACCTGTAGCTACAATTAAAGTTGGAGCTTAACAAAATTATAGGATAGATGAAGTTTGGATATTTTCCAAATGCCCTCTAACTTTCTGTTCTTTCCTTGATTGGGCCATTTATAGCTCATCAATAGGGTGAACTAAAGTGAGGCTATAAATCTGGCTTTCTCTAGACCAGAAGTTGGCAAATGTTTTTGTTGAAAGGCCAAATAGATATATATTTTACATTCTGTTAGTCCTATGGTCTCAGTTCCAATTACTCAGTCCTGATGTAGTGCAAAAGGAGCATACACAATAGGTAAACAAGTGCATGTGGCTGTAAACAAAACAAAGTAAAACAATACTTGTTAAATTTTTAAAAATCTGAATATAGTAACACAATGTTATATTAGTTTCAGGTGTACAACATCATGATTCCACAAGTTCATGCATTATGCTATGCTCACCACAAGTGTGGCTACCATTGATCACCATACAACGCTATTACAATATGACTGGCTATATTCCATATGCTGTGTCTTTTATTTCTGTGACTTATCTAGTCCTTAAATGGAGCCTGTATCTCCTACTTCCTTTCACACATTTTGTGCATTTCTCCACTTCCCTCCCCATTGGAGATCGTCAGTTTGTTCTTTGTGTTTATAGTCCTAATTCTGCTTTTTGTTTGTTTATTCATTTATTTGTTTTGTTTTGTTTTGTTTTGTTTTTAGATCCCACCTATGAGTGAAATCATATGGTATTCATTTATCTCAGTCTGACTTATTTCACTTAGCATAAAATCCCCAAGATCCATCCATGTTGTTGCAAATGGCATAATCTCATCTTTTTTTTTTATGGCTGTGTAACATTCCATTTTATATATATAACCACATCTTCCTTACCTGTATTTATAAAAATTGGTGGTGGGCTAGATTTAGCTCATAGGTGGTAGTTTGGTTAACTCCCTGCTATAGACCGTTGCTGTTCAGTAAGGTAGCCTTTAGACACATGGTTTTTTATATTTAAGTTAAATATAATCAGATAACATTAAGTATTCAGTTCCTCAGTCATACTAGCCATATTTCAAGTGCTCAATAGTCACATGGGGGTAATGAGTTCCATACTGGGCAGTGCATTAGAACATTTCCATCACCACAGAACCTTCTGTTGGACAAATCTATGGTCTAGACAAACTTAGTTGGGATCACTAAGCAGTCTCTAATGCTATGCACTGAATTCTTAAACTAATCCTCACCTCAGCAGAAGATATTACCCACAGCCTTGGTGGACAATAATGTAGGGCCTTGAGTTAAAATTGCTGCCATTAACACAGTATTTAAGGAATGAAATCTATTGCCTTGGAATAATATATATATATATATGTATATATATATATATACATATATATATATATTTTTTTTTTTTTTACACCTCACCTTATGTGCCTGAGTGTTTGCCTTAGTTCTTAAGCCAATATGAAGGTCTTAATGGCAGCAAAATCTTTTCAGCGTGGTTGGTCAGACATTATTTTGAGTTCTTCTAATTTTTTTTTCAGAGACTAGACCATGCATGCCATACCCCTAATTACTGTTAAAGACCCTGATTCACAGTGATATTTGCTTGAATTAAAATATTACTGCATCCCTGTTTTTGACTGCCATTAATCATCCCCTGGAATGGACTCCTTTTGCACTGATTTTGGCCAAAACCATGTCAGAGTAATGAAACTTCTTTCTGGTTCCAAAAAACATGCCAGAATTTAGACATCTAAATGAATGCTGCCCATGCCAAAATCTTCAGCGTGGCAGCTTTGCATTTATTCCAATGATGCTGCCATTACTTTAAGCATTTTGAAATTAGTCTGTGAAAATTGTCTACACAGCTTGAACGACTTAGGTTTTAGAAAGTATTTATAGAGCATTTGCCACGTGCATAACTAAGATATCGCATAGGATGTTCAGACATGAGAAAGAAGCACTATCTATCCTTAACGAGCTTGTAGAATAGGGCTAATACGCACATATTACCAAAATTGTCTGCAGTGGAGGCAGTAAATTTTGGTAATAGTAAAAAAGTAATTCAAAGTTATCTGTTGGATGGGAATAAGACAAGCTATAACATATACTTTGGTATTAAAAGACCACTGACTTACAGGTATAGGCATTCCAGGTAACCACCTTGAAAACCATATCTAATTTACATGTATAACCTTTACATATTTGTTTTAAAACATTTGATTGTTTTATAATTTTGAATACGTGAATACTGGCTCTAATATAGAAAACAGAAAAAAATCACCTTTATACTCCTCCCTGATTATTTATGTATCTGTCAACTTAACTATTGCTTTTAAAAATTATCTTTGATAAGTCACAAACTAGAAGATTTTTTTTAAAGGTTAAATTGTTTAATCAGATTAAACAAGGAAAGAGAGTATACACGCACACATACTGAAGTGGAGAGAGACAGACTGACGGACAGAGAGACAGTTAACAAGGGAATGAATGGCTTTGGGTGCATCCCAAAGTGCTCATTTATTTGCCCTGTTGCAAACAAATTAAAATGAACCATTTTAAAAATAGCTATTTATGGCCTTCATGCATGGTGTTAAGCAGAATTTATTTATGTTCTCTGAAAAATCTATTGTGTGCAATGGTATTTCACATATATGCAATGATATTTCTAAAAAACTAATTTAATCTCCACTTAAAAGTGTAAAAAAATGAGAAAGGCATATGCTCAGTTATAAAGAACAATGCCATGATTTAGAAAGAAAAAAAAAGTAGGCTATGATAGGATGAAATGTCCCACTTGGGCACCCATATTTCATACTTAATTAGAGTTTGGTTTTGACTATATAACTACTTTAATATTATATTTTACACAACATTGAAGCATAGATGACTATTAAAGTGCTAATGCTTCTAAATATCCTTCTATATTTATAAGCAAAAGGTAAACATTGGAATAAAACATGGCAAAGCATATGAATAAGCATGTTAGAAAGAGAAACAAATAACACCAAAACTAAATACAGAGGCTTAAACTACTAAACATCACAAAAAGGAAGATGAAAACATTAGGCCACCATTTTTGTTGTTCATTGGATGTTTGATAATATTCAGTATTGGTGAGTGTGTGGTGATATCAGCACTCTCACACAGATATTGCCCAACTACACTTGTACTTGTTTGAAACCAGGAAAGGCATATATGAATAGTCATGTTTATCTTTACAATTTCCATTCTCCATTCTTCTCCTTCCAAGTACCCAGCTATGTGAGTGGGAAAGAGTCCCAGTTAAATTTCTAGTTACATGATACTTTTAAGAACACTAACTGCCTTTCTTTTGGAATCTACACAAGTCCCATTTACTTTATTACTTAAATTCCAATGATTGTAGTGCTTCTATCTGGTTGTGCGGAATCTCAGATTCTTAGGCAACACCCTTCCACCAGCTTTCAGAAGAGAGTAATTTGGTAATGTTTATTTAACTTAAGAAAATGCCTATGTTTGGGGCACCTGGGTGGCTCAGTTGGTTGAACTCATGGCTTTTGGCCTGGGTCATAATCTTGGGGTTGTGGGATTGAGCCCCACAGTCAAGCCCCCTCTAGGGTTCCACGCTCAGCAGCGTGTCAGCTACTCTGCCTCTCCTTTCTGCCCCTCCCCCAGTTCCTGCACTCTGTCTCTCTCTAAAATAAATAAAAAGATCTTAAAAAAAAAGAAAATGCCTATGTTTGGATTCACCTAAATATTAAATAGAAGTGGGAAGCTGTGGGATTATTTGTTTTGGTTACACTTCTTTACTTACTTGAATTATTGTAATGTTCTTGAATAAGTAATTAACATAAAAATGAATAAACAATGACAAGAAAAGTGACTAATTTAAATTCTATTAATTGTAAGTTAAATTAGACACCTTTCCTTAATTAAGATTGGCCATGATACAGCCTAATAATGCTTCACTTCCTGTTATCACAACCACATAAAGGCAATAGTGAATATTTGTGGTATTTTGCTTTGAACTTTAAAGTTATGGTCAGTACAGTATGGGCAATATTTTGGTATTAAAGTATGACAATGATTCAATTATGGGATTTTATTACCAGGACTCATAATTAGTAGTAAATACACCAAATTTTCTTCTCTTTCTTCTTTCTTTCTTTCTTTCTTTCTTTCTTTCTTTCTTTCTTTCTTTCTTTCTTTCTTTCTTTCTTTCTTTCTTTCTTTTTTTTTAGAAAATAAGCTTTAGAGATTATAAAAAAACCAACCAATTAATAGAGCTTTGGTTCTTGATATACAATGCTTTGGATAATTGCCCACTCACTCTCCAAAAACCTCCCCCTTTTGATTTTCTTTAAATTCTTTTGATTAAATTGAGAAAAAAACCTCAATGGGTATATTCAGGGCTCATAGCCCTGATTGCTAATAGCAGTTGTTAACTGGTTGCAGCTAAAACCTGAATCTTATGAATCCTAGTTCCTGAATCAGAATTCCTATAAAGGGTCACATAAAATTTAGAGCAAACATAAAATGCATGAGACAACAATAAACTCTTATTAGTTATATTATTTGATTGAAATAGTTGCTGTTAAGGCAAAAAAAGGAAAAGAGAAAACTTACCCATAGCATGTGCTTATTTGTTGATTTGGAATATAAGTTGATTTTACTTAATTTTTTTAGGGGTACTGATAATTTTAATTTAAAAAGTATTTTTAAGATGACTTTCCAAATAATATACCTTTAACTGCCTAAATCTTATTAAATAGGTTTCATTTAAAATGATCCAGTTGGCACACTATTTGGTTAAAACATAAATATTAAAGGAGCCTGGGTGGCTCAGTCAATTGAGCACCCAACTCTTGATTTCAGCTCAGGTAATGATCTCAGGACCATGGGATTGAGTCCTGCATGGGGCTTCATGCTGACTCAGAGGGAGTTTGCTTGTCCCTCTCCCTCTGCTCCTCCCCCGTGCTCTCTCTTTCTCTCAAATAAGTAAACAAAATCTTTAAAAAATAAAAAATATTTAAAAACTCATATATATCAATTCTCACAGTATTGTGCTTCATCTTTGTCAAACAAACAAGGGCAGAAGACAATCGAGGCACATACCAAGCTGGAATAGTATTTACAATGTTTCCTCGGGAAATTTATGGAGAAAAAAGCAGTAGCTGCTGCATGGTTACCTCATTACCCTTTATATTTGGGGGCAGTGCCTAGAGATTTAAAGGGTCCATGCAGAAGACTTCAGGAGAGGAACTCTAGTTTTTTTGCTAAAGATCTTTAGGCTGCATCGCTGGGGGAGGAAGCCGTGGCTCTTAAGCTGGCATGGTCAGAGATTAAGATCCAAGCTTCATGTTTACAGGATAAACCAGAGGCTTTGAGGGATGACCCCTACTTCAACATTTTACCAATATTGATCGCCTCGACATTTAACTGTAGCTGGTTTCCTTGGAGTTTTGCAAGAGGACACTCTTCTTTCTGCAAGGCCACTTTGCTGAGGATTTTTCTTGGAAAAGTGAATACTATCATGTGCTAATAGGAACTTTTAGGTATTGTCAATCCTTAGTTACAATAAAAAACTGATTTCAACAGCATGGAGGGTCTGCCACTATCAGAGTTCCCAGAAAAATTACCAATGAGCAAAATCATCCTTGATTTTTTGGTCTTTCCTTCACCACATTCTATCCCCAGGTCTCTTTTCTCAGCCTTGATGGGCATTCAATGCCTATATAGATAGTTCTATCCTTAACTTGTTCCACAGGGCAGATGATATCCATCCATAGCCCATTTCCACCCCTAAATAAGATTCCTATTCTTTATATGTAATTCCTCAAGAAATAGGTATGTGCCAGGAACTCTCTCCGATACCAGGGAGACAAAGATAATTAAGACATAGACTTTTCCTTTAAAGAGCTTATACACTTGGGGAGAAACATACATGGTTACAGAAGACCAGTTTTAGGCAATCTGATCTTTGAAGATACTCAAATAATTCACATTAGGATATAAATCAGTCTCATACATCAATTATCTAGGGTATTTATAGGTTGAGAAAGTCTGTTAAGTCAAATTAATTATTGTCAAATAAAAAATAGATATTAAAATTTTAGAGTAGATTTTTAAATAGTGCAATGTAATTCTGTTATTTTTTCATAAACCATTTCCCAGTCATACTAATTTGAAGCCTCAAAGACCAATTACTCATGTACCCAAAAAATGAATGGGCAAGAAGCAAAGTGTCTTGATTTAAAGGCCAGAAAGTTAAACACATTAAAATATCTAGACCACAGACAGCTTTTTACACTGATTACAGATGATATAATTCATAGGGTAAAGTAGTGTCCTCTTCAATAGAGATTCTTAAGTAACTTTTCATACAGAAATTGCTTTAAATAAACAATTGATTCCAACCAGAAAAGGATTATATGAATAATTATATTTGTTTTTAGGACTCCCATTCCATATTCTGCTCTCCATCTAAACATCCCATCTAGTAACATGAGCTAGGTAAGTAGAAAAGAATCCTCCTTCAACTTTTTAGTTACATGGTACTCTTAAGGAAAACTGATGCTTATTTTGGGGTACTCTGAACAATCCCATTTAAATTCCAGTGACTTTAGTGCTTTTATCAGTTTAGGCAGGATTAGAACCCCTGGGAAATACCTTTGATTCCTTCCCAATATTTCAGAGTGCCTCTGGGGTCTCACAAAGGAGTCAGCCACATCCCTGCTGCATATTGCTTTGTCTGCTGGCTTCCCCTCCCTTCCACTGAGTCATTTGGCTTCCAGTGAGGTTCTTCAAGAATACCTTCAGGCGTTGCCAATGCCACACACTAGAGGAGTTCTCACAATGTCAACATGGTGCTGTTTTCTACAATAAAGTAGGAAAAATGCTCGATAACCTCTAATCTGGACACATTTTATCACATAGGGACAAAAGATGAACATTTTTTGAAAGGGGATGCGATGGGTTTTTTTTGTCATAGGGACCAATAAAGCAAGGCTGTGATTACAAAGGTAATTCAAAATAGAAATCGTAATGCTGCTAGAATTGTGGCCTTTCTGCTGACCTTGAGTGTATTGAACGGGCTAGCATTATAAGCAGAATGCCTTGTTCATCAAAACAAGTTTCAGCCTTTCCAATTCAAAAAGATATCTCTGACTTTCATGTTGCTTGTTCAAGGTGTCAGTTTTTTAAAGAAATAATGAAAACTTTGTAGAATCTCACAAGGGTAAATAGTTTGCGCAAGGATACATAGGCAGTGTGTGCAAAAACGGGCTTCAATCCAAGTCCTTCCTTTGGAGTTTGCGCTCATTCCACATAGAGTAGTTAAAACATTAATTAGCTCTTGTGAACTGAGAGTTCATTATGATAATCACAGTTATTATTAAATTCTAATAAGTACAATTTGTATCTGGTTCAAAAATTTATGATTTGAAAGTTATTAGATTGCTCTTATTTTTATCTAAAATTATTAGGAGAAAATATTTAGTTTTATGCTTTTTAATAGTGAATTTGATATAAAAGCATGGTTTATAACTGTTTCCCTTGAAAAAGGGTTTACTTTAGAAAACTGAATACAACATTACCAATGCCAGTGTATACAGTTTAATAAATGATTAGTTAATATGCTTAATAATGACTTTCAAAGTTCTTCTTGGTAGAAGAGAAGGGATGAGGGATTTATTTAGTTTCTGTTACTATAAATTAGCTCTTTCATTTATTCATTTGTTAAAATTCACTGTTAATTGTTTTAATTTCCTTAAAAAACAACAACAACCCAGTGTTCTCTATATGTAGGTTATAATGGACTTACTAATGAGATACTACTATTTCTTGAATTCATCTTCTGATAGCAAGGTATTGATTCACTGTTCATTGAAAAATTCTCTGATTGCCCCAAATGTACGTTAAAATTTTGTCTATGGTCATCTGATAAAACTTTCATTTTCAATTATATGTAACAGCACTCAAGAGAAAATAAAGTATGGTTCTATTCTTCTTAAATAGAAAATGGCAACATACAAAGACATATTTAATATCTGTAAGAGATGCTATTAACCTTAGGGCTGTTCAATAATTTCCATTGTTAGAATAAGTTCCCAGGGACCCCTGGGTATCTCAGTCTATTAAGCATCAGACTCTTGATTTTGGCTCAGGCCATGATCTCAGGATCATAAGATCTAGCTCCACAATGGGCTCTGTACTCAGTGGGGAATCTGCTTGAAATTCTTTCCCTCTGCTTCTCAGCCCACACCCTCTGGACCCCAATCGCACGTGAGCCTTCTTTCTCTCTCTCTCTCTCTAAAATAAATAAATTAAAAAAAAAAACAATATGTTCCCTGGGAATCACAGAAAGATTTTGTAGGTTGAAAATATTAACAATATCAAATAGATATCAAATAGAATAAATTATTTCCTATGTTATGATGATCTGATAGAAATAATTACCTAACAAAAGTTTTCTTCTAAATCACTCCATATTCAAGATGTATTGATTCCCATGGTACCTCCAAATATATCTCTACATGTTGGAATGCTTTGCCACAAACACAACTATCTTGTCTACCTAGGAGCTGCTGAAAATGTACAGCTTGTAGTTTTCAGTTTCAATTAATTACATTGTTAGGCATTCTCTGAAAAGAAACAAAGCTAATCCTCACTGATAAATTTTTCCTTCTTATTGCTGGTACAGTATATTGGTTTTTGATACAAGTATGAGTATAGTATGTAATACAATCAAGGTGATATAATTATAAAATATTTTAATTTTGGAAGTTAATAAGATTAAATATCCATTTGAAATTGAGAAGGAGGTATCTGTAGCCTGAATAAACCTTAGTAATATAAAAAATATATATCTCAATTTGTGTTTTTATTAGAATATCTATAATTTTATAAACCTTTTTTTATTGTATTCTATTCTATACCCATACTATTTGCTAAAACTATGCAGTATGTTTTTGTGTGTTAACTTTTCAAGGAAAGTTTTTAAAAAGTATTTTATCATAACATTTTCTGCCCTTAATGAAACTTCTTAATTTCAAAGAATTTGAGATTAAGCTTAGAGGTCAATTATTATCTCTAAATTTCACTCTGCACGTAAAAAGATTGTTGTGATTTTCCTTTGCAGAAATTACCTTCTCCAAAATTAATCTTAGCATATGAAATGAATAATTTCATATGCTACTAATAATTAATATTCAAAATATTAGAAGATACTTTGATTCTTGAAATATAATAGATTTAAATTACTGTTTTGGTTGATAATAAGTCTAATTTGAAAAAGAATGTACTTGGATGATTTTACTATAGTAGACAATTTCTGTGGAGAGACAATAGCAAATAATATTCTAGTAGAACATTCTAATCTCTAGTCCCAAGAAACATATCTTTGCACTAAGAAGAAATATAGCATTCCTATAACTCTCTTGATGATATAATGTTTTATGTTTATAAAATTTACCATCAAGTTCTTATGTATAGCTAAACTTCAACATGAGGTCATTTTCTTTCTTAGCAGAAATAGGAAACAGCCAAACATTTAACATGTATAGTGCTTTATATTTTCAGTATGGTTAAGAAATAGGTTGTTTAATTTTCAAATATTCGTGGGTCTTCCAGCTGTCATTCTGTTACTGCTCTATAGTTTAATTACATTATGGTCTGAGGACATACTTTGTGTGATTTCTATTCTTTTAATTAACTAATATGTATTTTATCACCCAGAATGTGGTTTATCTTGGTGAATGTCCCATGAGATTGATAAGAATATGTATTCTATTATAGTTGCATGGAGTATTCAATGAATGTCAATTAGGGTCTCAATGGCACTATACCACGTTGTTGGCAGAATTAAGCCCCTATGATTCAGAAGTTTACCTCAGTTTTAAGACTGAGTTTACTGCTTCCTTACTGACTGTCACTGAGGGCTATTCCTGGTTCTACAGGCTACCCACATTCCTTGGCTCATGCTCCCTTTTTCCATCTTCAAAGCCAGTCATGAAAATTGGGTCTTTCTCTTGCTTCAACGATGTCCTCTTTGTAAATTTCAGTTCTTTTACTCACGTTTCTACTTTCCTCTTCCACTTTTAAAGACCTATTGATTATACAAGGCCAGCCTAGATAGTCCCAAAATAATCTCCCCATTTTAAGATTTGTAACGTTAGTCACATCTGCATCACAAGAGACTAATTTTAGACTTAAAGACACCATCAGATTGAAAGTGAAGGGATGGAGAAACATTTATCATGATAATGGACATCACAAGAAAGCCAGAGTAGCTATACCTATACCAGACAAGCTAGATTTTTTAAAGTTTTTTAAAAAAGTTATTTATGTATTTATTTTAGAGAGAGAGAGTAGGGGATGGGCAGAGGGACAGAGAGAATTTTCAGGCAGACTCCCTGCTGAACACAGAATTAGACACTGGGCTCGATCCCAGAACCCTGAGATCATGACCGGAGCCAAAATCAAGAGTCTGACTTAACTGATGGAGCCACCCAGACACCCCTGGACAAACTAGATTTTAAACCAAAGATTGTAACAAGAGATGAAGAAGTGCACTATATCATAATAAAAGGGTCTATTTATGCCCCCAACTTGGGAGCAGCCATATATATAAAACAATTAATAACAAATATAAAGGAACTCATGGATAGTAATACAAGAGTAGTAGGGAACTTTAACATTCCACTTCCATCCATGGACAGATCATCTAAGCAGAAAATGAATAAGGAAAAAATGGCTTTGAATGACACAGTGGACCAGACGGACTTAACAGATATAGTCACAACATTTCATCCTAACGCAGCAGAATATGCATTCTTTTCAAGTGCACATGGGATATTTTCCAGAACAGATTACATACTGGCTCACAAATCAATCCTCATCAAAGACAAAAAGATTGAGTTCATACCATGCATATTTTCTGACCACAATGCTATGAAACTTAAAGTCAACCACAAGAAAAAATTCAGTGAGAACACAAATACATGGAGGTTAAAGAACACCCTATTAAAGACTGAATGGGTTAACAGGAACTTAAAGAAGAAATAAAAAAAATACATGGAAACAAATGAAAACACAATGGTCTAAAAGCTTTGAAATGCAGCAAAAGTGATCATCAGAGGGAAGTATATAGCAATACCGGCTTACCTCAAGAAGCAAGAAAAATCTCAAATGCCAAAACCTAACCTTACACTTACAGGAGCTACAAAAAGAACAACAAATGAAGCCTAAAGCCAGAAGAAAAAAGGGAAATAATAAAGATCAGAGCAGAAATAAATGATATAGAACCAAACAAAAAAACCCATTAGAACAGATCGATGAAACTAAGAGCTGGTTCTTTGAAAGAATTAATAAAATTGATAAACCCTTAACTAGATTTATCAAAAAGGAAAGAGAAAGGACCCAAATAAATAAAATCACAAACGAAACAGGAGAGATCAAAACCAATACCACAGAAATACAAACAATTATAAGAGAATATTAGGAAAAAATTCTATGTCAACAAATTGGGCCATTTGGGAGAAATGGATGAATTCTTAGAAACATACAAACTACAAATAGGAAGAAATAGAAAAGTTGAAGAGACTGAAAACCAGCAAAGAAATTAAATCAGTAATCAAAAATCTCCCAACAAACAAAAGTTCAGGGCCGGATGGCTTTCCAGGGGCATTCTACCAAACATTTAAAGAAGAGTTAATACCTATTCTTCTCAAACTGTTCCAACAATTAGAAATGAAAGGAAAACTTCCAAGTGCATTGTACAAAGCCAGCATTACCTTGATTACAAAACCAGGAATGGGCCACTAAAAAGGAGAATTTCAGACCAATATCCTTGATGAACATGGATGCAATAATTCTCAACAAAATACTAGCAAATTGAATCCAACAGTATATTAAGTGGGATTTATTCCTGGTTCACAAGGGTGGGATTTATTCCTGGTTCACAAGGGTGGCTCAATATATGCAAATCAATCAACATAATGTACCACATTAATAAAAGAAAGAATAAGAATCATATGATCCTCTCAATAGATGCCGAAAAAGCATTTGACAAAGTATAGCATCCATTCTTGATAAAAACCCTCAACAAAGTAGGGATAGAGAGACATAACTCAACATCATAAAGGCCATATATGAAAAACCCAGAGCTAATATCATCCTCAGTGGGGAAAAACTCAGGGCTTTTCCTCTATGGTCAGGAACAAGACAGGGATGTCCACTCTCACCATTGTTATTTAGCATAGTACTGGAAGTCCTAACTTCAGCAACCAGACAACAAAAAGAAATCAAAGGCATCCACATCGGCAAGGAAGAAGTCAAATTTTCACTTCCTTCAGATGATAGAAAATGCAAAAGACTCCACCAAAAAATTGCTAGAACTGATACATGAATTCAGTAAAGTTGCAGGATACAAAATCAACATACAGAAATCCATTGCATTTCTATGCACCAATAATGAAGAGCAGAAAGAGAAATCAAGGAATCAATCTCATTTACAACTGCACCAAAAACCATAAGATACCTAGGAATAAACTAACCAAAGAGGTAAACGATCTGTACTCTGAAAATTATAGAACATTTATAAAAGAAATTAAGGAAGACACAAAGAAATGAAAAAACATTCCATGTTCATGGATTGGAAGAACAAATATTGTTAAAATGTCTATACTACCCAAAGAAATCTACACATTTAATGAAATCCCTATCAAAATACAACCAGCATTTTCCACAGAGCTAGAACAAACAATCCTAAAATTTGTATGGAACCACAAAACACCCTGAAGAGCCAAAGCAATGTTGAAAAAGAAAACCAAAGCTGGAGGCATCACAATTCTGGACTTCAAGTTATATTACACAGCTGTAGTGATCAAGACAGTATGATACTGGCACAAAAAGAGACAACATAGGTCAATGGAAAAGAAAAGAAAACCCAGAAATAAACCCACAACTATATGTTCAACTAATCCTTGACAAAACAGGAGAGAATATCTAATGGAAAGAACACAGTCTCTTCAACAAATAGTATTGGGAAGACTGGACAGCAACATGCAAAACAATGAAACAGGACTACTTTTTTACCTTACATACAAAAGTAATTTCGAAGGGGACGAAAAACCTAAAAATGAGACAGGAAACCATCAAAATCCTATAGGAGGACATGGGCAGCAACCTCTGACCTCAGCCATAGCAACTTCTTTGGAGGCACATCTCCAAAAGGCAAGAGAAACAAAAGCAACAATGAACTACTGGGACTTTATCAAGATAAAAAGCTTCTTGGGGCGCCTGGGTGGCTCAGTTGGTTAAGCGTCTGCCTTCAGCTCAGGTCATGATCTCAGGGTCCTGGGATTGAGCCCCACATTGGGCTCTCTGCTCAGCGGGAAGCTTCTCCATTTCCCACTCCCCCTGCTTGTTTCTGCTCTACCTAACTCTCTCTCTCTGTCAAATAAATAAATAAAATCTTTAAAAAAAAAGATAAAAAGCTTCTGCACAGCAAACACAATAAAAAAAAAAACTAAAAGAATGGGAGAAGATATTTGCAAATGACATATATGATAAAGGGTTAATATCCAAAATCTATAAATAACTTATCAAACTTAACACCCCAAAAACAAAAAACCCAGTTAAGAAATGGGCAAAAGACATGAATAGACATTTTTCCAAAGAAGACATCCAGATGGCTAAGAGACACATGAAAAGAAGCTCAACTTCACTCATCATCAGGGAAATACAAGTCAAAACTACAGTGAGATATCAACTAACACCTGTCAGAATGGTTAAAATCAACAATTAAAGAAACAACAGTTGTTGATGAGGATGCAGAGAAAGGGGAACCCTCTTACACTGTTGGTGGGAATGCAAACAGTATGGAGTTTCCTCAAAGAATTAAAAATAGAGCTACCCTATGATCCTGCAATGGCACTACTAGGTATTTACCCAGAGGATACAAAAATACTGATTTGAAGGGACACATGAATCCCGATGTTTATAGCAGCTTTAACAATAATAGCCAAAATATGGGAAGAGTCCAGATTCCATCGACAGATGAATGGATAAAGAAGAGGTGGTATGTATATGCAATGGAATATTACTCAGCTCTAAAAAGAATCAAATCTTGCCATTTGCAACGACATGGATGGAGCTAGAGTGTATTATGCTAAATGAAATGTTAGTCAGAGAAAGACAAATACCATATGGTTTCACTCATATGTGGGATTTAAGAAACAAAACAGATGAACATAGGGGAAGGAAATAAAAAAAAAGGGAGGCAAACCATAAGAGACTATTAACTATAGAGAGCAAACTGAGGATTACTGGAGGGGGGGTGTGCAGGGGGATGGGTTAAATGGGTGATGGGTATTAAGAAGGACACTTGTGATGAGCACTGGGTGTTCTATGTAAGTTATGAATCACTAAATTCTCCTCTTAAAACTAATATTGCACTATGTGTTAACTTACTAGAATTTAAATAACAACTTGAAAATAAAATTTATCTTATGAATACTTTTTTTCTTGCTGACTACTCTGTTTCCAATACCATTTATTGAATACTTTGTCTTCACCCCACTAGTTTTGTACCCTTATCATATACTTAAGGACCTTACATCTATTCCATTTTGGCCATTTTCATGTGTTCTTTTGATCTGTTCATTCATGTTCAAGTAAAATTGCTTTTAGTAATTGTGGTTTGACATCATCTGAAAGGGATATAACCTTTCAATACAGTTCTTTATCAAAAAGTTCTTAGAAATTCTTGCTTAACATTTTTTTCCATTACAATATCAGAATTAGCTTGCCTGGTTCAAAAATAACCCTGTTGGATTTTTCAGAGAAAATACTTAAATTTTTGTGTTGTTGAATGTACCTATCTATGATCTCTAATTATTTTCCTAGTCTGTGACTGTTTTAACCAAAAGAATGAGGTGGAGGTGATCTTATTTTCTTTCTTATTAGTCTTTCAAATTTTGTTTCACATTGATATTGTATATGCTTTATTTAAAGTATTCTTAGGGATTTTTTGTCCCAGTAACTATAAATGCAAGTACCTTTCTAATCATGTCAGCTAAATTGTTTCCATATGTATACATTTTTTCTCAGCCATATTTCTGGTTTCTCTATTCATTTATCCATTTTTCTATTTTTCCAGTTTCTTTTACTTCTTTGCATGAAAAATTATGTTATCCAAAATGAGAATAATTTTATCTTTAAAAGTACACATTTTAAAACACAATTTTATGACACTATTTTCTCAAGTAGATTTGTCTACTGGAATAGGAGACCATATTATCTTTAAGTGGAAAAGTTTTATATATGCATATAAGTAAATTACATATCATATACTTTCCATAATATAAATTTACATCTGACTCCATAAATTTTATATTCGAAAACCAATTGATCTAGTTAAGCGTGATTATTTTACAGATGTGGAAATAGAGACTTAGAAAAATTAAGTGAAATATATGGAAATCTCCCACCCATTTAGGACCCTGAATTAGGGTGACCAATTTGTCCAGGTCAGAATAGAACTGACACAGTACATTTCTCCCTACTCTTCTTCCACTTAACTACAATTGACATCTCAATCAAACTAAACTGCTTGCTTGCCCTGGCTTCATCCACTTGCTTGTGTTCTCTCTGCATATGATGCCTCTCTCACATGTCCACAAGTCCAGCCTCTACCCATCATTTCCAAAACTCACATCATTTTTAAATAATTTTCCTATTATCCTCATTCTCCATAAAATACACAACCCTCATAAACCAAGTATTGCTATGTACCTTTCTCATGGTTCATATCATTTTGTAACTTACATTCACTGTGTGCATGTATTACATTTCTTTCTAGGCCATATGTTATTTGTTGTCCTCAGCCTTGTCACCCTCAAGTATTTAGCACAGAGTATTGGACATAATAGAAAACTAAAAATATTTCTTGAGTTAATGACTAATAACATCCACATTTATGGAGCCATTATGTGCACATGTAGGATTTATGCGAAGAACACAGGTTTATACACACACCTATGCACACACAACACACACACACAAATACAAACTCTAATGTTGGTGACTTTCCATATATTTAAATCATCAGTGGAGATAGTCTTATATAAGATCTCTGATGAGAAAGATATATTCAATGTTTTGAAGGTCAATAAACTCTGACCCCAGCATAAGAAATGGTTGTTTGCATGATTTAAGTGAGTGTTGCTTCTCCTAAGTCCATTATTGTGAGGAGAAGCATCACATGTCTCAATATCTGTAACTGATAATTGGACAATGTAAAATTTTATGAAATGAAACAAAATGTCTAAAAACCAGCACATTTTAAATTTATGAGTCTATAGTTCAAACAGAGAAGCACCACCCCCAGGTAATATGTCACATTAAAGAATCATAGGAGTAAAATTGCCATATTTTTTCAAGGCTTCTGTCATTGCTTAAAACAAGTTTACAACACTGGGTATAATAAAAAGAAAGCAAATTTTGTTAATTATAAATGCAGAATTCTATAATTAAGTGATAAATAGGATAAGAACACAGTAAGCGCAGGCGGATTTGAGAAGTGGTAGCCCTTAAGATGAGCGTTTGAGGCCTGTTTTATCACAAAGGGATAGACTGGAAAAACCTGAGTACATTACCTGTCCAGGTAGGCAAAAATAGATGAACTTCTTAGACAAAATATCTTTTCTTTCTTTTTTTTTAAAATTTTATTTATTTATTTGAGACAGAGAGAATGAGAGAGAGAGAGAGAGAGAGAGCACATGAGAGGGGGGAGGGTCAGAGGGAGAAGCAGACTCCCTGCTGAGCAGGGAGCCCGATGCGGGACTCGATCCCGGGACTCCAGGATCATGACCTGAGCTGAAGGCAGTCACTTAACCAACTGAGCCACCCAGGCGCCCAAAATATCTTTTCTTTCAAGAAAGGTGGGCTTTTACCTGACTTATTTAAATTAATTTTCTTTACAGAGTATGCCATCTGTTATTCTGACATGCTATATGTGAATGGGCCTTCCGAAAGCTGCTGGGTGCCCCGTAACCATTCTTCCCATTATTCACAAAGTCAAAATTAAGAATGCATCACCTACACTATTAAAAATGCCGTTTTTGAAAGTCAATCATTTGAAGAGTAGCCTCCAATGAGACTTTTTTTTATATATATAAAAACCTGAAAAGTATTTTATTCAACTTATTCGGATACTTTTTCTCCAGAGGTATGTTCCATACTTGATACTTGAGAGTTCAGAGTTCAGAGGCTCACCAGGCTTTCTGGCTTGCTTGCTTTTGGAACAGGGTTTATTTGTATTTTACTTTTTAATGTAAGGGTTTGATGACTTCTAAGGCAATTTCCATTTGTCCAAAGTTGGCCGTAGTAACTGTTAAGCAGGCCGTATGCATAATCTAAGAAACCCGACAGAAATGTGTACAGATATTCATCCAAAATAATGTAGCAGACTCTTCATCACTCCAATATTTGTATTAGTCCCAAACTGGAAACTACCCAAATACTTGTCAAAGCAGGAATGGGTAAATGTATTACAACACACCTGCACAATGGAATGCTACACCATGTGTTCTGAGAATGAACAAGCTTCACTGTACTTAATGTATGGACAAATCACACAAACAGGAATGCTGAGTGAAAGGAGACAGAAACGAAAGACTGCCCATTGTACAGTCCATCACATAAATTATAAGACAGGAAAAACTAGCCCATGTTGTTAAAATAAAGCTAATGGTTGCCTGTGAAGAGTGGGTAGTGACTTCAGGGGTCGTTAGAGGGACTTCTGATTGCTGGCAATGTAGTCATTCATGCTTGGTATGGGTGTTCATCACATGAGTATACTCAAGTTTCAGAAAAGCATTAAACTTATGGGTTTATATGTACTGTTCTGTAAATATATTTTAGTTCAACAAAATTTTTTAAAGTGCTGACAATCATTTAGAAAATCAGATTTGTGCCTTTACTGCAAATAGCATAATTTAGCTGTCACAACACTTAGGAAATGAATGTGCCTTTGTTAACAATGGAAATAAAAAGGGAGCACGTTGTCTTGTATATATCTAGAACACAAAGCATAATACCAACATACATTTATAGTATTCTTCAATTTATGGAGGGGTTCCAGATAAATCTTTTGATTTTCTCCTATTCTTATACTCTGTTAGGCTACACTCTATTTCCATCTTGGGAAACAAAACAAGTTTGTTCTAGGAAATCTATGACACCTACCTAAAAGTAATGTTTGTTTATGAAACCATCACCCTTGTATAATTTAAAATCATAGAAAAATCCTTAACAAGAAAAATCTGATAAAATTTACATACAGCTGGCAAAGGTATTGGTGCTCAAATTTGTATGAGCTCTTCAACGTTTGTTTGTTTGTTTGTTTTCTGGTAATTATTGCAATATTTGAAGGTCCCTTGGGTTGAGGCTAGAGTTGTTTTCCATTATTTGTATTTTTGATTTAAAAAATTTTCTAGTCTTTAGAATGAAAAAACAGCATATTTGGTGAAATTGTCTTTATATTTATTCATATGTAATGATAATTTTAAACTCTAATTAGGTATTTTGTAAATACCCCACCTAATTAAATTTTAAAAGTCAACCCATCCTGTTGATCTAAAGATGAATCATGTGGTTTTCACCAGGAAATAGACACTTGAATTTATGTGACTTAAGCCTTGATTCTGTCACACCTCTTTGTCTTCCCCTGCAGTTAAAATGAAAACATCTGCAGCTGTAACCACTGAGGCAAAAGAACCTGAACTTAAACCACATGTTTGGTATTATGGTACCAGCCTTATTGTGCTTCAGCTGTTGATTCCATTAGACCTATCTGCCTTCTCCTAAAACTGAGCATCACAAACACTTCTTAGGGTTTTCTCATGCTTTCTGTATATGAAAAGCTTATTTTGCTGTCATGGTTAAGATAGCGTATGAAAAATGACACCTCATCTTTACTACTTAGTAAATAGCAGATATTATTATTATCCTTAGTAGAGGAAATAACTAAGATAGATATTAAGTACTTAAATGCCTGGTGAATGAAAGAGCCATGATAAGTTGTTCAAAAAATAGTCTCTAGTTTTATCTCTTAGGAACACAAAATATGGCTAGTCAAGGAAATGTCTTCTAAACAATTTTATAGTGATTGTTCTTTCATAAAAAAGGATTTTACCCACTGACCAATTTTAGGAGCATTGTATATCACTCTTCTAAAAATCAAACATTTTATTTGATAGTCTTAGATTTATTTTAAAAAGCTACAAAGAAGCTATGTATTACCCACCCAGTTTCCCCTATTGTTAACATTTTACATTTCTCTGATGCATTGGTCACAACTAATGAACTAATACTGATAAGTTAATATTAACTAAAACTTGTACATTATTCAGAGTTCCTTAGTTTTTCCTCAATGACATTTTTTTCTGTTCCAGCATCCCATCCAAGATACCACATTAAGTTTACCCATCACACATTTAAGATTATTCTTGACTAAGACAGTTTCTCAGACTTTCTTTTGATGACCTTGACAGTTTTAAGGAGTACTGATTAGCATTTTGTAGAATATCCCTCAAATTAGGTTTGTCTGATCTTTTCTTCTTGGTTACAGTGAGGATTTGGGTTTTTAAGAAGAAAATCACAAGAGATGCAGTGCCATTTTCATCACATCATCTCAAGGGTATATATTATTAATATGAATCATCACTGTTGATGTTAACCATGGTTACCTGACTCTGACAATGTTTGTCAAGTTTCTCAACTGTAAAGTTAACTTTTCCCGCTTTCCATACTGCATTCATTGGAAGTAAGTCACTTGTGTAGCCCACATTTAAGAAGTAGGGACTTATGGGGGTGCTTGGCAGGCTCTGTCGGTAGAGTGTGTGATTCTGATCTTGGAGTTGTGGGCTTGAGCCCCTCATTTGGCGTACAGATTACTTAAAAATGAAATCTTTTAAAATTATTTCTAGTAATTAGTTTCATAGCTTGATGAAAATTCTACATAAAATATATCATATTCAAATTTTGGTTAGATTATAAAACTAAGAGATCTTTCTCGTGAGATGAAAATCTTGTTCACTTTGAAAGCACTGCTAACACAACATAAATGTATTAGGCATACATTAATTGCTACACTTTAAACCCTTAAGAGGAACATATTTCTGTGACACATGTCAATATTTTCTCTTAGATTGAAAAAAAAATTCAGTTACTTGTCTATGATTACTAAAATCTCCCTGTTAACCACAGAAAATACACTCTTCTGAAATTCTATACCATTATCTTTGATTACACACACTAGCATTAAGGTAAAGAGAAATAAAATGAAAATGGAATTTAGAAGTTTAGACAACAAATCATTCACCCAGAGTAAATGTGGACAGAACTGTTTTTGCTTTTATTATATGAAAAAAATTTGAAAAGTAGAAAACTTATTTACTGCTGATTTATAGAACCTATTTGAAAAAAATGTCTTTTTTTGTACCTTGATTCTGTTTCCTATTATAAGAGGAGAGAGATAAGCATCACTTACTTGTTTATTCACTTTAGTGTCTGTCTTATTCAAAGTGCTCCTTTATGCTAGTTATAATGTTTCTAAAGACGAATTAATGGATATCTAATACTACTTTTGAAGCTAAAGAAGTGTCATTTGAATTAAGACATCACTCAGTAAAAGTGTCCATCTTCTTTAATTTTATACTCAGAGAAATGAAAATCAAAATTCAAACATGTAAACCTGTCTTCTGTAAAATGAAGATGAATTAGTCACAAGATGATTTCTAAGTCCATCCAGTTTTGCAATTTAATAAGCCTACAGAGAAACTTACATTTATGGCTCTATAGTCTGTTAAGGTTTCTACAGCCATAATAAAGGTGGAAATTCTCAGAACAAATAAAGACAAAATCCAGCCACAGGGACATGGGCTGTGTCACTGTCTCCTTCACAAAGTTGAGACATGTTTTAGGAATGTGAACTCACTGACTTCAGAGTTTGAATTTAACTGATTGATTTGTTGATTCTCCTTACTCTCTTGAGGCTGAAAATCTGAGAATCAGCAAAATTTCAAGAAGGCAGAACAAATTACTATCATAATAAAATAGTGATATGGTTAGAACAGGAATGATTTCTCTCGTTACTTTTATTACCATTTTCCCAATCCTCTTTAGACCTATTCTGAACTGTTTCAGAGTCTATGCCCTGTAATCTAGTGCTCATTTATGACCGTCCCTCCTGATTTCTTGGTTGGTTTTCTAGTAGATATTTCTAACATAAATATAGAACTCTGTATAAGAAATAACAAAATTTTGCTGAAGATGTTAACATTGGATACTGACTTTATCTTAACAGAGACCTGAATTTGCCCAATTATGATGATCAGTTATTATTTGATAGGAGAGGAAAGATATTCATTTTTTCATTCTGATCACATATTCATTTATTCAGAAGGCATAAGAAGAATTCAAGAGATGCATACTGTAAATGAAGAACACAACCAGAAATGAGAGAGTTGAAGGAAAGGCAATAATCACTATATATTTCACATTCTATCCAGAAATGGGGGATTAGTTTTGAATTCTTATTTTATGCTGCTCATTGTGTAGAGTGAGGACCATTTTTGGTACTCAGCTTTACTATGAGGGAAGAGGTGGGGTGGGAAAGAGGAAAAGCACAGGTTTCTAGGGCACCTATGAAATCCTGAAAACAAATTTCTTGTCTTCACAAAACATAAAACAATAAACACAGCCCATAACATATATCAATTACATTTCTGTATCTTATAATGGTACTAGTAGATATTGTATAGTTTATCATCATACTTTCCTTGATAGAAATTTTACAGGACCTATATCAAACTTCAAAAAGGTGCTTGTAAATGTGTTTTGTGTTTACTTAGTTGCAGATAACCGTGGTTGCTTAATAAGAGGCAAAAGAATGGTGACTGGTTCTGTATCCAAATATCCAATGTTTGAACCTTGTTAACTGTGGCCTCAGAGTAATGAAGATTTTTATTCGGAAAAATGCTAAATGAACTCTCTCTAATCTACTGTTCATAGCATTTCTCCTTGATGTACAAAAGCCTTCATCTGGCTTATGATAAGTCATGTCAAAGTACATATGACAAACTGACTTACATGCATTCCAGTGATTGCTTTCCTGACTTAAGTGGGAAATTAGACTTAGGTTTCTATTTCTTTAGTCCCTTATCTCTCCCAAGGTTTGCTGAAAAGTCCTTTATTCTTGTTCTTTTCTATTTTATTTCATGTTCATATTCCTGAACTAGCGTCCTTGCTTCTTCACATTATGCTCAGAATGAGTATTTGAACACTGTATACTGATGAAATAGTGTACAGTCATCCTTCATATATGTTTGAATTTCAAGTAACAAATCATTCTGGACAAAAATTATCATATTACTCCTTTCACCAAAGCGAGAGGAATCCAAATGGAATCAGTTTATACTGACATTAATGTTGAGACTGAGATTTCAGGTTTGGTAAGCTTGGCACTAGTAAGCAGTAAGTCTTGGCACACATCATTTCTCGTACTGGGGGTAATGCTTTCGCAGATGTAAAAGAAGTTAGCGAGGCTATGATTCTAATGCCTTCCAAAACTAATATTTCATGATTTAATATTCCATTAAGAATGGAAAATAATATGAATTTGAATATAGGCTTACTACATTTAATAAAAACATATTATAGACAACTTAGAAGATAAAAATTATCCACACTAACCCCACTGTAATGTAGCTGTGCACAGAAATATCAAGGATGAATCAGGGGCATGTAGGGAATCATGACCATGCTTTTATAATAGTGTGTGCATCAAATTCATGCTTAATAAATATTTGACTTCTTTTTTGTTTCCGCTTCTTTATGATCTATCCTGAACTTCTATTCTATAATTATTTATTTTATTACCCAATCCTTCATATGTTTATTTTTAAATTTATTGAGTTTAAACAAATTTGTTTTTATTAGGATTTTTTTTCCAAAAGATGAACAATAAAATTTGAATTAATTAATGCTTAAATAAAATGTATTGAGAAAGTATGCCTAGTTTTATTGCATGGATATACATGGCTTATTCTCTGATTTCACCCCACATTTTGACCTTCCTTTACTCTTTACACTGATTTCTTTATCTTTTACAATCTTATTGAAGTGTATATATTTCTCTAAGCCATTATGAAACTTTCTGAGATATGAGGCAGAATGTATATTAATAATTTATATTATATTCCATCTCAACTAGAATACTCTGTGTATTCTACAATTTAATTTGTATTTTTAGGTCACCATGAATGCCTCTTCCAAAAATAACTCCATATGATCCCATCATTAGAATCATCCCATCTAGTTAACCATCATCTTTATCCTGGAAAGAAATGGTGTCTGGAGGACATCCTAACTTGTTCATATGGTGTAACACCATAGGGTTACTCTTTTAGCAATTCTAATTTAATATGGCCACTTTCATTCATAAATTTCTTATTACCAACAAAGTAAAGTCCAAAAGCTTTACTAAGGCATAAATATTTCTTCATAATTTGTTTCCTTAGCTCTTAGTGAGTTTATTTCCTACCATACCTTTCTGTCTTCCTTATATTTCACCCACATAGATCAATCTGCAGTTTTCATAGGAACTGTGTTTTTGAATGCCTTCAGGTAATTTTGAACTATATAGGCATAGTAGCACCACATTTGAGACAGGAAAAGCATCCTATGAAATCTCTCTCACTCAAAATTCAACTTATATGACCTCATGCATAGCTTTCCTTAATTTCCCCAGGCAGAATGATTTCATTGCACTGTGTCCCTATAGCACATATGCATCCGTTTCCTATGGCAGTCATCACAATGCATTTTATTTATGTGTTACTTTTTCTCACTAAACTGTAAACCCCAGGCTAAAGCCTTTAATGGGCACCCATAATGTCCAACGAAAGAACGAATTTAAAATGAATGAATTACTGAGATAAGAAATCATTCATTTTGCATCTCAAGGTAAATAAGAACTTTTAATGGATTTGAACCATAGGATAACACTTTTGATTTTTTGTCCTCCTCATGGAAAATGGAGGAAACCTCCACACTATGAAAACACGAAGCTCTTTTCAGAGTACATGAAGAAAAACGGTTTCACTGGTATCAAGAGTAAGCTAAAATATTTTATCTGATCTCAGCTGACTTGTAATGAAAGAGAATGGGAAAAGATGGAAAATGATATATTGTTTCTAGTTTACTTCAGAGTTTGGTGAACTTGTGTCAGAATATGGACTCCAAAATGAATAAGAGGGCTGGTATTGATACATCTTCGCTAAAATGATCAAAGGTTACAAAACTTAAAATATTTACAACTGATAGTTCATTGGTTACACACACGCACACACGTATATACATATATGTATTGTGAATAGATATATACATATACATACACATAAGGCTTTCAAGTTTTCTTTGCAGGATAGATGGATCTGTTAGTAACTCACTTTGTTCTGTTCCAGACAATTTAACATTTTTAACATTCAGTTGATATGCTGTTAGAATAAGTCTAGTTCAATAAATAGTGCAGCTTTCTTCTTTATGGCTTATTTGTTGCAGGTTTTATTGATCCTTCCTTTTTGACCTAAATGAAAACAAAAGAAAATATTTAGAAGCAAGTCAAAAAGAAGACATAAAAGTCAAAAAGTAACATAACTTACTAGCCTGGTGAATTACAATTCCAATAGAGAGTAAAGAGTGTGAACTGGAGTAAAAATAATTAGCAAGAAAGTGAAGATTTTGTTCCCCTACTTCTGACACTAGAGAAGGCAGAATGGATAGAAAATAATTTGGACTTTCCAGGAAACAAGAGGAAATTACTTTCATGACCTACATGTACCTGAGAGCCTCACTTTTCAGACTCTGCAGGAAGGAAAGTCAGACAAAGAGGCAATGGATTAGGTTTCCTACAGCTTCGTTATTTTATATCTGCATTGCTTTCCTAACTGCTGTGAGTGTGGGACTGTGGCGTTTTTACATGATGTACACAAAAAGTGCAAAGAAAACTTCTGCTATTAAGGGCCTAATTTTAAGACTACAAAGATGCACTTTATAAAAACCTAACAGTGAACTGGTAAACACAGGGGTGATTATTATTTCCAGGTTATTCGACAGCCTCAGAAATAGTTGAATAAATTAAAGACCAGAAGCCGGACATCCCTTCTGGATATACATTTCAAAGATGATGACCCATAAAAGTGAGGGTATTTACGTCTTATTTTGCTGCTCCTTAGCCTTCATTTAGGTGACATATCATTTAGGTGATACAACAAAAAAGAAGTAAAATATTTATTAAGCATGAATTTGATGCACGCACTATTATAGAAGCATGGTCATGATTCTGTACATTAGGTGATATATCACAAGCAGGCATCAGGCCCTGTATTAACCTGATGAGAAAATTAATTTAAAATACAGTTAGTTTACCAAATGGAATTTTCCAAAATGAGCACTACTAGAAATGTTTTTATTATCCAGATATGGTGTGAACATTTGAGGTAGCACCATAGATTGCCTTCCAATTCTTGCAACCACCGTATGGGTTGGGGCTTCCTGTTCTCTACTATTGCTTTGGGATAATGGAACTTCTTTTCACCCCTTCTCCTCCCTAGTGATACTTTGTACCTCTAATAGTCAACCTGATAATATTTTATCAGACTAAAGTATTCATCATTTATCTAAATGCAAAAGAAATGACTGATAATGCTTTTAACCCTCAAGAATGAAAAGTTAATCATGTCACAACAGTACTTCTATTTAAAATGTACCACAGCCCTTTGATGATCAGCTGGAATTTTTCTCAGGCAAAATGTGCTGTGTAACATTTTAGTAAATATGACTGAAATACCATAAGTGTCTGTAACATAATTGGTAATAAAATTCTATGAAATACTACATAGTCTTTGAATGTATTCTAGAACTCCTAGTAATGTTAATGGGAATAACTGAGCTAGCACAAACGGGAACAAGATGTTTTAACGTCTAACACTTCAGAAACTTAACAGTCATAAGCAAAATCAATAAGACTTGGGCCATATGTTATATGTGAATCCATCCTTGTAAATGGCCGTAATTTGGCATGAAAACAGATTTTTCTCTTGGCCTAGCTATCAGTTTCTTTCTGGCTGTGAGTCACAAGATAGAAGTAATACTATCAAAAGCCTTATGCCATTATTCTTTAGGGAAAATACTATATGACTACAAAGATATTATACTACATGACTACAAAGATATTATTAAGTCTTTCTGTGTTTCAGCTTATGAAACTAAAATTCATACAAAGCAGGCATCCGGCCCTGTATTAATGTGATGAGAAAATTGATTTAAAATACAGCTAGTTTACCCACATGGAATTTTCCAAAATGAGCACTACTAGAAATGTTTTTATTATCCAGATATGGTGTGAACATTTGAGGTAGCACCATAGATTGCCTTCCAATTCTTGCAACCACCATATGGTTTGAGGCTTCCTGTTCTCTACTATTGCTTTGGGATAATGGAACTTCTTTTCACCCCTTCTCCTCCCTAGTACTACTCTTTACCTCTAATAGTCAGCCTGATAATATTTTATCAGACTAAAGTATTCATCATTTATCTATTCAATGGCTACATATTAAATTATCGCAAGTGTTAGAAATGGATCTTTGTGCTGTTGATTTGACAATGAATGACAACCATACCTGCCCTCGGTAAGGTGACATTCTGGTGGGTGATCAGGGAAAACAAATGAGACCAATAAATTGTATACTACATCAGAAGAAACATATTGGGAATAAGATGAGACAGTAAAGGAGACTAGATATGCCAAGGGGATATGATATGCTGCAATTTTCAGCACAGTTGTCAAGGAAGGTTTCCTGAGATGGTAGGGTTTGACTAAAGACTCTAAGAAGGAAGTATGACAATATCTGGAAAAGAGAATTCTAGGCAGAGGTTGGAACAAAGGCAGATCCTTGGTTGGGAGAGTACCTGGTATGCTTGCAAAACAGCAAGGAGGCCAGTGAGGTTTTGCAGAATGAGTGAGGGGCTGGTAGTAGGAGACATGGCTATATAAGAGGGGTCTTTTACTCATTTACTCTGAGTTTGGTGGGAGCCATGGGAAGGTTTTGAGCTGAGAATGATAAAGTATGAGTTATATTTTAAGATAATCACTCTGCCTATTGTTTGAGAACAGATATTAAAAGGACATAGGTGAAAGTAGGAAGACCAGTTTGAAGATTGCTGTAATAATCTATGAGAGAGATAATGGTATTGGTAAAGATGTGGAGAAATGGTCAGATTCTGGATATGTTCACATGTAAAGCCAAGAGGGTTCTTTTAGATTGAAATTTTGGTGTTGAGCAGAGTATGTCCCAAGGTTTTTGTCCTGAGCCCCCAGAAGAATGAAGTTGATATTAATTGAGATATAAAAAAAACCTGTAGTAATAGAGGAAATCAGAAGATTAATTTTATTTTTTTAAATGATTTTATTTATTTATATGACAGAGAGAGACACAGCAAGAGAGGGGACACAAGCAGGGGGAGTGAGAGAGGGAGAAGCAGGCTTCCCGCGGAGCAGGGAGCCCGTTGCGGGGCTCGATCCCAGGACCCTGGGATCACGACCTGAGCCGAAGGCAGTCGCTTAACGACTGAGCCACCCAGGTGCCCCAGGAGATTAATTTTAGATACATTGGGTTTGCCATATATGTTACAATCAGAATAAAATTGGTGAATAGAGAGTTCTATATTCTAATCTGGAGCTAATGAGAGGTCCAGGCTCGAGGTATAGATTTGGCAATCATAAGCAGATAAATGTTATTTAAAGTCAAGTAACTGGATCAGGTCAGCAAAAGAGTAAGTGTAGATAGACAATAATATAGGACCAAGGCTTATGTCCTGAAGCACTTCAATAGGATGAGACCAGGCAGATGATGAGAATCCAGCAAGAGTTTGGGAAGTATTAGCCAGTGAGACAGAGGGAAATCGACAAGAGTTTCTAGAAGCCAAGAGAAGAAAGTATTTCAAGGAGGAAGGAATAATCTATTAGGTCAGAAGTTGCTGGCAGGCCATGCAGGATGAGTATTGAGGACTGACCTCTGGGCTTTGTTATGGTTAACCGTGTCTGGGACAATAGCAATTTTGGAGTAATGGTGGGGAACAAAATCTGATTCAAGTGGATTCAAGAGAGAAAAGGAGAGAAACTATGATTACAGACAACTCCCCTGAGAAGTGTTTGCTCTGTAAAGAGCAGTAAAATGGGGGCATTACTATAAGCGTTGTGGAATCAAGACAAAGCTCTTTAAATGAAGAGTTAACAAAATATTTTTAGGTGTTTGAGTAATTGCTATTGCTTCTTTTTTTTTTTTTCAGTGAAATAGGAAGCAAAGTTTTCATCTTAAAGTAAATATGGGGAAGACATGTTTGAGGAGTGAAAAGTTAGAAGGGAAATAGACTAGGGAAATATAAGGATCATCTAGAATGATGTTGACTATGATAAACACTAACGCCAGTTATGAGAGGATGTAAATCTGTGATTGTGAGTTTTGAGCATCACTTCTAGAACTCCATGGGTTTTTCATTTGGTTTCTTTTCTCTTTTCTTTTTCCTTCTTTTTCTGCCATTGCAGAATACTTTAGGACATCTTACTGGATCATTTCAGATTAATTTGATAAATATAAAGGATATTTCAAATCATAAAATAACCATATTTAAGTAATATTCCAAGTGACTATATATTCTGACAGCCTCTAAGTCTTAAAACTCAATTACTATTTCTGGGGACTATTTTCCCCTTGTTGTTGGTGTTGCTGTATGACACGCACATTCTTTATTTCTGACTCTTTTGGCAGGATTCCTGTTGCCTTTGTCTTAACCCAGGTCCATGACATCTGCTCCAAGTTGTACATTTTATATTCCAGTTTTAGATGATTCTTTTCTCTATATGCTCCTCACCTGGACCTTACTTCATGCCTTCATTATCTGTCATGTGGACTATTATAGTTCCTTCTGACAATGCTCACTGCTTCGCATTTTCACATTCTGAAATTCAATCCACATGTTCCTTTATTTATTTTTTCACATGCTATTTTAAAACAGGTCTGATCATGCTTTCTTCTACCTTAAATGTATGCAATGGACTGTATTACCATTATGATCAATTTTAAATTTCATAATCTTAACTAACCTTCTTGGTCTCTTTTTACACACTTCCTTCTTGCATATCACACTCATCACAAACCATCTGTTACTTTCCAAATGCTCTTTTAGCCTTACATCCATGTGTGCATGGATCAGTGGGCCCCTTTGCCTTAGAGAACAGTCCAACAGAGCTAACTTATGTATCTCTTCCAGAATGAACTCTCCCTTAATATTTTTTTTAAGGGAGTTAACCAGTTGCTTCATTTGCTTTCCTCTCCTCCATAGAACATTAAGTCTTATGAAGGTAGGATTTTGGTTTACTGCTATATCTCTCATGTATAGAAGTATTCTTGGCTTAATACAGATACACCATATCTTAACACATAGAATCTGGAACATAGCAAATACCTAATGGTGACTACTGAATGCTTCTCACTAATGTACTTCTAATTATTTTGCTAATTTTGGATGCCTCATTATAATTTTTCATATGGATCCTCCACAAAGACTTTAGATGTGGCAAGATGACTCCTATAGCCTTGAGGATAGCAATATCTTGTTCATTGATATCCATTAATTTTTATCTCATACCCTAGATGCAGAGTTGGCCATCTGTATATGTTCCTGTCTAAGAGGCCATCACTTAGTTTTTTGGCATGATTTAAAGTTTACCTGTAAATAAAGTAGCTGCAGTTTATAAAAGAAACCCCAATTTATAAATAAGTAGGTGAGTTACAGATGGCCAAAGTAGACTAGACTAACTTAAAATCTCCTATCCCATCCTTTCTAGTCCACCTGCATTTCTTTGGGAATGTACTGCATCAAACATGTAAAAAAAAAAACCACGGCGAAAGTAACAAAAATTGATTATCTCAGTTTTTGGATGGCATACGCAAAGAAGTAGTAGACACTAACTCCTCATCTCTATGGTCTTATACCCAAGATTTTAGAGCATGACCGTCTAGTAAGCTCCACTTTTTCTCTCTCAGCATGGCCATAGAGAGCAACACACAGGGTTGAGAGTTAAACACCCTTTGATGACTGAACAAAGTTTTATTGAATAAAGTGTTTTGGCCTAGCTCAATCCAGCTCTTTTCTAGTGATTTATTTTAATTAGGAAGCAATATAATTACCTGCTAATAAGGTATTATTCTTACAAAGAGAGGGACCGGAAAAATATTTGTAGGAATATTTTATCGTATGAACCTCAAAATTATGAGATCAGCCATTTGCTGTTTCTATGGGCCCTCTTCCCAAAGCTCACAGCTTTGTCAAGATTGAGTTTTTGTAGGTCTATAAATAGATTACCACATCTTTGAATCTGTGCAGATGTCAATATGGTTAGCCTGTCATAGTTATTTTTATTTTACTTCTAATATTTTTATATTTCCTTATGTTTTTATTTCAGTTAGCTGGGGCTCAGTATTATCTGACAAAATATAATTATGATGTTTGCAAGAATGTTAGCAAGAATGAAAATATTGTAATAACTTTAACTTATTTTTAATTAATAGATCTTTTTTTTAAATTTTTTATTGTTATGTTAATCACCATATATTACATCATTTGTTTTGGTGTAGTGTTCCATGATTCATTGTTTGTTCATAACACCCAGTGCTCCACGCAGAATGTTCCCTCTTTAATACCCATCACCAGGCTAACCCATCCCCCTACCCTCCTCCCCTCTAGAACCCTCAGTTTGTTTTTCAGAGTCCATCATCTCTCCTGGTTCGTCTCCCCCTCTGACTTACTCCCCTTCATT